>NC_133023.1:50587421-51187421 GCF_048564905.1 Vicugna pacos | reverse complement strand
TCCTCACTCCTGGCTAGCTGCCTTCCTCCACTCCAAGGCCCAGAGATTAAGAGGCAAGAAGTGACCACCATGCCTCTGTTTTGTCTCTACCCTACAATGGTACTATGCAGGACATCATTTTCCCTTCAAAACCATGCCTAGAAGCGTAGTGCCTTGGAAATTTCCCCAGCTTGCTAATAACAGGGTAGTCCTACTTTCAAGTTATATGCAGTGGGCCCAAGTGAGTGGTGTAACTTCATTAATCAGGATTTTCATAGGCCTCATCCAACCTCATCTTTATATAAACTCCATTGTATGAACTTCATTTACTTTTTAAAATTATAATAACACTTCACATGAGATCTTCTCTCAACATAATTTTAAGTGTCCAAGACAATATTGTAACTATAAACACAATGTTGTAAAGTAGAGCTCTAGAGCTTATCTTGCATAGCTGAACATTTATACTGGTTGAATAGCAGCTCCATTGATTCTTTTATCCTTGGGTCCAACAGCCCTCTCAGAGTTTTATCAATTGTTTCCCTGTAAATAATAGAAATTTGACACTAAGACCATTTACTACAAAGCTGTAATTAGCTAAGAACTAATGTGTTTAGTAAACATAAAGGGTCTGTGGGAAATGAGCTCCTTATAAAGAGTAGGTGATGGAAAAACATTTCATAGACATATAGAAGGTGAAACTTTTTGCCTGTTCACCCTCCTCCTGCCTTTTCATAAAGGTCAAGTTTTAGATATTATCAGCTTAGTGGTGAGCAAAGGTATTTATGAAGATTTCTCCTGCAAACGCAGCTTGGGTTGACCACTTTCCTCAGAGCTAACTGGACCCCTGAAATCCAATACACAGAGAGGACTCTTATCCCCTTCCTTAGAAAAGGATGCCATTTATCCTGGACACAAACCACATTGCATCTTAGTAAAGCCCTTTTTAGAACCCAAGGCACACCAAAAGCTAGGTTTAAAACATCCTCGGAGTCCAGAACTCCTGGATGTATTTGTTATGTTAGTACTTGCTTGTTATGTTTTTTCTACAGGCTGGTCAATATTATTTTGCAAAGGATGAAAGCCATATCTATGTCAACACTTACTGGGCAGGAAGAGAGAAAGATGAGACAATCTCTGAATCATTTAGATTTTAAAGACATGGAAATCCTTTTACTTCCCAAACAAACTCTTAAATGGAAGGCTGGTGATATAGGTTAAATTGTGTGTTCCCCAAAAGATATGTTGAATTCTTAACTCCCACTACCTTAGAATGTGACCTTATTTGGAGATAGTTCCCTTACAGAGGTAAGTTAAAATGAGGTCATAAATGTGGGCCTTAATCCAACATGATTGGTGCCCTTATAAAAAGGGCAAATTTGGATACAGAGACAGACATGCAGAAAGAAACCAATGTAAAGAGACACAGGGAGAACATGAGAGAAAAGTAGAAGATTATAGTGATGCCTCTAGAAGTCAATGATGCTGAAGATTCCTGGATAACCACCAGAAGCTAAGTAAGATGCAATCAAAGATTCTCTCCTACAGGTCTTAGAAGGAGCGTGTTCTTGGAAACACCTTGATTTTGGACTTCAAACCTCCAGAATTGATAAAGTACATTTCTGTGTTTTAAGCCACCCAATTTGTGATATTTTGTTATGACAACCCCAGGAAACTAATATAACTAGTATGTAAAATATAGGAAGCAAGAGCTTTTCTCCCTGAAAAAGAAGTATTAGATTTAGAGTCCTGCCTGTCAAGATCCACCTTTGTCTTTGAAGTACCTATGCCAAAATATTAATACAACTCATAACAAGCTCAAAAACCACAGGTCCTCCTCTCTTTCTCTTCAGGGGTATGCTTTATCCTTTCCAGCATGATTAACTGGAATAAATATTCACTTCAGTCTAAACAGACCTCAGTTCCTCTCTCCATTTTATGACTAATTCATTATAACCTAGAAAAAGTCCCTTTTCTTTGGCCCTTGGTTTACAGGTTAGGTGAATGAACTATGAGCAACCCCTGAATCAATAACTCTTTCCCTAATGAATCTTGTAAATTCTTTCTGAAGCCAAATCTACTTTGGTTTTATCTTCTGGGAACATAAGTCAAGGCTCCTCATCAATTTAAATTAGAGTACCATATATGCCACACTGATGCGGAATTTTGAGGGTAGGGAAGTATATATGTGTGAGTGGGGAGGGCTATGTGCAAACTCCCTGTGTAATTCTGTTATGAACCTGAAACTGCTCTAAAAGAATAAAGTCTATTTAAAAAAAAGAAATAAATTATAGAAACAAAGTTCCTGATTCCCTGTTGCCTGTGGTGGATCCTGCATGGACTTTCATTGTTCTTTTTCTATTTGTTTTGTGTACAATTGGTGTGTGAAAAGATGTGTTAAGATTTGGGTGACAAATGAGGGAGGCCCCTTATGTATACACCACAGAAGTCTATATGGGTCAAGGGGTAAGATAAGGCTGATCTAAAAAGGACCACATATACACAGATTTCTGTAACACAGGGAGACCAGATGTTGAGGGGGAAATTTTCAATTTAATGTAAGATTGGGATTTAAAAAGAGAGAGAGAAAGGCCTCTGGAGAGAGGGTTCCCAAGTCAGGAATTCTGATGCAGGCTCTGAAGTCTTAGGCAACTGATTTCTTTACAGTCTGTGACACTAATAATAGTGCTAATGATGGGTATAGTTAATGGGTATGTACAGTCTCAAGAGCATGATAAGCGCTACCTAAATTAATTTGCACAATTATCCTCTTGTTTCAGATGATAAATCTAAAGTTTGGTGCGTATGGGTGACTTGGTCAAAGTGACAGAGCTGGGCAGTAGTTGCTCTAACATAAGCAGTCTGACTAAAATGCCTATGTTTTTTAACCACTATGCTCTATGCATGTATCCTAAGGAGAATAAAAATGAAATGTCTTAATTTGATTTTTTTCCTTTCATGATAATTTTGGTAGAACTTTAGCCCAAGTCCTCTTTAAACCATGAGAGGAGGAGTTTTTGAGTTCTCAAATGTTTGGTTTTGTAGGATATTGTACTGGGGAGTATCTATGGGGCAAAAGTTTGGGGAGACATGAGGCCCAGAATTTCTGAGACTTCACTTATAGGAATGAGCTTTCTCACTCTGTTATGGGGAACAGAGAAGAATCAGGTACAGCCTCTGCCACCAGGGAGCTCTCTGCCTAGTAAAGGAGATGAGACAATACACAGCTTACATGGACATACAGGAGAATGTGGTCAGTGCAACATACAACCAAGAATTGAGTGTGGAATTATGCAAAGTAAATTCTAACAGTTAAAAGAAATTTCAGGAGTGGGAGGTCAATGAGGCTGGTAGTTTGCATGGAGAAGTGTAATAGATGAGGTTGTTGTTGTTTTGTTTTGAAAGATGGTTACAAATTTGAGAGGTAAGAAAGGAGGGATGAAAGGGAGAGGGCATAGTAGGTTAAATGAGTATACTTAAGTATCAAGATAAGAATAGTAAAATGTGTGTGCACATGTGCATGCATGCGCGATTGCTCATTGCTGTAGTGAAAGAACTATGCACTATGCCAGATTCTATGGTAGACAGACTTAAGAAGAACATGTATATGTTTGTGAGGGGGA
The DNA here is from genome assembly GCF_048564905.1 of Vicugna pacos. Classification (NCBI taxonomy): domain Eukaryota; kingdom Metazoa; phylum Chordata; class Mammalia; order Artiodactyla; family Camelidae; genus Vicugna; species Vicugna pacos. The sequence goes on along the minus strand of NC_133023.1, from coordinate 51,183,819 downwards.
AGGGAAAGCATGAGACCTGTTGAGAAGAATGCAAATAAAGCATAATTGCTGAAGATTCCCCTATTCTTACCTACCAGATTCCCCTTCTAAATTTGAGGCTAATTCTATGTCTTACCTTAGTGGCCCAACCTGATGGTGGCCATCAAGATGGCCCATATTTATGAGCCATATGATATATAGTAAGGGATTATTGGGTAAGACTATAAGGCCCAGTATCTGGTCACCTGCATTTTAGTTGTTAATTTTGGAATACTAAGAGCCAAAAGATTGACACTCTATTGGTGAAATTTTTGACCCTGTAGTATATTATGGGGAGTATATTTAGAGGGCGAACTTCCCAGTATACTTCAAATTATGCCACTTGTCTATTCTGCTTTCAGTTCTAAACTGCTTTCAATACTAAATTCTGTTCCACTATTTCCAATGTTGTGGAAAATTTGAAGAAAATGAGAATGTTATTATTATGTAAATCTGGCCTTGTCTCTGTCTTGTGGCATGATGATTGAGGTGATTCCCACATCCATAAACTTCCCTACCTGCGTAGACACCCAGGCTGAGCCATAAGAAAGCCAGAATCATTCAGAATTTACCTCTACCTTTGGGCATAAATCATTTGACTAAAGTTCACTTGATTCAGCCAAACTAGAGTCATTCACACAGGAGCTACTGGGACAATAAGAAGTCAAGAAAACTATCATTTATTCAACAGCCATTGTATGCCAGACACCTTGCTAAGTATTTTCATATATTATCTCGGGCACAAGCATATTCTTGGCTACTTTGCTAATGTATTGCTAATCTGTGGCCTGAAGCAGATCTGCCATTAGCAGGGGTTCATCTTTCCTGACCTCCCTACCCAAGTGTTCATGCATTGCCAGTTGGTATTTAAGGCATTAGTGGTTTGTGCAATCAATTTAACAGTTCATGGCCAGAATTTTTTTTTAAAAAGAAATAGGTTAGGGTTAATCTAACCTAACTTATCCTTTATTTTCAGTGTGTGTGTGTGTGTGTGTGTGTGTGTGTGTGTGTGCACGTGCGTGCTCATGTGTGCATGTGTGTGTGTCTGTGTGCCTACATAAAATGAATATTTAACTGTGAGTTGTGGTCCTTAATGTTTGAAAATCACTGATTTAAAGTGGAAATAAATGGTTGTCAGGAGAAACCAAATAACAAATCTTGTTAAACAAAATTTTGTGTTTTACAAATAACAACACTATGTTTGTACATTTCCTTTGAGCATCTAACACTTTTTTCCAGGTGAGTGCATACAATTCTTGCTGCCCACAGATGTTTGCTATTTAATAAAGTAGCTGCTGGCTATGTACGGCTACTGGCACTTGAAATGTGGCTGGTCTTAAATGAATTGTGCTATAAGTGTAAAATACACAGCAGATTTTGAAGACATAGCATGAAAAAAGATTATAAAATATCATATTAATTGATTATATGTTGAAATGGTAATACACTTGATATATTGGTTTCAATAAAATACGTTATTGTTAACATAAATTTCTCTTATTCTTTTTCACTCTTTTAAATGTAGCTACTAGAAAATTTGGAATTTACATATGTGACTTGCATAATTTTTTTTGGACAGTGCTGGTCTATACAACAAATATATATGTGCAATATTTGTATGTTATCACAATTTGATGCTTTTCTCTGTGCTTATGTCACTAGAGTTTCAAAATGATTCTATACCTAGACATGATATTTGCATATTTGATTAAAGAGACAGGTGCTAATGTTTCCCACTAAACCCTCTTGCAGAAATTCTGCTTTGTTTGGGGACTGTAGGAGTCATTTAGAAGTTGATTTGGTCCAATCTTAGTGATTGAAAATGAAGTTAACTAAACCCATTCCTTTGAATGCAGGAGAGAACTTTTACCTCCTTGGAGAATTTATTTAGGTTGACACTATACCTCCTTCTCATAAATATGATCTTAGTCTTATTATCTGGACCTACATACAGCAGGATTATTTCCTCTTTCATATGACTGTCCAAAAGGTTATCAAAAATGGCTATATTTTACTACTAATTCTTTTCTTTTCTTTTCCAGCCTAAATAGTTCAGTTCTTGTAGTTTTTACTTGCATTATGATTTCCAAAAACTTAACTATTCTATTTTTCCTCCTCTGAACATCTTTCAAATTATCATTGAGACTATTAAATTATGAGACCTAAAATTTTATTAAGTTAGATTGGTACTTTTTAATTTTACTCATTATGCTTCTTCTATTATTGCAACCTAACTTTGACACAATTAGTTTTCTGGAAAACCACATCATTCTTTTTCTGATATACTGAGTTAAAATCCTTAGGACTTTTTATATATATTTCTGTTTCCCACTGTTGGTCATTCTTATCCATTTAATAACTCTGTTTTTCTTTCTATATCCAAGTATAGAAATGTGAGTTTACTTTTGTAAGTTTAGATCTATGATTTGAATCTGTTAAGAACTTTTTTGAATCTTGCCTTTCATCTGATAAGTTTTCTATCTTTCCTGTCTTAACACCATTTACAGATAAGATTATCCCACAGTGCTATTTGGCTCTCTGCCTCTAGGGTCAGCTAGGTGCTTTTGTTCTCAAAAATACTCTCCTAATGCTTCCTTCTTTCCCTTCTTCCTGGGAGTCTTAGCTATTGAGGTCCATTCTCTATGTTCTATTGTGAGGTTTGCAGGCACCCCAATGTAAAAATCTAATTTATTTGATGTTGGGCATTATACACTCCTTAAAATATTCTTCCTGTCCATCTCACCATCACACTCACTTTCCATCCTGTACTTCTGTGATAACCCTAGTTTTCTTCCAATGTCCAGCTCAGGAGATCTTGGGTCTCCAAGAACTCTGCTTCTCTACATAAAATTGGATTTAAGGAGTCTCCCCTGGTGGAGTCTCCTTATCAGCTGATAGTAAGACCAGTTCTCATAATCACATAGAATATTGCACTGAGCCACAGACCTTTATCCCCAGCTTTATGAGATGTAATTGACATAAAATATCATACAAATTTAAGGTGAACAGTATGATAACTTGATACATGTATATATTACAAAATGATCAAAACAAGGTTAGTTAACACATCCATCACCTCATATAATATTATTATTATTAATATTATTATTAATTATTATTTTACAAACATTTAAGATACATTCTCTTATCAACTTTCAAGTGTACAACATAAGACATTCACTTGGTGCTTTGGTGTCTATCTCCCAAAGCACCTGCTTAGATTCTGAACATGACCAGATGGATGTCGAGAGAGAAAATGATAGGGTAAGTTCCTCATGCTGTCTTCTCAATGGACAGTTCTGCCTTTGTGAGAAGTATTCTGGGACATCAAGAAGGGAGTGGTGACTCTCTAACCAGCTTTAGTATCTTCCATTGTCCATCTCCTTGTCAGCACCCCCTTGATAACAAGTCATTGTAGCGCCTGTGTTGGTATTCCATGAGATACTTTTCTCAAATGCTTAAAAGTAGATTCTGGCTCTAGATTTTTCTGGTCAAGATGGCTGAGTTGTAGGACCATGAACTTGCCTCTCCTCATATCTATAACAAAACCACACCTGACTGCTAAATAACCATTGAAAAAAAGACTGGAACCTATCAAAAAATATTTTCTTCAACTGGAGACATAAACAGAGCCACAGCAGGATGGTAGGAGGGGCATGCTCATGATAAAATGGGGTCCCATATCCCCCAGGTGGGCAACCCACAAGCTGAAGAATAATCAAGTCACTGAGGCCCACTCACAAAAGTGAGAGTTATAAGTCCCATGTCAGGCTCTCCAGCCTGGGGTTCCAACACTGGGAGGAGGAGGAGATCCCAGGACATCTGGTTTTAAAGGTCAGAGTGACTTAGCTACAGGGAGACCAATGGGACTCGGGGAAACAGGGACTTCATTCTCTTGGGAAGCACACACAGAATCTCATGTGTGCCAAGTCCAAGGTCAGAGACAGTGATTTCATAAAAACCTGGGCCAGGTCTCCCTGCTGGTTTTGGAAGATCTTATGGGGAGGTAGAGGATGGCTGCAGCTCACCCAAAGGACATAAAAGCTGGTGGCAGACATTCAGGGAGTGTTCATCTACATGAGCTTTCCTGGAGGCTGACATCTTGATTTGATCATTAGCACGAAGACCTAGCCCCATGCAATAGCTTGTAAGGAAGCCTCAATGCAAACAACACACTGCATGGGAACACAGCCCAAAACATCAGCAAACCTCTTGAGCCACAAACGCATCTAGATGCCACCCTACCCAACAGAATTCCAGGACCAGATTTCACCCAGCAGTGGGTAGTCACTGTCTCCTCCTGCCAGAAACCATGTATAAGCCACTAGTCCAACATTATACGCCAGGGGCAGAAATCAGAAATAAGAAAACAATAATTGCAAAGCCTGTGGAAGGAATCCACAAACACATGCCAGACTCTACACTGGAACTGACTGGACTCTGGCCCTTGGGTGACAAGAGAGGAGTGTACTCCTAGGATGCATAGGACATCTCCCACAGAGGTCCACCTCTCCAAGGTTGAGAAATATAACTAACCTACCTAAAATACAAATAGAAAAACAGACAATATGAGGTGGCAGAGGAGTGTCTCTCAGGCCAAGGCACAAGATTAAATCCCAGAAGAAGAAATAAGTGTTAATGACATAGGCAATTTATCTGAGAAAGAGTTTAAAGTAATGATGGCCAAGATGTTCAGAGAACTCAAGAGGAGTATAGATGCACAGAGTAAAATTTTTAGTTAAGTGTTGGAAAATAAAAAGAATACTCAGAGTTGAAGAATATAATAACTGAAATGAATAACACATTAGAAGGAACCAAAAATAGACTAAATGCCAAACTGGAAAATAAGAGGTAAAAATGTCACTATGTGCATATGACATGATATTTTATATATAAAACCCTAAGGGAGGGGCCAAGATGGTGGAGTAGAAGGATGCTCGTAACTCACTCTCTCCCACAAATATACCAAAACACACATTCACAGACCCACCCAGCCAACCAGAGCACCTGCTGAACTGCAACAGAACATTGCCCTCTTCAAAAGACAAAGAAACCACAAATTTGGTAAGACAAAAGAAAAAAAGAAAGAAGAAAAAACAAAATAGTGCAGGACAGGTCTCATGGGGAGGGAGTAGCAAAGGAGGAATAGCGCTTATTCACTGAATCTCTCCTTCTCCAACGGAGAGGTCAGCAGGCTGGAGGAGGAGCCTCCAAGGCTCGGATCTGTATGGAGCACCCCTTGACTGACAGAACTAAATTAAACAGGCACAAAGTGTCCCTGCAACACCCAGCCAGAGACACGAGCTGACAGCTTGGGGAAGATACAGGCTGCCCGAGCCTGGCGGACAACTGGGGAAGCTGCTCTGAGGCAACCCTGGAGGACTGCAGGGTGCTGCATCCAATGGCTGGGAGGGGATAGAGAGCAGAACAAACTGGGTCCCCCATAAGTTATGAAAAGAATAAGCAAAACAACACTGCCAGTGTGTCCTGGGGGGAGAGGTGCTGTTGCCTTTTTCTCCTCAGACCCATGGCATCATTACTGGCACTTCTTAGGAGAAGAGAGTCAGGCAAAGCCACAACTTCCATATCCTTCTGTGTGCAGCATCCAGGCGGGGGCAGGACCGAGACTCGAATCCATACCTGGGGGCTCTGCAATGTCCTAAGCAAGACTGAGATTTGTTTACAGACTGAGGCAGAAAGGATCTTTCTGCCCTGGTACCTCAGAGAACTTGCTCTGCCAAGACAAACAAGGAGCTGAGTTTTGGCACAGAACAAGGGTGGGGTTGATCCACAGTCTTCCCTGAGCCTGCCTATGGAGACCCGACCTGAGGCAGAGCAGGCAGCTGCACAGAGCAGCAGAGTGACTGGGAGAAGGTAGGTGGCCACCCGCCTTCCTGGCACTAGAGCAGACCATGACCATGGTGCTAGGAGGGGGTGAAATCCTCCCACCTACCTTGCCTGAGGGTAGCATTTCACTGTGGCATATGGAGGGAAAGTGACCTGCCCACCCACCCTATAAGAGTGCAGCACCTGACCCAGTGTTGGGAGGGTACATGATCTCCTTGCCAACAGGCACTGGGAGCAGCACAGAAGAGGGCACCAATGGAGGACCTCTGGAAATAGAAAGCTGAGTTCACGAAACAGGGCCAAGACAGAAAGACTTCTCAATAAAATCATTGAGAGTGCACAGTCTCCAGGAGAACACATCCATTTTTTTATCTTTTTTTAATCTATTTTCTAGTACCTTTTAAATCTTTACTTTTTAAACAATTGCATATGTCTACAGTTTTAATCTTTTGAAATTTTTAAAAAATATTTTTATTACTTAATTTTTAAAAATCCACCTCATTTCATTTTTATTTCTCTTCGTTTTTGTTGTTGTCTATACACATGTTTCAAATATTGTATTTTGCTCTTTTCTCCTTTTTTAAAGGTTTTTGAAAGATGTTCCAACTCAACTGCTATTCTGCTTCAACTTGCTCTTTTATTATTGATTACACATAGTTTTCAAACATTTTCTTCTTACTTCTTTTAAAATTCTCTCTTTTTAAAGTTTTACTCCTGCATAGTCATGAGAGTGATAAATGAATAAACTCCTTAAGGACCAAAATAGATAACTAATACTCCATAAGCCACAGTGTGAGAGAGATATGAGCAAGATGAAGTAGCAGAGGAACCACTCCCGATTAAAATAGTAAGATAAATCCTCTGAAAGAATGATCAATGAAATAGATATTGATGGCCTACTAGATCAAGATTTCAAAAAAGGAGTGATCAAAGTACAAAAGGAACTAAAAGAGATAGTATTTAAAAATATAAAATATGTCAAAAATTAAATTCAAGTTATAAAGAAGAGCCAAGTAGAATAGGTAAACTCATTTGATGAGATGAGAGCTGACTTAAAGGCTGTACAAAGCAGGCTAGATAATGCAGAGGAATGAATACGTGATCTAGAAGACAGGACAACAGAAAGCACTCAATCAGAACAGCTGAGAGAAAAACAAATTTAAAAAAATGAAAACAATATAAGAGACCTATGGGATAGTATAAAGCTTGCCAATCTACACATAATAGGGTTTCCAGAAGGGGAAGAAGAACAGAGGGGATTAAAAATGTATTAGAAGAAATCATGATGGAAAACTTCCCAAACATAAAGAAGGAATCAGTTATCCAAATACAGGAAGCTCACAGGGTCCCAAAAAGGAAGAACCCAAATAGACCCACACCAAGACATATCATAATTGAGATGGCCAGCGTCAAGGATAAAGAAATGATCCTAAAGGCAGCAAGAGAAAAGCAAAGAGTTTGTTACAAGGGAACATCCATAACGCTCTCAGCTGATTTCTCTACATAAACATTACAGGCCAAAGGGAGTGGCAAGATATATTCAAAGTCCTGAATGAAAAAAGACGCAGCCTAGGATATTGTATCCAGCAAGGCTATCTTTAGAATAGAAAGAGAGATAAAGAACTTCTCAGACAAGCAAAAACTAGAAGAGTTTAGTAACACTAAACACATGCTAAAAGAAATATTGACAGATTTACTCTAAATAGAAAAGAAGCAGGATGCTACAGAAATGAGAAAGGTGATAACTATCAAGAAATGCAAATATAATAAACATGAAATTGTAAAAGAAGACATCTAAATCATTAAGAATGGGAGAGGGAAACAAGGAAATATAGTTTTTTTTAATTTTCTGTTCTCAGTAGGATGGGTTTGAGCTTATATTACTATATGTTTAATTCAAACAGTTATAATAATGGATTAATAGACTTACAAAAAAGGATAACCACAGGCCAGAAACTTACAAGTGAGTCAGAAAAACTAAATAAAATCCAAGATAATACAAAAGAAAATTACCAAACCACAAAAGGAAAAAGAAATGAACAAAAAAGAAATACCAAATCAACTGCAAAAATAAGTCCAAAATGGCAATAAACACACACCTATAATTAATTACTGTAAATGTTAATGGACTAAATTCTCCAATCAAAAGACATAGAGTGGCAGACTGGATAATAAAGCAATAACATTGAATATGCTGCATACAAGAGACTCACTTTGGGGAGAATGACACATCTAGATTGAGAGTGAAAGGATGGAAAAGAATATACCATGCGAATGGAAAAGTAAGAAAAGCAAGTGTAACAGTACTGATTTCAGACAAAATAGACTTTAAAACAAAGGCCATGAAGAAAGGTAAAGAAGGACATTTTATAATGCTTAAAGGAGTGATACAAGATGAGGATATGAAATTCATTACTATATATGCACCCAGTATAGGACCCCTAAGTACAGTAAACAATTACTAGCAGAGATAAAGGGGGAAATTGATAGGAATACAATCATTGTCGGAGATTTTAACATCACATTAACATCACTAGACAGATCTTCCAGACAGAAAATAAGGGAACAAAAAATTAAATGATACAGTAGAAAACATTAGATTTGATGGATATTTTCAGACCATTACAACCCCTCAACATTGGATATACATTCTTTTCAAGTGCACATGGATCATTTTCTAGGATTGATCATGTACTTGGGCACAAAAGAAGCCTCAAAAATTTTAAGGAGATAGAAATCATCTCAAGCATCTTTACTGACCACAGTGCAATGAAATTAGAAATCAACTACAGAGACACAAAGGAGAAAAAAAAAGGAAAGTAAGGAGATTAAACAACATGGTATTAAAAAAAATCAATGGGTCAATGATGAAATCAAAGTTGAAATTAAAAATTACCTTGAGACAAATGAAAATGAAAGCAGGGCCACACAAAATTTATGGGACAGAGCAAGGCAGTGCTAAGAAGGAAGTTTATAGCAATACAGGCCTTCTGCAAAAAAGATGAATGATCTCAAATAAACAATCTAAACTATGAGCTAAAAGAACTAGAAAAAGAAGAGCAAAAACCCCAAAAGGCAGCATATGAAAGGAAATAATACAGATCAGGGAGGAAATATATAAAATAGAGATTTTAAAAAAATAGGAAATATCAATAAAACCAAAACTGGATTTTTGAAAAAGTAAATAAAATTGACAAACGTCTGGCCAAACTCAAAAAGAGAAAACAGGGAGAACAAATAAGCAAAATAAGAAAGGAAAATGGAGAAATTATAACAAATAACAGAGAAATACAGAAAATCATACAGGAATATTATGAAAAACTATATGGCAGCAAAATGGATAACCTGGAGGAGATGGACAAGTCTCTGGAAACATACAGTCTACCAAGACTGAACCAAGAGAAACTGATCACTTGAACAAACTAATCACTAGTAACGAAATCAAATGAGCAATGGAAAAACTTCCTACAAATAAAAGTCCAGGACTGGACGGCTTAACTGGGGAATTCTACCAAACAAACAAAGAAGAACTCATGGCAGTCCTTCTCAAACTCTTCCAGAAAATTGAAAAGGAAGGAATACTCCCAAACTCATTCTATGAAGCCACCATCACCCTGAAACCAAAATCAGGCAAAGACACCACCAAAAAAGAAAATTACAGAGAAATAAGACCGATGAACATAGATGCAAAAATCCTTACCAAAATATTAGCAAATAAAATCCAACAGCACATAAAAAAGATTAAACATCATGATCAAATGAGGTTCATCCAAGGGACACAAGGGTGGTTCAACATACGCAAACCAATCAATGTCATAGATCACATCAACAAGAAAAAGGACAAAAACCGCATGATCATATCAGTAGGTGCAGAAAAAACATTTGATAAAACTCAACACACATTTATGATTAAAATTCTCACCAAAGTGGGTATAGAGGCAACATATCTCAACATAATAAAAGCTATATATGACAAATGTTCAGCCAGTATAGTACTCAATGGTGAAATCTCAAAAGCTTCCCACAAAAATCTGGAACAAGACAAGGCTGCACACTCTCACCACTTCTATTCAACATAGTCTTGGAAGTCCTAGCCACAGCAATCAGGCAAGAGAGAGAAATGAAAGGAATCCAAATTGGAAAAGAAGAGGTAAAAGTGTCACTATATGCCGACGACAGGTTACTATATATAGAAAACCCTATAAGGTTCACACAAAAACTACTAGCGCTGATTGAAGAATTCAGCAGGGTAGCAGGTTACAAAATTAACGTTCAAAAATGAGTTGCATTTCTTTACACTAACGAATCAATAGAAAAAGAAAGCAAAGAAACAATCCCCTTTAAAATAGCACCCAAATTAATAAAATATCTGGGAATAAATCTAACCAAGGAGGTGAAAGAATTATACACAGAAAACTATAAACCATTGATGAAGGAAATTAAGGAAGATTTAAAAGTTGGAAAGATATTCCAAGCTTTTGGATGGGAAGAATGAATATTGTTAAAATAGTCACACTGCCCAAGGCAATCTACAGATTTAATGCAATCCCTATCAAATGACCCAGGACATATATCACAGAACTAGAACAAATCATAATAAAATTTATATGGAACCATCAAAGACCTTGAATTGCCAAAGCATTACTGAAGAGAAAGAAAGAGGCTGGAGGAATAACTCTCCCAGACTTCAGACAATACTATAGAGCTACAGTCATCAAGACAGCATGGTACTGGTGTAAAAACAGACATATAAGCCAATGGAACAGAGTAGAGAGCCCAGAAATGAACCCACAAACTTTTGGTCAACTCATCTTCGAAAAAGGAGGCAAGAATATACAATGGAATAAAGACAGTCTCTTCAGCAAATGGTGTTGGGAAAACTGGACAGCAGCATGTAAAACAATGAAGCTAGAACACTCCCTTACACCATATACAGAAATCAACTAAAGATGGATCAAAGACTTAAACATAAGATAAGATAAAATAAAACTCCTAGAGGAAAACATAGGCAAAATGTTATCTGATATACATTTCAAAAATTTTTTCTTAGAAGAAATAAAAGCAAGAATAAACAAATGGGACCTAATGAAACTTAAAAGCTTCTATACAGCAAAGGAAACCAGAAGTAAAACAAGAAGAAAACCTACGGAATGGGAGAAAATTTTTGCAAATGAAACCGACAAAGGCTTATCTCCAGAATATATAAGCAGTTCATACGACTCAATAAGAAAAAAATAAACAACCCAATCCAAAAATGGGCAGAAGACCTAAACAAGCAATTCTCCAAGGAAGACATACAAATGATCAAAAAGCACATGAAAAAATGCTCAATATCACTAATTATCAGAGAAATGCAAATCAAAACTACAATGAGGTATCACCTCACACCAGTCAGAATGGCCGTCATTCAAAAATCCACAAAGGACAAGTTCTGAAGTGGCTGTGGAGAAAGGGGAACCCTCCTTCACTGCTGGTGGGAATGCAGTTTGCTGCAGCCACTATCGAAAACAGTGTGGAGATTCCTCAAAAGACTAGGAAAAGGCTTACCGTATGACCCAGGAATCCCACTCCTGGGCTTGTATCCAGAAGGAACCCTATTTCAGGATGACACCTGCACCCCAATGTTCATAGCAGCACTATTTACAATAGCCAAAACATGGAAACAGCCTAAATGTCCATCAGCAGGTGACTGGATAAAGAAGTGGTGGTATATTTATACAATGGAATACTACTCAGCCATAAAAGCCGACAACTTAATGCCATTTGCAGCAACATGGATGCTCCTGGAGAATGTCATTCTAAGTGAAGTAAGCCAGAAAGAGAAAGAAAAATACCATATGAGGTAGCTCATATGAGGAATCTAAAAAACAATTACAAAAACAAACAAACAAACAAAAACAAAATGTAAATACAGGACAGAAATAGACTCATAGACATAGAATACAGACTTGTGGTTGCCAGGGGGGTGGAAGGTGGGAAGGGATAGACTGGGATTTCAAAATTGTAGAAAAGATAAACAAGATTACACTGTATAGCACAGGGAAATATACACAAATTATTATGATAACTCACAGAGAAAAAAATGTGACAATGATTTTGTGTATGTCCATGAATGACTGAAAATTGTGCTGAACACTGGAATTTGACACAACATTGTAAAATAATTATAAATCAATATAAAATGTTTAAAAAAAGAAGAAAAGAACCTGTTCTAATGCTTCAAGTTATAGAGGTGAATGTTGAACAGATTTCTCAAAATTTGGAGGATGGAAGAAGTTTTTTATTCAAGGTTTCTCTTTTCCTATCCATAATTGAATATATGAACTTAGAGTAGTAGAAAGAATTAGTTGATGGAAACTTCAGGTGTTCCTTCTCTTTAAGAATTGGGACTAGGATATAGAATGGAATGAAAGTCAAAAGATCATAAAGAGTCCAAATGCAGGGTGACCTAGTAGGTCTGGTTTCAAAGGCTGTGCTGGAACACATCTGCTCCTAATTTTCAACCTACTCTAATCTCATTATGAAATTTCTTTCTCTAGATGGGAAAGCCATTCATATTTGTGAGCCCTTTGTATTCGTAATAGAGGCTCTCAGATTCTGACTGTTACATGTCCCCCTCCCTCTTCCAAGTAAGGTTTAACAATAGAGTGAGGTCACTCACGATTTCTGGCTGGCCTAATTCCCATTTACTATCCCTTCTGTCACCCCATAGAGTCTGCTTCATTTCTCCCAGACATATGCTTAGGGAACATGAAGAATATCCGCTCATTTTCCCACAAATAAGGCCTCCAGTATATGAAAGTACCCCCCACTAAAATGGCACTGTCTATGGGGCCTGTCTTTCCCAGTGTAAGTCATTTTTGTTTCTCTAGCTCTTATATCTAGGCCATAGCTTAAGTTGTCCTTAAACTTTCTCTGGACAAACTCCAATTTGTCAATGTCTTTCATAGTGTAGTATCAATAACTAATTGTAGGACTCTCAGGGAGTATAGCATCCACCTATCCAAAGAAGAAAATCTTTTATTCTCAAAAGCCTCCTTAAAAAAAATGCAACAACTTTTCACAGCTACCAGTGTTACTATTTCAGAAACTACATTATTATAAAACTTTCTCTTTTGTCTAGCCTACATCTGTCATGTTACCTTTTTGACCTCTACTTATTTCCATAAATGTGCATATTAAATTTTTCCCCTTTTCTGCAGATATCTTCTCCCTTCCCACCTATGGTCCAGAAATACAACCTTTAATCTTTTAAACTAGGCCTCCTTGTTTCCCAAGTGGCCTTAATCTAAGTTAGTGAGTATCACCTGCATGAAAATAGCCTAGGGTAGCAGATAAAGGCAAGTCCCTGGGCCTGAGCTTTGGTGCCCACGGGAAGAGCTAGGCAGGAGAAACCTTCTTAGTTCTGAGAGCTGGAAAGTAGGCCTATGGGTTGGAATTCAGGAAAACCTTCCCTCTTTTAATTCTCATGCCACTTCATAAATTACACAAAGAGAAATAGCAATGAAATAGTTATGCAAGTGATTCAGAGGCATCCTCAGAGGAACTGGGAAGGGTTTGGCAAGAGGCTTGGCAGAAAAACTTTTGGGTGAGAGAAGAGGCAGATAAACCATGGACTGAGTGGTGGTAGTGGACTGAGTTGTGGTCATGGTGATGGCAGAAGGCTACTGCACCAAAGTAGGGAAAGGGCTGAGAGGCAAGAGGATGAAGAGGATAGAGTCATATTGAAAATTATGTCAAGAAGTATGTGTCAAAGCCTCTCAGATTCCTCAGCTTAATCCCTCTGGCCTTCAAGAAATAAAATTTCTAACTTTCCTGAGAAGTTTATGTGTCCTTAGTTCTTTCCAAGTGAGACTCCTTCCGCGATGTTGCTCTTCTACCTCATCTTACCAATTCCTGCCTCAGTTCAGTGTTCTACCAAGACCTCATCAATAGCCTAAACTTAGTTCCGCTTTAATGATGAAGAAAATACTCTGCTGTCTTCCCTAACTGCTGAATTCTCAGATCACCAGGCCCAGAGATATCCAGGAGAAGTTTCTTAAAGTCCATTGAAGCAGAAGGGGCCAAGCCTGGGAAAGAGAAGCATGGGGAATAGAGTATAAAGACTGCAAAGAATGAGAGGATTAGAGGAGGAAAAAGAGAAAAGACAGAAAGATATGATTAGAGTATCTGAACCAGAAAAGTGGGAATAAGAAAAGGAGAAAGAGAAAAAGAAGGAAGGAAAGAGAAGTGAAATGGGCTTGGATTGAGTGTTTTTGACAGTGCTGAGGTACAGTAGAACAGAGTGTCCCTGGCAAAGCTGAAACACTGGGCTCTAGCCAAATGGTTCCTTCCTAGTGACCTTTAGATAGCTAACTGTGTCTGCTCAGCACAGACCAAATGGGTAAATAAATAAATAAATTATAAAGATAAAAAAAAAGACATGAGGAAAAACAGGACAGTAATGGGGCACTGATCAAAGGCCCCCGTCCTTCATTATGGCCTGTGGGTAGCTTGCTGTTCCAACCTGCAGCTCACCCCTTCTCCACCCTAGCTTCCTAGGAGGAAGGGGGGCATGAATGATGATGCAGGCTGATAAATCCAGAACCTTCCCTTCTTCCTGTCACCAGCAAAGTTCATTGAAACAGAAGAAAGAAACTGGCAGGGATGGTAAAGGGATGGTCTCAGGAAAAGGAGATAGACAACAGGCTTTAGCCAAGAAAAAATTGTGGTATCAACCCATAGAATGGCCTGGGTTTCCAAAATGTTAGGGGACTTTATTATGGTAAAAGAAACTGTGTTACTGATTCTTCTCCCCACTTATTTTTAAGATTCCCTGGTGAGTGCTGATATTTGTCACAAAACTTTCCTGGTTGTCTTGTGTCACCTATAACCTCAGACTTTTCTGCCTTTCTTCCCAAGTGGTCTCTTAACCATCACTTCACCAGATGGCTATTGTTGTCCCTGAATAACTTTTCCCCAGAGTAGAGACAAGCTCTTGTTCCTCATTTCCTAAGATACAGGCAACACCAGACTTTGGTTTTATAAACTTTCTTAAAAGAAACTACAATGTAGGAAAGGAAAATCTTTAAACTGGACACTAGAGACGACTGCTCTCAGAGTTCATCTACCATACCTCACTTCCTCAACTTATGTTGTTACCAGATGATGTTTTTCTCTGACCCTTTTATTCCTCAACTAAAACCAGAACCCAAAAGCTATCCTCTAAAACTCAGACAGAGAGAGGAAGCCAGATCTCCAAACCCCCAAAACAAATAGAAAATGATTCAAGTTTAGTCCTACACCATTCATTTCAAATTAAGATTATGGTTTTAACTTTTTTATAGCTATGAGATATATTCAATTTTTTCCCTCAAAACAGAGGGAAATAGCATTTTAGGATGCAATTTCCAGTAGTACAAATAATCAGGAAAGAGTTGAAGTTAGTTTCATTTTTTCCTAAAGTCATCCATAATTCAGGTTCATTTCCAGAGCAAAGACTGGAGTGTCCCCTCACTCCTGATAGTAGTCAGAACATATTAGAAGAGTGGTCAGGCAGCCTGCCACAGAGGATGGTAAATCTCTTCATTTTAACCACTTCATAGCAAATCACACTGGCTTTTTCCTACTGCACATCCATCATAGGCCAATACTCTTTCCCATCATTTAAGTCATTCTCAAACCCTTAGAATTAATGAATGAGGCAAAGGGGGACATCTTTACAAGAGAAGTCTACTGATGATAATTGTTCTCTGAGAGTTGGTGTGATAGAAAGAAGTCACAAAGATCTGAGGTCCAATATGAACTGTGCCATTTGCTGTCTGCATGCAAGCTTTTATGAGCCTCTATTTCTTTATCTGTAAAATGAGGGTAACATAACCACAGGTGTGTCGTGATTCAAATACCTACTATAAGCCTAGCACAGCAACTAGCACATAGATAGGACTTCATTGATTTTAGCTATATTTTTTCTGGTAAAAAGTTTCCTCTGAGACTGGAAAAGAGCAGTGAACTGAGGGCTTTAACAGCAACCATATAGTTAGCAACACGGTTGGTGCTCACTTCTTTCTCCATTGTCTTCTTTAGGAGCACAGTCCTAAGAATGGTGACTTCCAAACCTATCAGGATACATTTAACTTTTGCTGATCTCAAATTTACAACTGCTTGCTGACTATTTCCATTTAGTTTTCTCCTTGAAGTACTCTGGCTCATCTCTAAAGCCGCCCATTCTCAATATCTTAGCATGGTCATTAAAATGGTTTGCATCTTCCATTATTAAACACAATTTCCACATAACTCTGTCAATTCTTCCTTCATGACAACTCCTAATTCATTCTTAATTCTACATGCTTCTGGTCTTTTTCATTGTCTTGGTCCTTATCTCACTATTCTCAGAGGTCTCTGCTCTCTGTGCTCTCTTTTAATATATCCTGCATACAGTAGCCAGAATAGTCTTTCTTTCCTTTTTTTAATACTTTTTAGAAAACATTTTTATTGGGTTATAATCATTTTACAATGTTGTGTCAAATTCCAATGTAGAGCACAATTTTTCAGTTATACATGAACATATATATATTCATTGTCACTTTTTTCCTCTGTGAGCTACCATAAGATCTTGCATATATTTCCCTGTGCTATACAGTATAATCTTGTTTATCTATTCTACATTTTGAAATCCCAGTCAGTCCTTTTCCACCCCCCACCCCCTTGGCAACCACATGTTTGTATTCTATGTCTATGAGTCTGTTTCTGTTTTATATTTATTTATTTTATTATTATTTTTATTTTTTAGATTCCACATATGAGCAATCTCATATGGTATTTTTCTTTCTCTTTCTGGCTTACTTCATTTAGAATGACATTCTCCAGGAACATCCATGTTGTGAAGATATGGTATATTTATACAATGGAATACTATTCAGTCATAAAAACCAAAAACAGAACACCATTTGCAGAATAGTCTTTAAAAATGTTTCCTTTTAAGGCACAATTCTCCCCTGCAAAACTCTCTTCAAAGACTTCATAACTAACAGCATGAAGCCTAAACAGCTTGACATAGCATTCAATGACTGCTATGATCTGGGCTCATTCAGCCTTTCCACAGAGAAATAATCTGATTAGTGCTAGCATAACAGAAATCATAAGGAGTGAGGGGATCCAGAAGAAGGGTAGCCAGACAAATGGTGGAAATGTAGGACAGAACACTGAAACAGAGGGAAGAGTGTTCATGCATTTATTTAACCCAGATTAATTAAGTGTCTATATTATGACAGGCACTATGCTAGGCACAAGAAATGTCATGGTGAACAAAACAGATGAAGTCTCTGCTCTCATGGAGCAAACATTATGTGAGGGGGATACAAACTACACATACACACACACACACACACACACATATATATACTTTGTAATCATATATATATAATATGTGTGTGTATATTTATATATATAATATATTTTAATATATATATATATAGTCAGGTAGTCTAAAGAAAAGCAAGCTGGGCAAGAAGATAACAAGTAATGGGGTGGAGTGCTAATATACATATAATTGTGATGAGGTTTTTCAGAGATGTGAAAGAAATGAAGAGGGCTATGTGTAGATATAGGGGAAGAACAATTCAGGCAAAAAGTATACCAAATGAAAACACCCTAATGTAAAAGTTTACTTCATGTGTTCATAAATAATAAGGCATTCAGAGGTTATAGCAAAGAGATACAGTACTTGTAGGCCATGGTAAGGACTTAGAATATTTGAACATGTACAAGGAAGGAGAGAAAGAATAGAGAAGGGGGAGGAGAAGGGAAGAGAGGAGAGGAGAGGGGAATGGTGATCAGTAGAACTCCAAGTAGTTCAATTGTACTGGAGTATAGTTTGTGTGTAGGAAATGGGCAGAGATGAGACTGAAAAGGAAAGCAGGGATCAGAAATAACTGAGAAGGCAAGCACATTAAGAAATATACTCTTTATCATGCCACAAATTTTATGAGAAAGTTTTGAAGAGCTTTAAGCTTAAGAGTAACATGATTAGATTTGCACTTAAGAAAGATTACTCTGGTGACAGCATGGACAATTGATTAAAGTGGGGCAAGACCAAGGGGAGACCAATTAGGAGACTGTTGCAGACATCTGGATGAGAGGTAATGGGAGGTTACAAATGAGAGGATGTAGTTGAGATACTTAGGAAGTAGTAGTAGTCAAAACTTGGTTTTTGATTGAATGTGAAGAGTTAATGACAAGGTATAGACAGTGATGACATCTAGATTTCAGGAAAGAAATAATACACCATATTACTGCTTAACATTCTATAGGTGTCAATTTCATCTTATCAAAGCCATTGGTAGAACCTATATATTTTACTATGTATTACAATCTTCCCCTATAGTTAGCCCCATTCTAGGAATTTATATTCTCAATTAAGGGATAGGGTGAGGGTGAAAACTAATATGTTTGGGGTCTCTATTCAATGGCAATTTCTGTGATAGGAGTTTTTATACATTATGGTATTTAATTCTTACAACTACCTTGTGATGGGCTTATTCCCATATTACAGATGGGGAAAGTAAAGTTCAGGCATTCAAGTAACTCAGTGTCAAATAACTAGCAAACATAAAAGACAAAACCAAAACACATGAAACAGCAAAATTCTAATGCAATGATGTGTAAATTTTATTGTAGTTTCAGAGCTTTTAACTTTTAAACCTAAAAGAGTAGCTATGCTAGAAGACATCTGAAATCTTTGTAAAACATTAAACAGTGAACTGTATTTTCACAGCTGATAAGGATTTAGATTGTGTGAATCACAGGACAGTTTGCTTTCTTATCTTCACTAGTCTTTTTGGTTTATCACAGGGTGTGATATAAAAATACATTGTGTACAAATTTTACTGTAGCTTCCCTGAACTTTAATACATTTATTCTTAAATGCTTCTTATATTTTTACTCTACCGGCAAGATAGTGTATTGATTTAACAAACATTGACTGTGAATAAATCTACTATATGAAAGTTTTTGTAGAGGACACAAATGCACAAGAAAGAGACATTCCAACTTCTTCCCACCCCAGAAAGCAAGCACTATAAACAAGAATTATATGAGAGGCAGCAGAATGTAGAGGTTAAGCATGTGGACTCTGGAACCAGACTGCCTGATTGAGACTGAATTTTGACTCCAACACTAGTTCTTGATATGAAGAGAAAACATAGTGGCTTGGTGTAAATAAGGAACAGTGAAGAGCTTCATTTGGTTAGAGCATGGAATATGGGAAAAATACTCACAAAAGTTGAGGGTCAGAGCACAGTCACTCCTGGAAGCCAGCCAAAAGACCTTGGACTTTATTCGGAAGACCAGATCCAGTGTTGTAATCCACTGATGTGTCAAAAGCAATTTGTTACCCATAAGAGTTAAAGTCCAAAGTTTGAAAATGATTTACCTAAAAAGAAAATCAAGTAAGGTAGACTCAGGCTTATCCTATAATAAGACCATCTTCACTAATTTGCTTTCTGATGTGCTTTCTTGAGCAGGAGAGAAGGTTAATGGAGTTATAAACTAGTTTACTAAGAATTACACATTACCCTCACTCTTATACTTACCTTTTTCCTGATCCATTCTATAGTTGATGATTATGATTATAAAGACTTGTAAGTTGTTACTTTGCAGTTAAATTTTTCCTTCTCACCTTACACTCAGGTACATTCCTTATTAGTAAGAAAGATAGATAAATAAAGAATGCCTAGGACCCCTACATTTACTTTGCACATGAGTGAGAATGAGACTATGAATGCTTCTGCTAATAACACAACAGAGGACAGCATGTGGTAGCGAGTAAATGCTCAGAGTTGTGTACATTATTATAAACACAAAGGTGATTTTATAAATTTCAGGCTTACTTGGAGTGGTGAGAAAATCAAATGCAAACCACAGTGCCTTGCTGAGAGAAGTGTATGTCATGGTTGACTTGATCAAATAGTTTCAAACAAGTTAAAGAGACATTGCAAATCAAACTCTAAGTTGCCTAGAAGCTGATAGGTTACTTCCATCAAATTTGTTACTCATTTAAAAATTAAAAAAATACTGGAAATGATTTAAAAACATTTACAAGTTATCAGGTATATCTCATTTACCATCATTCAAAATAGCCAAGTTAAAATAAAAAGTTGTTTTTATTACTAACACTCTTGTAAGATGTTTCTATGAATAACAGACCAAAAAAGAAATCCACAGTGAATGTCCTTCACTAGCCTGCAGAATTTGTTTGGGAATTTGCCAAATTCTAAGGATGTCCATGAGAGGCTATCATATATATGAACATTGTTTCATGTTAGAAAAGGGGATGAGAACTACTGCTATGATTAATAGGAAGCCGTTGGTGGGCTATGATCAGGAATGAAGCATGATCAATAGTGATCAGGAGTGAAGACTCCATCAGAGGTATGCATTTAAGGCAGATTAGTGTAGGACAAAAAACAGGGATTAGGTAGATAAATTAGAAGACTGACTCCTTTTAACAGTCCACACTTAATGGCCTAACATAGGAAAATATTTGAAAGATTTGTTGAAGTCCTGGGGATGTATCAGGTTGAACTATGTGAAATTATTGCTGTCCAATCCTTTCTGTTCTACAGAAAAGGAAATTGCATATGGCTTGACATAATGGAATTCAAGGTTTAATAATTGATCTAATGTGAGGAGTGAGGGAAATGAAGGGGTTAGAATGATGGGTATTTCAAGCCTTTTCAACTGAGAGGATAGAATATAATTGATCATAAGCCATCACTAATTATAATTGTTAATTAGTTATTCAACTTTCATTATGTGCCAATCACCACTTAAGTGCTTTACAGGTATTAAATAATTTAATCCTCAAAACAACCCTATGAAGTAAGTCCTTTGTTTACCCCCATTTCCTAGAGGAGGAAACTGATGTATAGTGACATTAAGTAACTTGACCAAGGTCAGGTACTACTAAGTCAAAGAGCTTGGATTCAAATCCAGGCAGTTTGGCCACAAGGCACACAGCCAGCTCTATGTTACAGCTTCCTCTGTATACATACGTCTGGGTTGAGGGTAGTTGTGAATGGGAGAGTAGAGGAGACAGATCAATTTGGCTTCTTTAACTATCGTTTGTTTTTATAATCTTAGTTTCTTTTAATTTGCAAAAGTAATCCATGCTCATTGAAACCTATACGGAAGCTTATAAAGGAAAAAAGTGAAAGTCCCCCCAAGCCCACTTCTCAGAGGTAATTTAGTGTGTATCTTTCCAGATGTTTCCTATACCTATGAAATTTTTGTTTACATAGAGAGATACCCATATATAATTTGTTTTTCTTTACAAAAATGAAATCATAGAGTACATATTGATTTTCAACTTTTTTTTTCACTTAATGTACCTTGGGCATCTTTCCATATTATTTCATAGATCTACTTCAATCATATCATTGCTACCATTTTTTTTTATTATAGGGTTGTATCAAATTAAAAAAAATCAATGTTCCTTTAATGAGCACTTAAGCTTTCCCAGTTTTTTTTCATATTTTAAGATATATGTGTGTGTATATATATACATATATATACGTGTATGGATATATATATATATATATATATATATATATATATATATATATATATATGTGTGTGTGTGTGTATGTATATATGTGTGTGTATACATATATATATGTATATGTCATATATACTAATGCTGCTCTTTCTATGGGACGGACTCTTAGAAGCAGGGTTCTTTGGTCATAGGGTATGCATATTTCAAATCATTATAGATGTTGCCAAATAACTATCTCAAATCTCTTCCAATTAACACTCTCACCAGCAATGTATGAAAAAGTACATTCCCCCTCACTCTATCCTTAAGCCCAAGCAAGAATGGATCCAGATTATCATAATCAGGAAGAGGGCTACAGTCCAAGTCCCAAGAAAAATAATTAAAGAAATATGAGACTGTTGAACCTAGAGAAGAGAAATGCAAGTTGAAATAATTGTGATCTTCAAATTTATGAAAGACAGAGATCAACCTAATGAGACTAGCCCCAAAGGGCAGAAACTTCAGGGAAAAGATGTCTATCTACTCAGCATAAGATAGCCCTTTCTGGCAGATTTGTCCTAAGATAGGACAGTCTATCTCTGAGGAGAAAGGGATCCCTATTACTGGAGATGTAACAGGAGTTGAAAGACCATCTGATAGGTATATCAAATTCTGTAAGCAGAATTGGATTAGAGAAACTTGTCTATATTTTTTCTGCCCTGAGAGTCTGTAAGAAACTACAAGTTTTGAAGTGAGAGAGAGAGAAGCGACCCAAGAAGTTCCCTTCCCACCCACAATTGCCATGCTTTTGGTGTGATAAATCTGGGGTCCCTAGTAATGCTGTGCCTGTAGGTAATGGAAGATTTCTTTGTGAGTCCTGATTAAATGGGGTCTATCATAATGAGAAAAAGGACACAGAGAGACAGGTGTAATGTTCTCTTCCAGGAAGCCAACACTCGTGTCTACACCCTAAAGAAGACCTTCACCAACTTCTCTTAATTTTTTCCCCAGCTAGCATTATGGTATAATTTATAGGTAAAAGGACACATCTTGAAGGAAACCAAAAATTCATTGTATATACAGAAAAGCAGAAGGCTGACTGAATTTGATCCTTTAAACTAGAATTCCCGTTCTGACATTGGCTGGCTCTATGACTTTGGACAAGTCCTTTCAATATTCTGGGCCTCACTTTTTCCATCTGTACAAAATAGGGATTGAATTACATGTTCTCTGTTTATTTCCAGCTCTGATGTTCTATGAAACTATGTGTGTTTTAGTCAAATGTCCCTCCTCTCTTCTGTGACATACTATTTTAACCTCTATCACTCCACTCACTGTTTTGTATTGAAATTCTGTTTACTTTTTCTTCCATTGGGCTGTGACCTTCTTGGTTTAACACATGATCTGACACTTAGTAAGCACTTAAATCAGCATTTATTGTAATGAACTTGAATTCTTTATGACACCATGTCTATAAGTCTTGGTCTTTGGGCAAACTTGAAAACTGATATTACAGAGCCCAAGGTTATTTTGCAACTAAGTCCTTCTCCTTTCTCCCTGAGCCCCTCAGATATTAATAAGTGGAATCAGGGAGCAGTAGTAAAAAGAGGCAGCAGCCTTAATAGAAGAATGACTCCTTGAATCCTCTGACATCATGTTTTCTGACACTTTTCGTAGCTTCTTTTAGCAGTTTGAGCTCAAAGTTCCTCTTCCTTTCCAAAGTTCTTATGAAGTCAGCCTGGAACTAATTTCTGAAGGGTATCATTCAGTGTCTCTTCCTGACCTGCCTTGTAAACCACATCCCTGAAAACCAACTTATGTCTTCTGTGGAGGCTCATCTTTTTTGTGCCCCCTTCCTTGCTAAACTGAAGAAATAATTCTATGCCCATCATTTTCTCTGGTTCAGTCACCACCCATCCCAGCAACAGGATTACTGTTAGGAAGCAGAGGCCAAGAATTGCCCCTTTGAAACTCCTCTTTTGAGATTCCAGATGTAAAGCAAGTGATGACAGCAGCACAGTTCCCTATACTTTGGGATCTGGCTGGAAATAGTGACCAGCTAGGGGAGATTTTATTTATATTTAGAATTGTTCTAACCACAAAATTAACAGAAGAATAAATAAAGATGGAAGGAGGGAGATCAGAGAGCACAATTTAGTGAGAGAAACATTTCAAGTTTGTTTGCTTTCCATTTTTGGAGACTGGCCCATCATACCTAAATAGTAACCCATTCCCACGCAGTCCCTGACTACTACAGTGGGAGGGGGACAAAAACACACCATAATAATGTCTAGGTTGCCCCTTTCTGCCATCACAAGGCTAGTAATCAGAAACTTAAAAAGCCTAAGGCAGTATCAGAACCAGGAGTCTTAAATCAGTCAGCTACAGCCTTCCTTTGTCTACATAATGACCATGCCTGGGAACAAGAAGAAGGATCTCCCAAAGTATTTCTCTTTAGGTTGGACATTCCTCCCTATGCCCTCATTTGTAGACTTTAAACCTTCAGCACTGGAAGGGATCTTAAAGACAATTTAGGCTCTTTTTTATAAGTCATCAGTACTGGTGGTGGCCAGTTGGTTGGTTTTATAATGAAGTCTTTCCTTCAAATAAAATCTTACACTGAATCAAAGATCTATGAGAGAAAAAACAGCTGCTCTGGAAGAGTGGAAATATGGACCCAGAGCCCACTTTCCCAGTCTCCCTTCGCTTCCTGAAGTGCCCTCTTAAGTGGTTCCCCTGGGCTCCAAGGAACACATTTTGAAAAATATTGATGTAGTCCAATTCTCTCATGCTATAGATGAGAAAATTAAGGCCAGAAGATACACTGAAACTTAGTTCATTTCCAGATCTAGAATCCAGATTTATGGATTACTAATCTAAGGACTTCTTAAGACTCTAGGCTGCATCTTCTTATAAAGTTATCCTTAAGTTCCTATGAGCTAGAATACTTTTCCTGTAATAGCAAGAATTAAAACTGAGGGGTCCACTGGTTATTGGTTTTGTTGGGAGTAATGCATTTGATAACTTGTGATTATACAAGGAAATTAGATGACCCCAGATCTCAAAAATTTATCAATAAAATGAACATTAAATGTCAAGAGAAAACATATTTCTCTGCATGAAGCAGAAACAATGCCTTAGTTACAGTTTAACCAGTTATGTCAACATCAGAAGGGAATCAGGAAGAGAGGGGATCATAATGGACACAGAAAAACAGGATGTCTGGATATCCAGGAATGTCTAAGTACCATCAGAATCTAGAGGACCTCCAGAATCAAGTCACTGTAAAAAGTGTTTCTAATAGGTAGAGATGGGCTGAATAAAATATTCCTCAAATTAATGCACATCTTTTTTGTCTGGCTCCTTGGTCATTAAACAACCTCATGCAACTGCTTGATAATTTGGCTTCCTAAGAGGTGAGAGTGTGAGAATGTTTCCTCCTTGAAGGCTATTTTCTATCTTAACTTTTCCTTTTACTGTACTCTCTCACTGGGCAATTATCCCCAATGCCACAGTTTACACTTCCTCCTATAACCAATGAATTCCAAATCTCCAGCTCTAGTTCAGACCCCTTTCCTGGACTCCAAATCCACTGATCCAGTTCTCCACTACTGTATGGCTCCAGGACCCACGTGATCCTCAAACTCAACCTGTTGAAAACAGTGGACTACTTAGGGTCACAACAAGAAGCAGAAAACACACTCAATATAGGATACTTTGAACCAGGCATTTTTACAATGGAGCTATTTAAAAAGAGGTAGATTTAGGATAACAACAAGGATTAGGGCAATATGCCAAGATAGTAGCCCTTGAGCTGTTATCAGCCCTAGAGGAGGATTAAAGGAGGGAGCAATTTCTAGATTCAGGAGGAAGAGACAGTTCTGTAGAGTTGGTCACCTTGAAAGGAGCAGTGTTTTTTTTTTAGTTAAGAGACTCAAACAGCCCGAGGCAAGTTCTCAGAGAGGAAGCCAAAGAATGATAATCCTGACCTCACTGTTTTTTAAACAGTTTTTTGAGGGTGCCTCCTGTTGGCTGAATCCATTGGGCACAACAACCCAGAAATGAGATTCCTTCAGGTCAGCCTCTCTGAGAGTGTATTTCAAAGGGTGCATGGAAGATATTTGGCATATGTGTGCTTCTGTGTATGCATAATACATGACTGTATATGTGTGCATACATACAAGTGTGAGTGTGTATATATGTATATACATATATTATATACATACATATATGTATATACATATATATTATATGTGTATATATGTATAATCTTTCTGACATATATACATATATTATGTACATATACATAATATATGTATGTGTGTGTATATATAAATTGTACATATATATATATAAATCTTCCTAACATATTCTTGTACCTTTATCAAAAAGACACCATACTGTGGAATGAATGTCAGGCTTAGCTTAACTGACATTAAGGCTCTCAAAGGAAGAATGAGATTCTACAAAAGGGCGTCCTATGAAACAGAATCCCTATAAGATGCTAACAAGTATTCTAAGAAAAATGTGTACTGAGATTAAATAAGTTTGAAAAATACTGAGTGAAACAAAGTTAAGCAATGTTCTATATGTTAGGTTTTCCAAGATCCCTTAACACTCTAATATATATTGTAAATCTCTAACAGAAAAGTATAATATTTAACATTAGTTTATATCATTTGACTATGAAAGTTCCTTTCGCAGAGACTTTCATGGAATTTATGAACTTTAAAAACACACTTTGAGAAATTCTGATCTAGCCCAATCCCTCCATTTGACAAATAGAATATTGAGGTGCAAGCAAAAGAAAGGGTTTTGCCTAAGGTTCCAAGATGGCTCAATGAAAGGGCTAGAATTCAGGCCTAGAACTCAGGAATCTGTTGTCCACTCTTATGTTTAAGTTTTTAAGACATTTTGAGTTTATTTTTATGTATAGTGTGAGGGAGTGTTCTAACTTCATTGATTTACATGCAGGTGTCCAGTTTTCCTAACACCATTTGTTGAAGAGACTGTCTTTACTCCATTGTATGTTTTTGCTTCCTTTGTCAAAGATCAATTGACCAAAAGTCTTTGGGATTATTTCTGTGATATCTATTCTGTTTCACTGATCCATATGCCTGGTTTTGTACCAATATCATGTGATTTTGATTTTGATTACTGTAGCTTTGTAATATTATCTAAAGTCTGGGAGGGTTACTCCTACAGCTTCATTCTTTTTCATCAGTATTGCTTGGGCAATTCTTGGTCTTCTGTGAATCCACATAAATTTTAGGATTATTTGTTCTAGTTCTGTGGAAGACGTTCTGGGTAATCTATTTTGGTTAGAATTTTTATTATAAATGGTTGTTGAGATTTATCAAATGCTTTTTCTGCATATATTGAGATGATCTTTTTTTCTGTTCTTTCTCTTGTTGATGTGATGTATTCCATACATTGATTTGTATATGTTGAACCACCTTGTGTTCCTGGAATGAACCCAACTTTATCATTGTGTATAATCTTTTATATATGTTGTTGAATTCTGTTTGCTAATATTTTGTTGAGGATTTTGCATATATGTTCATCAATGATAGTAGCCATTATTTTTCTTTTTTGGTAGTGTCTTTGTCTGGCTTTTGTGTCAGGGTGATGGTGACTTCATTGAATGAGTTTGATAGTATTCATTCCTCTTCAGTCTTTTGGAAGACTTTGAAAAGGATTGATATGAGCTCTTTCAATGTATGTTTGCTAGATTTCTCTAATTAAGACAGCTGGTCTTAGATTTTGTTTGTAGGGACGTATTTTATTGCTGTTTCACTTTCACTAGAAAGTGATTGGTCTGTTAAAGTGATCTATTTCTTCTTGATTCAATTTTCATAGACTGTATGTTTCTAGAAACTTGTCCATTTCTTCAAAGTTGTCCAATTTATTGGCATATAGTTGTTCATAGCTTTCTCTCATGATTTTTTATATTTCTGTGGTGTTGTAATTTCTCCATTTTCATTTCTTATTTTGTTTATTTGTGTCCTCTTTCTTTTCTTCTTGGTGAGCCTGGCCAGAAGTTTATCAGTTTTGTTTACTCTTTCAAAAAACCAGCCCTTGGCTTGATTGATTTTTCTATTTATTTTTTTAATCTGTATTTATTTCCTCTCTTATCTTTATTATTTCTTTCCTTCTGTGATTTCAGGTTTTGTCTGTTCTTCTTTTTCTAGTTATTTTAGGGAGTCAGGTTGTTAATTTTAGATTGCTCTTGTTTTATGAAGACTTGTATCACTAGGAAGTTCCTTCTTAGGATTGCTTTTGCTGCATCCCGTAGATTTTGTGGGGTTATCTTTTCATTTTCATTTGTCTCAAGGTATTTTTTAATTTATTCTTTGATTTCATCATTGACTGTTTTTTTAGTAGCATATTGTTTGCTCTCCATGCTGTCATTTTTTTCTCCTTTTTTTCTCCTGTGGTCACTTTCTAGTTTCAGGCCATTTTGGTCATAGAAGATGCTTGAAATAATTTCTATCCTCTTAAATTTTTTGAGGCTTCATTTGTGCTTGATTATGTGGTCTACCATAGAGAATGTTCCATGAACATTTTAAAAGAATGAATATTCTGTTTTTTGGAGATTTAATGTCCTAAAAATATAAATCATGTCCAAATATTCTATTGTATCCTTTAATATCTCCATTGGCTTATTGATTTTCTATTTGTAAAAGTTGTCAAATGATGTTAGTAGCATGTTAAATTCTCCTTCTATTATTGTATTCCTGACAATTTCTCCCTTTTATATTTGCTAATATTTGTTTTCTATATTTATGTGTCCCTATATTTATGTGCATATATGTTAATGAGTGCAATATTCTCATCTTGTATTGATCCTTTTTGATTATATAATTTCCTTCTTTATCTTTCTTTATGGCCTTTGTTTTAAAGTCTATTTTGTCTGAAATCAGTATTGCTACTCCTGTTTTCTTGTCTTTTCCAGCTGCATGAAATAACTTTTCCCATCCTTTCACTTTCAGTCTATATGTGTCCCTCACTCTAAAATGGGTCTCTTGTAGGCAGCATATTATACGCTCTTGTTTTATTATCCAGTCTGCCACTCTATGTCTTTTGACTGAAGCATTTAATCCCTTGACATTTATAGTAATTATTGATAGATGTGAGTTTATTGTTATTTTGAACTTTGTTTTCCAGTTAATTTGGTATTTCTTCTTTGTTCCTTTTCCTTTTTGTTTTTCTTTCTTTCTTTCTTTCTTTCTTTCTTTTTGTTTGATAATTTTTTGTAATGGCTTATTTTTTGTTTTGTTTTGTTTTCTTTTGTTTTGTTTGGATTTGTGAGTCTATTGAATACTTTTGATTTGTGGTTATCCTGTTTCTCAAGCATGTTTACCCCTTACTCTTTCTGTTTGCTTTAGAGTGGTAGTCATGTACTCTCAAACACATTTTTAAAAGAATGAAAAAAGAAACAAGAAAACAAAAAGGAGAGGAAATAAATCTCTATTTTTTTGCTCCCCTCTTCCACCTTTTATGATTTTGATGTCCTTTTCTACATCTTCATGTTTATTCTCTTATAATTCATTGCATTTATCACATTTCCAGTTATGTTTTTCTCATTTCTATTGGTTCTTACATATTTTCTATTTAGAGTAGACCTTTCAATATTTCTTTTAGGATAGGTTTGGCACTGCTGAATTATTTTAGTTTTTGTTTGTCCGTCAAATTCTTTATGTCTCCTTCTACTCTAAAGGATAGTCTTTCCAGATAGAGTATCCTAGGTTGTAGCATTTTCTCATTCAAGATTTTGAATATATCTTGCCACTCCCTTCTGGCCAGCAGTGTTTGTGTAGAGAAATCAACTGAAAGCCTTATGGGAGTTCCCTTGTAACTAACTCTTTGTTTTTCTCTTGCTGTCCTTAGAATCCTTTCCTTATCTTTAACTTTGGTCATCTTAATAATATGTCTTGGTGTAGGACTTTTGGGTTTCTTCTTGTTTGGGATCCTCTGTGCTTCATGTACTTGGATATCTGTTTCTTTTTTTAGTTTTGCAAATTTTTAGTCATGATTTCTTCAAGTACCTTTTCAGTCCTGTTTTCTCTTCTACTTCTGGGACCCCTATTATGTATAGATTGGCATGTTTTTTATTACCCCATAGGTCTTTTAAATTGCTTTCATTGGTTTTCACTTGCTTTATGTCTGCTATTCTGATAGGGTGACTTCTGTTATCCTGTCTTCTAAGTCACTTATTCCTTCTTCTGTATTATCTAGTCTGCTTTTGAGTGCCTTTAACTCAGCTCTTATCTCAGCCATTGAGTTTTCTGTTTTTAATTGGTTCCTCTTTATAGTTTCTATTTCCTTTTCATAGTATTCTCTGTCTCTACTCATAATCTGTCTTATTTCCTTCAGTGCTTTTATTACCCCCTTTTTAAAGTCATGATCTAGTAGACTATCAAGTTCCATCTCATTGTTCATTCTTTCAGGGGACATCTCTTGTTATTTCATTTGTGAATGCTTCCTCTGCTTCTTCATTTTGCTTATATTTCTCTGGGTTTATGGATTAAGGAGTATCCATCATCTGCTCTGGTCTTGAAGGGGTGTTTTATTTTTTTGTTTGATTGCTATTATTTGAAGTGGGAGAGTTCCTTTGTAAAGTGTGTGTGTTTAATAGTTTTGTTGCAATGTCTGTTCTTAGCATGGATGATTGCCACATCTTTCTTCTGTGTGTGCTGTTTGTTATCCCTTTGATTGGGGGTGTGGTCAGTGTTGTGGTGATCAGAGCCTGACCTGATTGTTGTTGCTGAGTTTGGCCTTTTGTTGTTGTTGTTCTGTAGTTTTCACAGCCTTGACAGGGGCCTGGTTTGCCTGACTGTTGCTGTAATAGAGACTTCTAGACCTGTTTCGGAGGTGTGATTTATGGTAGACAGGACAGGAGCATTTCAGCTGGGAAGAAGTGTATGCTGGAGATGTCCACTGGGAAGTGTGCTCTGGTGTTTTCTGTCACTTGTTATGTGAGCTTACATAGTACTCTGCTGATGCTGCCTTTGTCCCTGCCTTAGCTGTGGGAATGTTTGCCACCTGCTCATGTATCCCCCAGGTTCTAGGCCCCAGGAATGGCCAGTGCAGATCTGCCAATGTCAGGCACTAGAGCCCACCATATCAAGTGTGTAGTTGCATATCTGAATCTGTGGTGTGTCACAGGTTCATCACAGACCTCAGCCCCCCCTCTGAGTACTCTGTGGTACACCAGCTTGTTGTGAATACCTGTACTCACCCCCACTGTGTGCCAGAACTCTGCTCACTGCCTGATCATTCCAGAGGCACAGGTCAACAAAGGGCCCAGAAACAGCAAATCCACCCTCTCTGCCCAGGTCTGCAAACAAATCTTAGTACTACCTGTGAAATTGCAAGTCCCGTGGATATGGATTCAGCTTTTAGTCCTGCCTCTGTGCAGAAGTGTTGGCTTTAACCAAGCCCCTTCTCTCAGGAACACACCTACAATGGAGTCAAGGGGAGACAATGTTTATGATATGGCTGCATTGTGCCCCTCCATCCCATGCACACCATCAGTGGTGATTTTTATGGGTGTCCCAGTCTGTTCTGTTCCACACACACTCCCAACTCCAGCTCATGGCACCCTCCAGTCCCCTGAGGCTGCCTCTGTGCAGTGGGCCCCAGCCTTCTGACTGGGCTCCTCACCAATATCCAGCAGCCAGACTTTCTCACCCTGCTGGATTGCATATAAGGCTGAAGATGATAGGGAACCTCTGTGCCAGTTTCTCTTAGTTCTGTCTGCTAAGCAGCTACTTCTTTTTCCTCTGAGCCTTGGAAGCTCTGCTTCTGTCCCTGCTAATCTCCTTGCTGGAAAGGGAGTGTTCCAGTACGAGGGTGCCTTTCTTCCTTTGCCACTCTCTCCCTGCAGGATCAGTCTTGCACCATTTTTTTTCTCTTTGTCTTCTTTTTTCTCTTACCAGATTTTCTGAAAATCCTCCTGTATTTCGAAGTGAGAGACATTCTGTCAGAGTTCAGTAGGTAGGTGATCTGTTTGATTCAGTGGGCTTGTAGATGCAGTCCTTGGTATATTTGTGGGAAAGAGTGAGCTGTGAATCCCTCTACCCCACCATCTTGGCATCTCTTGTTTCTTAATTTCTTTTTTCAGTTATTGTGTTGAGGATGACTAAGTCTTACTGATTTCAAATCCATCATTGTATATGTGTAATTTCCAAAAGCTTTTGGGTGTGTTACCTTATATTTTCCTATGTTGAAACTTATCTACCATCTTTCTGCTCTTTCACACAGCTCCTAGAGAGCTCACTGATATTTATCCTTGTAAGATGGCCATTTTGCTACTTTCAGGGGTTATGTTTAAGCAGCAAAACTTATTCCATATAATGTATTGGGTTATTAAGGTAAGCTCAGGGAAACAGAAGAGTTTCAATAGTTTTAGTTTAAAATGTCAAATGATTCTCCCCTTTTTATTCTGAAAATTTTCAATGTATAAATAATTGGAATTTTACTGAACATCTCTAATTCTTCACCTAGATTCCAAGAATTATGAATTGCTAACACTTTAGCTACTTTGTGTTTTTCCTTCTCTCATTATCTCTCTTCCTCATTATATATATATATATACACACACACATATATACACACACATAAATACAACTAACATACACATTTTACATGCATAGTTGTATATAATTAGTTTTTGCTAAATCATTTGAAAATAAGTTACAGACATCACTACATGTTATCCAAAATAGTTTAACATACATCTCTTACAAATTGGGATATATTTATAGAACCAAGACAATCATCATACCTAAGAAAATTATCATTAATTCAATAATATCATCTAATATGTAGTCTATTTTCAAAGTTCCACAATTGTCTCACAAATATTTTTTCAGTCCTTTATCCAATCCAATCAATGTTTATAAGTGCATTTGCTTGTTATGTAATTTTAGTCTCCTTTAATCTAGAATATTTCCCCTGCTACTCCCTTGACCCTTTATAATGACCTCATTTTACTTGAGGAGTCCAGATAAGTTAGTTGTTTTATAGAATATCACATATTCTGATTGTTTCTTTATGATTGTATTCAACTTAAACATGCTTGACAAGAATACATCATTGGTGTTTTGTATTAACCATTGCATTCACATCCAGAGGTTTATAACATCAGGTTTATCTTCTACTGTTGATGCTACATTGATTGCTTGATCAAAGTGGTGGCCATAAATCTCTTCAACAGATTTCTACACTTTTCCCTTTATAATTAGTAATTAGTGATACTGTATAGCTATGAGAGTAGTGGACTCCCTAAAAATGTTTTGTTTAATACTTTTAGTGTTTACTGATGATAATATATGACTGAAGCAATCACACAGTGGAGGTGTCAGAATAATGATTTGTCACAAATCCACTATATATTAGTGGAAATTCTTTTTTAATGAAGAGTATCCCACCACCACACATATACATTTTTAAAATTTAACCTTCCTCTTCTTCTCCTTCTAAAAAAGTATAGTATCACTATGAAATTATGGATTTAAAAAAATTGAGGGGTTATTATACACTGTCATTACTATTTATTTTATGATAAAATTGTATAAAACTTGGTACTATGCTGGCTGTAGTTTTGTCATATATAGCTTTTATTATGTTGAGATATGTTCCCACTTTGGCGAGAGCTTTTATCATAAATGGGTGTTTAATTTTATCAAATGATTTTCTGAATAAATTGAGATGATCATGTGGTTTTTGCCCTTTCTCTTGTTGATGTGATGTATTAAATGGATTGATTTGCATATGTTGAAAAACTCAAAAGCTTCCCACTAAAATCTGGGACAAGACAAGGATGCCCAATATCACCACTCCTATTCAACATAGACCTGGAAGTCCTAGCCACAGCAGTAAAGCAAGAGAAAGAAATAAAAGGGATCCAAATTTGAAAAGAAGAGGTAAAAGTGTCATTATATGCTGATGACATGTTACTATATATAGAAAACCCTAAAAGGTCCACACAAAAGCTACTAGAGCTGATTGAAGAATTCAGCAAGGTAGCAGGTTACAAATTTAACGTTCAAAAATCAGTTGCATTTCTTTACACTAATGATAAACCAACAGAAAAAGAAAGTAAAGAAACAATCCCCTTTAAAATAGCACCCAAAGTAATAAAATATCTGGGAATAAATCTAACCAAGGAGGCGAAAGAATTATACACAGAAAACTGTAAACCACTGATGAAGGAAATTAAAGAAGACTTTAAAAAATGGAAAGATATTCCATATTCTTGGATTGGAAGAATCAATATTGTTAAAATGGTCACACTGCCCAAGGCAATCTACAGACTTAATGCAATCCCTATCAAATGACCCAGGACATATTTCACAGAACTAGAACAAATCATAATAAAATTTATATGGAACCATCAAAGACCTAGAATTGCTAAAGCATTACTGAAGAGAAAGAAAGAGGCTGGAGGAATAACTCTCCCAGATTTCAGACAATACTATACAGCTACAGTCATCAAGACAGCATGGTATTGGTACCAAAACAGACATATAGAACAATGGAATAGAATAGAGAGCCCAGAAACGAACCTACAAACTTTTGGTCAACTCATCTTCGACAAAGGAGGCAAGAATATACAATGAAATAAAGACAGTCTCTTCAGCAAATAGTGTTGGGAAACCTGGACAGCAGCAATGTAAAACAATGAAGCTAGAACACTCCCTTACACCATATACAAAAATTAACTCAAAATGGATTAAAGACTTAAATATAAGACAAGATACAATAAACCTCCTAGAGGAAAACATAGGCAAAACATTATCTGACATACATTTCAAAAATTTTCTCCTAGAAGAAATAAAAGCAAGAATAAACAAATGGGACCTAATGAAACTTACAAGTTTCTATACAGCAAAGGAAACCAGAAGTAAAACAAGAAGAAAACCTAAGGAATGGGAGAAAATTTTTGCAAATGAAACCGACAAAGGCTTGATCTCCAGACTATATAAGCAGCTCATATGACTCAATAAGGAAAAAAATAAACAACCCAATCCAAAAATGGGCAGAAGACCTAAACAAGCAATTCTCCAAGGAAGACATACAAATGATCAAAAAGCACATGAAAAAATGTTCAATATCACTAATTATCAGAGAAATGCAAATCAAAACTATAATGAGGTATCACCACACACCAGTCAGAATGGCCGTCATTCAAAAATCCAAAAATGACAAATGCTGGAGAGGCTGTGGAGAAAGGGGAACACTCCTACACTGCTAGTGGGAATGCAGTTTGGTGCAGCCACTATGGAAAACAGTGTGGAGATTCCTCAAAAGACTAGGAATAGACTTACCATATGACCCAGGAATCCCACTCCTGGGCTTGTACCCAGAAGGAAATCTACTTCAGGATGACACCTGCACCCCAATGTTCATAGCAGCATATTTACAATAGCCAAAACATGGAAACAACCTAAATATCCATCAACAGGTGACTGGATAAAGAAGAAGTGGTATATTTATACAATGGAATACTACTCAGCCACAGAAACCGACAACATAATGCCATTTGCAGCAACATGGATGCTCCTGGAGAATGTCATTCTAAGTGAAGTAAGCCAGAAAGAGAAAGAAAAATGCCATATGAGATCGTTCATATGTGGAATCTAAAAGCAAAAAGAAAAACAAACAAACAAACAAAAACAAAGTGTAAATACAGGACAGAAATAGACTCACTGACAGAGAATACAGACTTGTGTTTATCAGGGGGGTGGAGGGTGGGAAGGGATAGACTGGGATTTCAAAATTGTAGAATAGATAAACAAGATTACACTGTATAGCACAGGGAAATATACACAAAATATTATGATAACTCACAGAGAAAAAAATGTGACAATGAGTGTGCATATGTCCATGAATGACTGAAAAATTGTGCTGAACACTGAAATTTGACACAACATTGTAAAATGATTATAAATCAATAAAAAAATTTAAAAAATTGTATAAAACTTGGTCAGTGACAACTAAAGACTAACTCATGTGTCCTTTTGAAACTATCCTGTTAGACTTTATGTCTTCCTTTTCTAATATTATCAAATTATTTTAGTAGCATTTATGTTTTTTAAAAAATATGTAATATCAACATTCAGGAAACTTGGAAACAAAGCAAAGCCCAAAGATGAAGATTTACATATAATTCTACTACTTTAAGTTAGCCATTGTTAACAATTTTTTTTAACTTTATTACCAGTATCTCTCTGTCTCATATACATATTTATACATATGTATATATGTATATATATACACATATATATGTATATACACACTAGTTAATGATGTCTTATAATTAAATTGTTCTCTACATTATTATTTTCAGTGATTACATACAGTTCCATTGGGTGGATTTATCATAATTTATTAACCAGATATTTATGGTTAAATAGTACCCTGTTATTGAAGATTTTTAAGTTATTAACAAAAAATTGTAAATAACATTTTATTATAATTTTAGAAGTCCTCTCTGTTTGTGATTATGCTTTTTCTTCTTTACTTTTGATCTATATTATTGTTTATTCCTTTGCCTGTATTTTTTTGGGTAGGTCTATTGCAAATATCATCTTTTTGGATTATGGATTTTTTGTTTCTTATTTAAGTATAATTTACATACAGTAAAATTCACTTTTGTTAAGGGATACAGTTGTATGAATTTTGGCAAGCCTATGCAGTCATACAATAACCACTAAAATTAAAATATGGGATATTTTCATTACCTCCAAAAGTTCCCCTCTGTTGCTTTATAGTAAGTCCCTGACCCCTATCTTTAGCCCTTGGTGACCAGTGATCTAATTTCTGTCTCTATAGCTATGTCTTTTTCAGAATGTCATATAAACTGAACCATACTATATATCATCTTTTTGAGTCTTGGCTTTTCCTAATTGGTATAATGCTTTTAAGATTCATTCATGTTATTGTTGTGTTAGTAGTTAATTCCATTTGTTGTTTACTCTTTTTAGTATGGTATTCCATTGTATGGATGCACCACAGTTTTCCCATTTGCCAATTAATGGACATTTGTCTTATTTCCAGTGTAGAATTATTATGAATAAGGCTTCTGTGAGCATGCATGTACACATATTTGTGTAGACATAGATCCTCATACTCTTAGGTAAATATCTAGGAGAATGATTGCTAGGTTATATGGTAAGTGTATATTTAACTATATAAGAAACTGTCAGACTGTTTTCCAAGATGGCCTTGCGATTTTGCATTTTCACCAGGAATGCATGAGTGCTGTAGATGTGCCACATCTTTGTGAATATTTGGTTACACCATTTTAATTTTAGCCTCTCTAGTGGGTTTTTATTGATATATCATTGTGGTTTTTACTTCATTCAAATTTCCTAATGACTAATTATGTTTAATTTTTTCCCTAAACTTATTGTTCATTTATACCTCTTCTTTGATAAAGTGTTTTTTTCCAACCTGTTGCCCATTTAGTTCTTTTCTTTTGTCATAAGTTTTATATATGTATATATGTGTGTGTGTATATATTTTCTGTATAAAAGTCCTTTATCAATTATAGTTATCATATATATATTCTGCCAGTCTGTGGTTTGATTTTTCATTTTTAATAGTCTTATTTGAAGATTATAAGTTCTCAATTTTGATGAAGTACAAAAATATCATTTTAAAAAATGTATTTGTGTTGAAGTACAGTCAGTTTACAATGTTGTGTCAATTTCTGGTGTACAGCATAATACTTCAGTCACATAGGAATATACATACATCCATTCTCATATTCTTCTTCACCATAGGTTACTACCAGATTCATTTTTCCTTTAATACTTTATTATTTTATGCCTTATTTATGAGATCTTTGCTTTATCTCTGAAATTGTTTTTCTATGCTTTCTCCTAGAAATTTTATAGTTATAACTCACATTTAAAAGTATGATCCATTTTATATGGTATTAATTTTTAATACAGTGTAAAGTAAGGGTTGAGATTGTATTTTATATATTAATATTTAGTTTTCCCAGTACTATTTTCTTAAAAAGTTATCCTTTCCTCCACTGAGTTGTCTTGGCACATTACTCAAAAATAAATTGACCAAATAGGCCTACCATTTGATCCAGCAATCCCACTGCTAGGCATATATCCAGAGGAAACTCTAATTTGAAAAGATATATGCACTCCAATGTTCGTAGCAGCACCAATATTTACAATAGCCAGGATATGGAACCAACCTAAATGTTCATCAACAGATGACTGGATAAAGAATATGTGGTATATTTATACAATATAATACTATTCAGCCATAAAAGTAAATAAAATAATGCCATTTGCAGCAACATGAATGGACCTGGAGATTGTCATTCTAAATGAAGTGAGACACACACAAAAAAGAAAAATACCATATGATATCACTCATATGTGGAATCTAAAATAAAAGGCACAAATGAACTTATTTACAAAACAGAAATAGACTCACAGGCATAGAAAACAAACTTATAGTTACCAGGGGGGAAAGGGGATGGAAAAGAATAAATTGGGAGTTCAAGATTTGCAGATAGTAATTACTAAA
The DNA here is from genome assembly GCF_048564905.1 of Vicugna pacos. Lineage (NCBI taxonomy): Eukaryota > Metazoa > Chordata > Mammalia > Artiodactyla > Camelidae > Vicugna > Vicugna pacos. Next base: position 51,145,877 of record NC_133023.1, on the reverse strand, counting down.
TATAAAATAGATAAACAAATTTCTTCTGTATAGCAAAGGGGATTATATTCAATATCTTGTAGTAACTTATAATGAAAAATAATATGAAAATGAATATATGTATGTATATGTATGCTTGAAACATTATGCTGTACACCAGAAATTGACACAACATTGTAAACTGACTATACTTCAATAAAAAAATAACCATATTTGAAAAGGTTTATCTTTGGAGTCTATTCTGTTCCATTGACCTATATGTCTAACTTTATGTAAATGTCACACTTTCTTGATTACTATAACTTTGTGGTAAGTATTGAAATAATTTAAGTCCTCCAACAACAACTTTTTCATCTCCTCCTCCTCCTCCTTCTTCTTTTTCTTCCTCATTCTAAACTCCTTACATTTTCATATAAATTTTAGATTTAGCTTACAATTTCTACAGACAAACAACAAATCACCTTCTGACATTTTTTATTGAGATTGTGTTGGCCCTACCAATTTGGGAAGAATAGACATGCTAACAATATTGAGTGTTCTGAGCCATGAATGTAAAACATCTTTCCATTTATTATCGTGTTCCTTAACTTTTCTCAACATTTTTAGTTTTTGTGTATAGTTTTTCCACATATATTGGCAAATTTTCCCTAAGTATTTCATTTTGGATATAGTGTAAACAAAACTGTTTTTAATTTTTATTTTCTAGTTGTTCATAGCTAGTTCATAGGAATACAATTGATTTTTGTATATTGACCTTGTATTCTGTGAACCATAAACTCACTTACTGTTTCTCGTAGCTCTTCTGTAGGTCCTTTAGGATTTCTTTGGTGATAATATTACTTGTGACTCAGTGTTACTTTTTTTCAACCTATTCATTCAGTATATATTTTATTTCTTTTTTTCTTGCCTTATTGCCCTTGTTAGGACTTTTAGAATAAAGTTTAATAGAAGTGGTGAAAGAGGATATTCCTGACTTATTTCTAATTATGGGGGAAAGCATTTATATTTTACCATTAAGTGTTATATTAGCTTTAGGTATTTGTAGAAACCCTTTATAGGTTTAAGGAAGTTCCTTTATATTTCTAGAGTTTTAATCATGAGAAACTTGTTTATCATGAATGCATGTTCATTCCACTTATCAAATCATTTATTATGAATGAGTCTTGTGACATGATTTTTAAGCATATATTGAAATAATCAAGTGGTTTTCCTTTTGCAGGTTGTTAATATGGTCAATTACACTGATTTTTAAAACAGTTCTATTGATTGGGGTACTTTATGTACCATAAAATTCACCCATTTAAAGTGTATAGTTGAATGATTTTTTTAGTATTTTCACAGAGTTTTGGAACCATCACTACTATCTAATTTTAAACATTTTTCCTTACCCCCAAAAGAAATCTTGCTACATTAGCAGTCATTTTCCATCAACAATCATTTCCCAGCCCTAGCAACTACTAATATATTTTCCATCTCTATGAATTTGATTTACCTATTTCAGAAATCTAAAGTGAATGCAGTCATATAATATATGATGTTTTCTGACTGGTGTCTTTTACTTTAGAATATTTTCAGTGTTCATACATGTTGTAGTATATATATACTTCATTGTGTTTTATTGCCAAATAATATTCCATTGTATGGATATATCATATTTATTTATCCATTCACTAATTGATGGACATTTACAAGTTTTTGTGTATGCATATATTTACATTTATCTTATAGCTAGCAGTAGATTCTCTGAGTCCTGTAAGTTTATATTTAAGTTTTTAAGAAACTGCCAAACTGTCAAAGTGGCTGTACTAACCCATATTCTCAAAAACAATATATCATGGTCATAATTTATCTACAACTTTGACAACAATTATTTTTGTCTGTCTTTTAGATTATAGCCATTCTACTGGATGTACAGTGGTATCTTGTTATGATTTTTATTTCCATTTCCCTAATGGTTAATGATGTTAAACAACTTCTCATTCACCTTTTAGCTATTTGTACATTTACTTGGGATAATTTTTACACAAATTCTTTATTTTTTAATTAGGTAATTTATCTTTTTATTGTTGAGGTTATCATCCTCAGCTCAGGCTGCTATAACAAAATATCACAGTATAGGTGACTCAAATGGCACACTAGTATTCCTCAAAGATCTGGAGACTGAGATGTCTGAAATCAGAGTTCCAGCAAGGTTGAGTTCTGGTGAGGGCCCTGTTCTGGGCTTTCAGATAGCTGTCTTCTTGCTGTGTCCTCACGTGGTAAAGAATGAAAGGGCTCTGGTCCCTCCTTCTTCTCATAATCTAATTATTTTCCCAAGGCCCTTGAATTCAAATACCATAACTTTGAGAATGAGAAATTCAACAATGAATTTTGAGGAGACACAAACAATCAATTCCCCCTATGCAAGGTGAAAGGTTCTTTCAGTATTCTGGATGCAAATTCCTTAGATATAAGGTTTGTAAGTATTTTCTCCCATTCTATTGTATTTATTTTCACTTTGTTGATGGTATTGCTTAAAGCCAAATGTTTTAGATTTTAAATCTAATTTATCTATTTTTTTCTTTTGCCATTTTTTGTCATATTTAAGAAACCATTGTCTATCCAATATCATGAAGTAGTTTCCCTATGATTATTTTTTTCTTCTAAGAGTTTTAGTTCCTACATTTAGATCCACAATCCATTTTTAGTTAAATTTCAATGTATGGCATAAAGAATAAGTTTAACTTAATTCTTTTGTATGTGTACACTTGTTTGTGCCTTTGTTGGAAGGACTTTTCTTGTTATTAGTTTTAATAGTTTTTAGTACATTCCTTATGATTATCTATGTACAAGATCATGACACTTGCTAATACAGATAGTTTTAATTCTTTCTTTCTAATCTGGATGCCTTTAATTTCTTTATTTTGCCTAATTATCCTGGCTAGACCACCCATTACAATGCTGAATAGTAGTAGTGAGAGAGCTCAGTATTGTTTTGTTCTTGATCTCAGAAAGTGTTTAGTTTTTCACTATGATGCTGACTATCAGTATTTCATAGAAGATTTTTAACAGGTTGAGAAAGTTTCTATTCTTTGTTTGTTGAGTACTTTTACCATCAGAGAGTGTTGGATTTTTGTCAAACGCATTTTCTGTGTTTACTAAGATCATGCAGTTTTTGTCCTTTGTCTTATTAGTATGGCACATTACATTTATTTATTTCATCTGTTAATCTAATTTTCAGTTCCTAGGATAAATTCCACTTGATAATAATTTGTAACCCTTTTTATATATTGCTGATTTGATTTTCTTTTTTTTTTTAGCATGAGCATGTTTATATCTCTATTCATAAGTGATATCAATTCCTCTTGATGTCTTTGTTTTTGGTATCAGAGCAATTTTGGGCTCATAGAATGAGTTGGGAAATAATCCCTCATCTTCTGTTTCTTGGAAGAATTTGTGAGGTATTGGTATTAATTCTGTTTAAATGTTTCATGCAATTCACCAAAGAAGCCATTTGATCCTGGGGCTTTTATTTGTAAGAAGTTTAAAAATTTTTAATTTGTTATATTTGCCGTTCAGACTTTTATTCCTTTTCATGAATTTTGGTTATTTTTGTCTTGATATAAATTTTTTTACTTCATCTAAATTATATGATTTGTTGGTATACAGTTCTTCATAGTATTCCTTTACATTTCTTCTTACTTCTGTAAGACTTGTAGTGACATGTGTTTTATTCCTTATTTTAGTATTATGTCTTTTTTTGGTGGACACTTTTGTTGATTTTCTCTACTGATTTTCTATTCTCTTTTTTCATTTATTTCTACTGTTATCTTTATTATTTCCATCTTTCTCCTTCCTTTAAGTTTAGTTCTCTCTTGATTTTTCAATGTTTAAAGTGGAAGTTTAGGTTACTGATTTGAGATATTATTACTTTTTAAATGTAGTTATTGATAGATATAAAAACCAATATAAAGATTTTTCTTAGTTTCATCATACAAATTTTGGTGTGTTGTGGTTTTATTTTCATTCATGTCAAAATATTTTTAAATTTCCTTTGTGCTTTGTTCTTTTATTCATTGGTTATTTAGGTGTGTATTGTTCAATCTTCACATATTTGTGAATTTCTCAGTTTTCCTTGTTATTGATTTCTAATTTAAATCCAGTGTGGTAGGAAAGCATAATTTGCATGATTTCAATTCTTTTATATTTATCAAGCTTGTTTTACAGCCTAGCATGTGATCTATTCTAGGGAATGTTTCATGCCTGCTTGGGAAGAATGTGTACCCTGCTTTTGTTTGGTGTTAAGTTCTATAGATGTTTGTTAGAGCTAGTTTGTTTATAGTGTTGTTGAATATTCTATATCCTCATTCATCATCTGTCAAGATTTCTATCCATTATTCAAAGTGTATTATTAAATTCTCAAGCTAGTATTTTTGAAATTTATCTCTGTTCCTTGAATTGTTCCAGTTTTAGTTTCACATATTTTGGGGCTCGGTTGCTGCATTCAAAATGTGTATCATTATTTTTTCTCCCTAATATATTGATCTATTTATCATTATGAAATGTTCTTTTTGTCTCTGGTAATATTTTTCTTGAAAGTTTATTTTGGCTGACATCTTTGTAGCCATTCCAGCTTTGTTATGTTTGCTGTTTGCATGAGATATTTTTTTCCCATCCTTTTACTTTCAAATTACTTGCATCTTTGAATCTAATGTGTGCCTCTTATAGTGAGCATATAGTTGGAACATGTTTGTTTTTGTCCAGTCTGACCAAAAAAACCTGTCTTCTGATTGGATCTGTAAACTACTCATATTTAATGATATTTGGTTATGTTGAATGTTATTAGATGGTTGGATTTACATCTACCTTTTTGCTTTTTGTTTTCTACATGACTTTTCTTTGTTGGTCTTCTATCCTTCCTTAATTGCCTTTATTTGCATTAAGTATATATATATATATATTACCAGTGTTACAAATAAAGTGCCTTAAAGATTTTTTAACACTATATATATTTGAGATTCTTTATAGTAGTTGTTCTAGGACTTAAATTATACAGCATAATTTATCAAAACCTAGGTGAGATATAAAGTAACCTAATTCCAGTGACATAGAGAAACTTTACTTCTATATAGGTTTACTCCTCTCTCCTTGTTTTATGTTATTATTGTTATACATAATTTTTCTATATAGGTTACACTATCAATAAAACATAATTATATTTATTACTTTATAGTTTTCTATCATTTGTAAAATCTGAGAAAAGAAAGGAGATTAAGCTTCTATTCATAGTTTATTATATTAACTTTCATTTTTACCATTTCTTATTACCTCCATTTCCTAAAATAAAGCTAACTTAATCATGGTGCTTCTTTTTTTTAATATATTGTTATTTTCCCTCACCCTTATATCTCTGGAATCTTGCACATAGCAAAGAACCTTGCACATAGTCAGTGCTAAACAACATATTCTAATGAGTGAATGAATTATACTGTTCACCAAAACAAATATTCTTTAGTTTCACTTATATTCTGCTTTGAATTTGCTCCCAATTTATAAACACTGCTGTAGTTTATTTGCAGTTGTTAGATATTGTTTTCCTCTCTAAATTAAGGTTGTGTATTTGTCCTTTCTTAGCCATTTTGTGGCAAATGAGTATTTTATAAAAAATATGTATTGGAATTTTGTTTTTGGTCAAGCCTATTTCAATTCATTTAAATCAACCATGTAATTTTTATGCTGGTCTTATTTAGGATACCTAATGCTATGTCCTGCCATTTTAATTTGTTTTCTCTCTTTTTTTACTACATGGGCTGTGATTATATTTAATTTTGTCATGTAATTTGACAATAACCATAAAATTTTACATTCTATTCATGTTAAAGACTTTTAGGAGATGCTTAAATCTATATTTCCCCATTATCATTGCTAAGAAGACAAATGAAAATTGGATCAAAATAACAGATCTAGCACAACTGTTTATCTCTCCTATCACCTCAGATCCTTTAAAATGGCAGAATGGAAATTTTATTAAAAGAGAAATCCACAACAGCACTGGGAAGCAAGAAAGAAGACCACTAAATGGGCCAAAAATTGAGACATTCCTGGAAGAGAGAAAGTTGATGTGGTCTGTATATAGAAAACCTGGAACAAAGTCTAAAATCTGTCTAATTAAATTTTTGTCTGCAGACCAGTATCATCGGCACCTTCTGGGAGTTTTTTAGACATGCAAAATTTCAGACTCCACTCCAAGCTATTTGAATTCGAATCTGCATTTTAACAGTTCTCCGTGTGATTCATATGGATGCTTAAGATTGAGTAAGTACATTGGTCTAAAATGCATGCAGGAGAAAGGTAATTAAAAAGTAAGATCAACTATCTTCTGCTGTTGAACCCATCCATTGGGTTTGTTTGTTTGTCTTTTTTTTTTTTTGGTTCTTATCTCATATTTCCTTGCTGAAACTTTTCTATTTCTTTTCTCTTACTTTCTATGTTTGTTTTGAGCATATTTGTAATTGTTTATTGAAGCAAATTTATGATGGCATCTTTAAAATTTTTTTCACATAATTCTGACACCTCTGTCATCTCCAGTTATGATAAGTGATTTTTAGTGGAAATTTGGACATTTTGAGTATTACCTTATGAGACTGTGTTTTGTATTTAAACCTTTTGTTTTAGCTGGCTTTCTCTGATACTACTCCAACAGGAGAAGGGTAGGGGGAACTGTCTCATGACAGCCAGGTAAGGGTAGAAGTCCAGGTTCCCCTTTCAGCCTCCCTTGACATCAAAGGATGGGGGATTCCTAATTACTTCTGGGTGTGGTGAGAGTTCCAGTTCCCAGTTAGGCTTCCACTGACCCCCCGCCCCCAGCTGAGAATGGCAAGGGCACCTCTTGACTGCCCCCACAGGGCCCCCACTGATACTACAGTGGAGGGGTAGTCTCCGTGAAGATGGGTGGTAGTGAAAATCTTAGTTCAACATAGGCCTCCTGAAGCCACCACTTCATGGTTTAGTGTGTCTAGTTACAGCCTGGCAAGGGTGTAATCTATGCTCTGCACCTGGCCTTGCTGAGGAGTGTGTGTGGGGCCTAAACTTTCCCTGTGAGATTTGGTTGGAGTACAGTGGTTAGTGCTAAAAAGTTTTCTTTCTACTAGGCTGCCCTTTCCGGGCCCTTTGGCTAAAGAGACTAGGCTTCTGTTGTTTGCATTCATTGGCATTAAAAAAGTAAGATCAAATCCAGAGAAACTTCAATTTTATACTGAATATATGAAATATTTTAGTATTTAAAACTGCTAGGCTGCTTAAATTCTCCTCCCATTGATCATACTTAGGTTTTAGCAGCAACAGTAGCTTTGATCCACAGATTAAAATTTGAGAACTATCTTTGAAAAAAGGAATGCATCTATGGATGAATGAATGAAGATGCAAGCTATATAAATGATAGAATATTATTTAGCTATGAGAAGCAAGTTAATCCTGCCATTTGTGACATGTGTGAATCTTGAGGGCATTATGCCAAGTGAAATAAGTCAGAAAGAGACACAAATTTACTATATGGTGTCACTAATATGTGGAATCTTAAAAAGCTGAACTCAAAAACAGTGACTATAATGATGGTTGTCAGGGACTGAAGGGTAGGAGAGAGAAATTGGAAGATGTTGTTCAAAGAGTAATTTTTTAGCTAAAAGAAAAATTCTGGGGATTTAATATACAGCATGGTGATTATAGTTAGCAATACTATATTAAATACTTGAAAGTTGCTAAGAGAGTAAATCTAAAATGATCTTATCACAAAAGAGAAGTGATAATTATGTCAGATGATAGATTTAACCAACATTACTGTGTTAACCATTTTGCAATATATGTGTATCAAATAAACACACTGTACGCATTTAATTTATACAATGTTATATGTCAGTTATGCCTCAATAAAGATGAAAGACAAAAGTAAAAAGGGACTGTCTTACATATGAGGAGCACTAGGTGTGGATATATGAAGCCAGGAGAAAAACTGCACAGAGTTTGAGACCCAAAGAGGCATAGAAAAGTAATTTTTTCATACAGAATGAAAATACTCTTTGGGCTCCTCTGAGTGGGCATTTGTATACACTGTTGTTTGTAGAGGTGAAGAGGGGAGGGTTGGGGATTTTTTATAGCCAACTTGTGATTTATGATCACAAACTCTAATGTGAAATCCACTCATTATATTTTCTATTTACTTACAGAAATCCCACACATCAGCAATATTATTCAAAGGAAAAATTTGTTAGACATGCAGAACTATGCAATTGAAAAGGAAACACAGAATTTTACCTATGTTCATCAAACTAATATATCAATCATAAATGTGAAGAGATAGCCAAGAATACCAAATATTTGAAGAAGGCAAATGACATTAAAGAGAAGGCCAAAATTAACAAGAAAAAACATTGCCGTGGAAAACCAAATATAATGCAGGCAACAGAGAAGAACTTAAAACGTGATTCTAGTTGACTTGGTAAGATTTGAGAAGGCATTGAATACCTAAAACAAAAAATATGGTCTGAGTTGGAAAAAGAATCACAAAATAAGAAAGTATTGAAAATTAAAAATGCTGTTGATGAAATTAAATTTTCAATAGATGTAATGACTAAAAATGAATTAGGCTAAATATGAAACTAGTGTTCTGGAAGATAAATATAGATGCAGAAATTGAAACAAAATATTATTAAATCAAAAATCCAGTAAATTATTAAATAATTTTATATAGTAAAATTTACCCTGGAAACATGGATGGTATGATGTTAGAATATCTAGTATAATTTCATTCACTAAATTAAATATTTAAAGAAAAAAGCTATGAAATTATATTAATAGATTAATCCCCCCAAGTTTGAGAAAAACCTATCACCATAGTTTTCTGAAAACAAAACAACAAAGTTCTTAGGAAGCTATAAATAAAGTGAAACTTCCTGAAATCCATAAATAAACAATTTTGATGTGTAAAACAGGGCTTAATGATAAAACATTAGAAGCACTCCCATGAAAGTCATGAACAAGACAAAGATGCTCTTAATTACTACCACTAAAGTCTTAGCCAATACAATTAAAAACAAATTAAACTTTAGGATAATAAATACTGGAAAGTGTGAGACAAGTTATCATAATTTGTACACAATTGTCTATGTCAAAAATATGGAGAATCAAATAAGAAACATCAAAATGGGTAACTAAATATAAATAAAATACTAAATAAGTATCAATAGCTTCCATGTGTACTAGTAATAACAAATTTAAAAAGTCATGAACATGCCAACCATATTAAAATCAAAAGCAATAAAATATCTCAAGTTTTTACAAGATAAAAACATTTGATATTTGTCTTTTTGATGATAGCAGGAGTGAAGTGATACCTCATTGCTGTTTTGATTTTTATTTCTCTAATAATTAGTGACGTTATCTTTTCATATGTCTGTCAGGCATTTGTATGTCTTCTTTGGAAAAATGTCTGTTCAGGTCTTCTGCCCGTTTTTTTTTTTTACATTTTTTATTGACTTATAATCATTTTACAATGTTGTGTCAAATATCAGTGTTCAGCACAATTTTTCAGTCATTCATGGACATATACACACTCGTCACATTTTTTTCTCTGTGAGTTATCATAACAATTTGTGTATATTTCCCTGTGCTATACAGTGTAATCTTGTTTATCTATTTTACAATTTTGAAATCCCAGTCTATCCCTTCCCACCCTCCACCACCCTGGTAACCACAAGTCTGTATTCTCTGTCCGTAAGTCTATTTCTGTCTTGTATTTATGCTTTGTTTTTGTTTGTTTGTTTGTTTTTGTTTTTGTTTTTTAGATTCCACATATGAGCGATCTCATATGGTATTTTTCTTTCTCTTTCTGGCTTACTTCACTTAGAATGACATTCTCCAGGAGCAACCATGTTGCTGCAAATGGCAATATGTTGTCGGTTTTTATGGCTGAGTAGTATTCCATTGTATAAATATACCACATCTTCTTTATCCAGTCACCTGTTGATGGACATTTAGGCTGTTTTTTGATCGTGTTGTTTGTTTTTTGATATTGGGCTGTTTGTATATTTTAGACATTAACCCCTTGTTGGTTGCATAGTTTGCAAATATTTTCTCCCCTTATGTAAGTTGCCTTCATTTTGTTTATGGTTTCCTTTGATGTCTAAAAGCTTTTAAGTTTTATTAGGTCCCATGGTTTATTTTTGCTTTTATTTATTTTTGCCTTAAGAGACAGATCCAGCATTTCAACTATAAAATATTTGCAAAACCTAGCAGAACAAGTTGATAATCATTGACATATAGAAAGCTGTCTGATTAAGCAATATTCAAGACTCAGAAGCCAAAAAAAGAATGAGAAATTCATTTGCATGAGTACTTGAAAGCTACAAATTACAAAGGTACCAGTTAAAATGTGACCGACATGGAAAAATATTTATAACAAAAGATGAACATTTCATATATATTTGAACCAATAAAAAATAACTAAGTTCCTATGATAAAATGGCAAAATATGTGATCAAAGAATAAGAAATACAAATGTCTAATAAGTATGTGAAAATTTGTTTAATTAATGTTTATCAGGCAAATTCTAATTACAACAGCAGTAAACAATTATTTAACCTAGATTGGAAAAATTTTAAAGATTGATTATTTTCACTCATAATAAAAGTGTGAGACTACTGATGCTCTTACATATATTTAGTGCAAATTCACAGTTTATTGGGGGAGGTAAGTTTAGCAGCATACTTCAAAGTGTAAAACCCCAAGCCTAGCAAATTTTTTTCCAGCTGTCTATACTAGAAAAATCCTCACACTTATACACCAGCATATACACAGATGTTTATTGATGCATTGCATGCAATAGTGAAAAAATTGGATAACTTAAAAGACTATCAGGATAACTTAAAAGACTACTTAATGTTTAAGTAATTTGTGGAACAGCTGTACTTTTAGAATACTATACAGCAGTGAAAACTGACCTATGCAAACATATATAGAAAGGTCCCTAAAACATCATTAGAAATATCTCTAAAACACAGAATTAAATGAAAAACACAGCTATGGAAAAACAAAAAAATTAATATATAATTTTTAAAAATTTGAAGTTGTTATGCATGTATATGTAAATTAATAGAAAAAGTTTGGAAATAACATACAATAGTTAGCACTGTTTACTTTTTATAATAATGAGCATGACTTCTTATTTGTTTTCAATTTGATACCTAATATTTGTTTAGAGCTTACTATGAGCCACATCTCACATATTTGAAGACTCTTGTTGGAAAAACAATACATCAAAGATTGTTTAACATGGAACTAAAAGAAATATCAAATCAATTGCAAAGAGGAGGAGAAAGATTTGACTGTAGCTTGAGATAAAAGATGGGTATCAGGATGAAATCCCACATTTGGTTCAGAAGTACTTGCTAATCAAGATAGAGAAACATGATATGTTACAGAAGCTCAAGGAAGCAGATATATCTAGTTGATGCTTTTGAATTAAATCTGAAATTGCATTTGGAGAATGGGAAAAATTGGATAAAAGGAAGGGATTTCCAAGAAGTGAAAATCATTTGAACACAAACAATGAGGCAGAAATAAGGTGAGGTTACTATTCACTGACTAAATACAAGGCATGTTGAGAATTAGTAAATAAATCTACTTGATCAAAATGGAGGATACACGTGGGTAGCAAGGGTGGTCAGAAAGCAAATGTTACAGGGCCTCCAAATCAGGATAAATTGTGTGGACAAAAAACAGCTAAAATACTGAAATTGATTAATGGGAGAAAATTAGTCAGGGCTGAGTGCAATATGTATGGCAAAAGGTAAGATTAAAAACAAGGAATCTGGTTGGGAGTTTCCTTTAGATTAACCGAGAAAAAATGGTGTAGTAGGTCTTAACCAAAGTTGCAGATAGAATGCCAAAGAAAGGAAAATGAAGTAACAGTAAAGAAAAGTGATAACTACTTATCTGTGAGAGGCATATATAGATAGAATTAAAGATGGATTTAAAGTCTCCAGCCTGGCTAACTGTATGAAAGTTATACGAGTAAATCTGTCTCATAAAGGAAGAAGTTATTTTATATATATTAAGTTTAGAAGAACTTGTCACTTTTGTAGAGTGCAGTTTGGTTTTTGGGTCAGGTTGGGGGTTAGGGCCATATTTAGGGGAGCTATTATTTTTAAACAAGGTATTCTTTGAAGCTTTTATAATGACACATTTATGTATTAATTGCATATATTTTTCAGTAACAATATAATAACTAAAAGTAACTGATAACTATCAACTCCATTGTAATACAATAAAAAAAGTCATATGTTTTGTTTCTCATATCCCACCTCCAATTCCTTGTTTCAGGTTTTCACTGTGTATTATTAATACATTAGTTTTATTTTTATATTTTATCTGAATAACAATTATATAAAATATTTTTGTAATATTAATTATAATAATGATAAATACAATTATATTTTTAGATGCTTTCAATAACTGCTAGTATTGTATATTCATCAATTTCTAATTATTGAGTTTACTTTGATTAATCTTACACTTACCTGGAGTACACCTTTGAAGATTTTTTCAACAAGTGTTCATGTGTGGAATATTTACTGTATATATGTAAATGTACTTCTCTCACTGTACATAACAACTTTAATGCATATGGAATTCTTTAGTTGCAAAATTTTCCTTAAAACTCTATAGACATTGTTCTATTGTTTCTTGACATTTAATATTGCATAAAAGTATATGATCATTTTGATTTTTATTCCTTCGTAAATAACATTCTTATGCTGCCTAATCACATGAGAATGTTTTATTCATTTATTAATTTCAAAAGTGTCACCAGAAGTTGTTCATATGTGTTTTAATTTTTATTATGTTTTCTAAAAGTAATTAGACTTTCAATATATAGGCTTATTTCTTTCTTCAGTTTACTAAAATTACATCAAGAATTAAACCAAGCATAACTACAAATATAAAATAAGAACAGGAGAGGAGATAGTAGCAGGGGAAAGCTGACAACAAATTTTAGGAGCTGAACACAGGTAAGTGTGAAATTTCAGATATATAACAGAAAAAATTCTTAAAACTTCCAGAGAGAAGAAAGGTCAAAAAATAGATCTGTGTCAAGAAACAAACTTTTTAACAGCAATACTGGAAGCTAGAAGACAGTAGAACAATATTCTGAGGGAAAGTTATTTCTATTCTAAAATTCTAGGCCCAAACTATTAATCAAATATGAGGATATTATAGGCATTTTTAGACATAAAGAATCTCAAAAAGAACCTAACATGCATTTTTTTTCTTTCAACTGGATAATATCCTCCTCTACCTATACCAGTGAATAAACTAAGAAATAGGAAAAGGGGAAGGCATGGGACAGAGGAAAGGTGGAATCAAATGTAGAAGAAACAGAAAGCCAATTCTTAGCATAACACCTTTAAAATAAAAGACAGTTGTGCATTGGCCTAGAGAACAAGTAAATTCAGGTAGTAACAGGAAGAAGGGTTGTCCCCAAAGTCTCTCTTGCTCTCAAAAACAAAAACACTAAATAATATTTCACCTGACTGCATCAAAGAGTCTGAGCATCTCAGGTAGATAGTCTAAGGATGATTATTGATATGTACATAAAAACAAGCAAACAAAAATATAAATAATCCTGGGGTCTGAGAACAACCTGTTAGTCACAAGATATGATTTGAGTGAGCTTCTTTGGTCTTTGGAACCAGGACTCCCTTTGATCTTCAGCATTTTTCCTTCATTTTAAACTTCTATTACTAGAGGTCTTCAAAATGATACCATGTATTGCATAATAATGAAGTCTGATGACATAATTATTCTATTTATTATAATATAGATACGGAATATACTTTATTTGCTAAATATTGCATCAAAAATCCTTGGGTTTTAAAACAGGACATAATCTAGCCTTAGAAATAATGCATTATTTTCCCATACCAGAAGTGAACTTAGTCCTCTACCTGAATTATTTTATTAAAAAATTTTCGCAGTGGTAAAACAGATATTTGACAAAATAAATGTTTTGGTTTCTTCTGGAATCATAGTATGTTTCTCCACTGATTTGTCTACTCTGTATTTCTCAGGGTTTTTGCTTCATAAAGATTTTATACATTTCAGTCTGCATTAATATTATTTTCTTATTGTTACAAATGGACACTGACTTAGGCATTACATTGTCTAACTGGTAATTACTGGCACAGAGTTGTGCAACTAAATTCACTTAGCACATTTTATCATCCTAAAAGGAAGCGTTATACTCGCTAGGATTCACTATGTATTCCCTACCCCAGACCTAGACAAAAACTGTTCTACTGTCTCTAAGGAATTTGCCTATTCTGGATATTTCATGTAAATGGAATTATAACATATGCCATATTTTGTGACAGCCTTATTTCACTTAGCATAACATATTCAAGGTTCATCCACGTTGTTGCATGTGTCAGTACTACAATACTTGTTATTGCTGGAAATATTCCATTGCACGGATATACCATACATTCTTATGGATTCATCATTTGGTGGATAATTGGGTTGTTTTCACTTTTTGAGTATTATTAGTAATGCTGCTCTGAAAATATGTGTACAGATTCTTGTATGGATGTAAGTTTTCAGTTCTCTTAGGTTATATACCTAAGAATGAAACTGTTGGCCCAGATGGTAATTCTAGATTTTTCTGACTTGACATACTGTTTTCCAATGTTGTTGCAACAATTTTCATTTCCATCAGGAAAGGATAAGGGTTCCAATTTTGCAATATCCCTGTCAACCCTGTGGTTAATGAATGTCTTTTTGATTATAGTCATCCAACTGGGTGTGAAGTGGTATCTCATTCTGGTCTTGATTTGCATTCCCCTAATGACTAATGAACCTTTTCATGGACTCATAAGCCATTTATATCTTCTTTGAAGAAATACCTATTCAAAGCTTTTGCTCATTTTTCATTGGATTATTTGGTATATTTTATTGTTAAGTTGTGAGAGTTCTTCATATATCCTGAACATGTCAACTATGTGATTTACAATTATTTTCTCCCATTTTGTGGGTTGCATTTTCATTCTGTTTGTATTCTTTCACACATCTGTTTTTAGTTTGATAAAGTCCAGTTCATCTATATTTTTCTTCTGTCACTTGCTTTTTGTGTCATATCTAAGAAAGCCTAACTCAAAGTCATGAAGATTTACTCCTAAGAGATTTATAATATTAGCTCCTACCTTTAGGTTCATGATACATTTTAGGTTAATTTTTGAGTATTATGTGAGGAAAGGTTTCAATGTCTTCCTTTTGCACGTGGATATCCAATTGTGGCAGTACCATTTATTGAAGAGACTTTTCTTTATCCATTGAATAGTCTTGGCATCTTTGTTGAAAAGCAGTTGACCACAAGTACAAAGGTTTGTTTCTGGACTCTGTATTATATTCCATAGAACTATGTGACTCTCCTTATGACACACCACTCTTTCTTGATTACTCTAGATGATGTCAGATTTGATATTGTAATTTTGTTCTTTTTCATGATTATTTTGGCTATTTTGGGTCCATATGAATTTCAGTATTAGGTTATCACCTTGGATTTTGATAGAGTTCCCAGTATGTAGGTTGAATTAAGGGTTACTGCCATCTTATATTGTTTTCTGATCCATGAATATAGAATACCTTTACATTTATTGATATCTTCTTTATTTGTTTCATTTTTTTGTAGTTTTCATGGTACTATTCCTTCACTTCTTTGCAAAATTTATTCCTAAGTATTCCTTTTTATGCTATTGTAAGTAGAATTGCTTTCTTCATCTAGTTTTCCATATTTTTGTTGCTAATACAATTGATTTTTGTTTTTTGATCTTGTATTCTGCAAGCTTAATAAACTTACCATTATTTCTAAATATTTTAGTTGGTTTATTAGAATTTTCTATATAAAAGATTATATCCTTGTTTTGTATCTGATTTTAGGATGAAAGCATTCAGTCTTTCACTATTAAATATGATGTTAGATGCCCTTTATCAGGTGGAGGAAGTTCCCTTTTATTTTTAGTTGTCTGAGTGTTTTTATCATGAAAGCATATTAGATTTTGCCAAATGCTTTTTCTGTGTCTACTAAAATAATCTTGTAGTTTTATCCTTTATTCTATTAATACAATATTATTTTATTGTTTTTGTATAGTAAATGAATATTGATCATAGAGTGCTGTCTTTTAATATGTTGCTGAATTCAGTTTACTAGTACTTTGTTAAGCATTTTTGCATCTATATTCATGAAGAATATTCATCTGTAGTTTTCATTTTTGTGATTTCCCCCCGATTATGGTCTCATTTTATTATTGCCCTCATAGAATGAGTTGGAATATACCCCTCTTTTCCTAATTTTAGAAAAATTTGTGAAGAATTGATGTGATGGTTGATTCTATCTGTCTACTTGACTGGGCCATAGGGTGCTCAGATATTTGGACAAACGTTGTTCTTGGTATGTCTATAGGGGCTTTTCTGCATGAATTAAATTTTTAATCAGTAGATTAAGTAAAGCAAACTGCCCTCCCTAACATGGTTGGGCCTCAACCAATCAGGTGAAGGCCTGAACAAAACAAAAAAGCTGAGTAAAAATGTTCCTGAATGAATGCCTTCAGACTGGAACTACAGCATCAACTCTCCTGGCTCTCCAGCTTCCCAACTGAAGGTCTTGGAACTTGGTCAGACCCCATAATAATGTGAGTCAATTTCTTATAATAAATATCCTATTCTATTGGTTCTGTTTCTCTGGAGAACCCTGAATAATACAATTTGTGTGAATTCTTCCTTACCTGTTTGGTAAAATTTACCTTTAAAGACATCTGGGCCTAGACTTCTCTTCGTGGATATTTTATTTGATTATTAATTCAAGCATTACTTGTTATAGATACATTCAATTTTCTATTATTTATTTTGTCAATTTCAGTAAGTTTTTTTTTGGTATTTTTAGGTATTCATCCAGTCCATTTAATTTATCTAATTTGTTGGCATGCAGTTGTTCATAGCATTCCCTTATAATTATTTTTATTTCTGTAAGGCCAATAATGATATCCCTTCATTCATTCCTTATTTTTGTAATTTGTACTTCTTTTTCTTGTTCAGCATGTGCCAGTTTTGTTGATCTTGTCAAAGAACCAGCTTTTGGTTTAATTTTTTCTACTGTTTTTCCATTCTCTTTTTAATTTATTTTCTCCCTCCTACTTGCTTTGGGTTTAGTTAGCTCTTCTTTTTCCAGTTTCTTAAATTAGGGGTTTAGATTATTGGCTTGAGGACCTTCTTCATTTTAAAATATATGTATTTACAGCTACAATTTTCTTTATTAGCGCTGTTTTACCTGCATTCTTTAAGTTTTGGTATGTTGTGTATTTGTTTTAATTCATCAAAAAAATATTTTCTAATTTTTCTTGTGATTTCTTCTTTCACCTGTTGGTTACTTGGGAGTGATGCTTACATTCGATACAGAACCTAAACTATAATTTCATCTTTATTTATCAAAATGAAATTTAATGCTTTCATATTTTATGCATGATTCATCAGTCATTTTTGAAGCAATATTAGAAATGAGGAAGCATTCCAGTTTTATTTTTTTCCAAATCACTAGCCATTTGCACCAAAACTACTTGAATACTACATTTGCTTGATTGCTTTGAAATAACACTTTTAAAATTCACCTTATTTTTAGTGTATTTTGATCCACTTATGGATTCTATTCTGCTTCATTTTTTTCTGTGTGTATCTCTTTTCCAATTTCAAAGCTGTTTTGATTATTTTATCATTCTAATATATTTAAATATGTCTGGGGTAATTTCCACATATTGTTTTCTTCTCCCAATTATTCTTGCTACTATTATGTAGTTATATTACCAGGTGAACTTGAAGAAAATTATGTCATGTTGCCAAGAAAATCTTCTTGACATTTTGATTGAGATCACATTGAATTTATAGCTACATTTCTGGATATTGGTATTTTTTACAGATTTTGTATTTCTATCCAAAAAAATTATTTTTATTTACTCATCTTCTCTTATATCCAAGAGTAGTTTAAAGCAGCCTTTATATTAATCATACAAATTTCTTGTTAAATAATTTCAAATTATTGTATTTATTTTTGTCTGCTTTTATAGAATTTTTTCTTCCATTAAATTTTTTGGATTTTTAAAAAGTTTTCTTTAAACATAAAATCTGTTAATTTTCTATATGTTAATCTTGTAACTGGACAACTTAGTGAGTTCTCTCTTTTTTTCTTTTTTAGTGGTTTATTGGATTTTTTAAGTATATAATTATTTTATTTACAAATAAAAATAATTTTGATTTAACCTTTTCAGCAATGAGCCTTTAATTTTCTTTCCCTTTAGCCATATATAATTGTCTAATACTTACAAAAGAATGTTAAATATTTTGTGGTTGGACTCATTATATTGTCACTGACTTTAGTAAAAATGCACCTATATTTCATCTTTAAGCAGATTCTGAATTTTAGTTTAAGACAATGTTTATCAGTAGGGAAACAGCTATACATTATACCAATCAATGAAAAGAAAAATAAACAGCCTTAATATCATAATTTTCTCTTTTATCACTTGATAATAAATTATATTAATAGACTTCACAATTTTAAAAAACTTTTTTTGCATTTGCTCGACATATTGCTTCACTTCATCAGTCAATAGATTATTTGCATGTTTGCATTGTTCATAAGTGTACTTTACTGTCCTCTCTCATTCTCAGTCTCTCTCTCTGTCTTTTTGCCATTACTGTGCATGCCAGATTTTGGTGTCTGTGTTATGATGATTGAGTCAACAGAATTTTGAAGCATTTCTTTCTTTCTCTGTCTAGGAATGTTTAAACAGATCAAGATGATCTGTTCCTTAACAAGTCTGAAAATTTTACTTATAAAGCATCAGGGCTTTCTGTCCTTTGAGGGAAAGACATAACTTTTCAATCTTTTTCCATACTTGACTTACTTAAGTTTATAATGTTTTCTGGTGTTTAAACATTTTTTAAAATCTAATTTTTAATAATTATGGTTTTTACCTAATATTGATTTAGAAAGCAATTCATATATTTCACTATTTTTCCAGGAACTAGCTTTCAGTTTTATTTATCAACTCTACTCACTTTATGTTTTTAAATTCACTAAATTTGAAATAATTAATTTGTATATTTTATTCTGTTGTAAAATTATGTTTTAGCTTTATTGCATTTTGATCAAAGAATGTGGGCTATACAATACTCTTGTTTTCTTTGTGGCCTATACTTATGGTCAAGTCTTGTAAATGTCCCATGGATAATGAAAATCAGTTGAGTACTCTAAATTCTTAAGAATGTTCTCAATATATATTTATTAGGACAACTTTATTAATATTACTATTTAGAACCTTTCAATTTTTTTTAATCTTTTTTGGGCTACTGGCCTTGTTATTGCTTATGGTGAGTTAAAGTTTCCTACTATTACTGTCTTCTGCCAATTTGCCTTTATATTTCTGTAGTTTATAGTTCACATGTTATGATAATATTTAACATATACAGATATATGATAGCTATATGCTTATAAATTTATTGTCGATTTTACCTTTGTTATTATAATCTGCCCCTTTTATCACCATTAATAATTTTTAATATTCATTTCAAGTTATTATTTTATTAATAACACAAATCCAATTGTCTTTTAATCTTTCTCAATGCTGTAGTTCTTTTTTCTTTTTTTAAATTTTTATCTCTTCTGGGTTATTTTGTTTTAGATATATTCCTTTATTATAACACAGGCTATTATATATGCTAATCTTACCTGACAGTCACTTTGGTAGGTAGAATTTTTCCATTTGTGTATTTTGACAGAGCATAATTTGTGTTATTTCTATCACTGTATTTTATGTTTTCTATTTTTAACATACTATTATCATCAGCCTTATAGGTCATTTTTCTTATGTGTTTTTGCACTTTCCTACCAGCCATTTGAAAATAAACTTTCTAAATAAACAATCTGGTTTTAATATCTTCTGGTTGATTCATTCATAACTAGATAATTTACAAACATTTTTATTTATCAACTGTAGGCAGTATTGCTTGATCTGCATCTATTAAAAATTATCTTAATATAATGTCTGTACTTCTTAATTTACTTGCTGGACCTTCAATTTTATTATTTTATTTATTGTGATGACTACCTTTAAGAGTTTACAGACTTGCCTGTTTGATCTTTGTGACCTGTTTTTATTGTTTAAATGCCTGAAGAATATTATTTATTCTGGAATTCTAAATTTTTATCATTGTGTGAATTAGTGTTTATAAGTCTTTGTCTCTTCTCCCCCGAAATATAGTGTGCTTTTTGATCTATAGAACCAATTAAGTTTTTTTCAGTTCAGGATATTTATTATATCTTTGATTCTTTTTCCTAGTTTTTCATTCTTATTTGCTGGATACTCTACTTCGGGGCCAAAAATTTTCCTTAGAGTAGCTCATTGTTTATCCTCTTACATTATTACTAACTTTTCTCCAATTTCGTTAATGATTGCATCTTTTATTTTGCATTCACCATGATTAGTTCAAGCCACTTTTCCTTTATGTATTCAACTACACACATTTTTTGTATTTTCTGTATATAATTTATCTTTTTACTCTGAAATGTTGTTACTTTGGCTCTGTTTGCTTAATTAGCTGGAAAATCTTCATTTTCATCACATTCAGTTTTTTTAATCTAGTCTTTGACATTTTGGCTCATTGAAATAATATTCAATAAAATTACTTCTACAGTTTAAAACACTGATAGAATTTTTCTTCAAGTTTTTATACCATATTTTCTCCAAGAATACTCTAATTTTTCTGGCTCAGATTTTCCTCAGACCTTTCATTTAAGGAATGGGTGTTACTAATTTTATTTGTTTTTCTGTGGCCTGATCATTTAAGTAGAGTGGAAGAGATTTGTGGAAATTGTAGACAATCTCAGTTCAAGAACTTAGACTCTGTGCCAAGATAGCAGAGAAGAGGGACTCACGGCTCACCCTTCCCCACAAATACAATAAGAATTGCATTTACAACCCCACTAAGTTGCACAGAAAACCTACTGAACTCTGGCAGAGTGTCTCTGGCTTTGAAATACAGGTGGATTCTCACAAAATCTGGTAAGAGAAAAAAAGAAAAAGAAAATCAGTGTGCAACTGTTCCTGCAGGGATGGAAAAGCAAGGGAAGAAAGGCAACTTCATACTGGGACACCCTGTCTACAGCCAGAAGGTCAATGGGGACAGAAGCAGAGCTTTGAAGGCTCAGAAAAGAAAATGGCAGCCTCTTGGCAGATGGAACTAAGAGAAACTGGTACAGCAGGTACCTGTGATGGTTAACCCTAGATGAAAGCCAACAGAGACAAGCAGAGACTGGCTGCTGAAGATCGGTGATGAGCCTAGGAGAGGACTGGGGTCCACTGCTCATAGACAGCCTCAGGGGACTGGAGGGCAGTGTGAGGTCTGGCTGGGGATGTGTGTGGAATACAACAACATGGGATCCCCATAAGAAAGCACCACTGCATGTGTGCATAGCAGAAGGGGCACAGCACAGGCATACCATAGCCACTGTCTCATCCTGGCTCCATAGTTGGTATGTTCTCATGAGAAGAGACATAGGGCTTGGTCATAGTCATCACTGCTGCATAAAGGTGGAGCTGAAACCTGAATCCATACCCAGGAGAACTGCAACTTCACAATCAGGACTGAGATTTGTTTACAGCCCCAGGAAGAGAGGGTACGTTTGTTCCACTGGTGTCTTTCTGAACCTGCACCTCTGGGAAGAATAGGCAGTACCAAAAGACTGACACATGGCAGGGGTGAGTATGGATATTTACCACAGGCTAGCATACATTAACACATGTGGAGATGGAGCTGGGGACTGTGATGAACTTGTGTTGCACCAGATATAGGTGTGTGAATGTACCCTTGCTACAGTGGACCTTAGTGCATGACATTAGCAAATCTGCAGTGGTCTTGGGGCCCAGAACCCAGGGGAAACATGACCGAGTGGCCAACGTTCCTGCAGCTAAGGCAGGGACAAAGGCAGCATCATTAAAGAGTACTTTGTAAGATGCATTAGAAATGACAGACAACACCACAGAGGGCACTTTCGAATGGACATCTCCTGCTGACTCTTCTTCCCAGCAGAAGTGATCCAACACTGCCTACCACACACCACAGCTCAGAAAAGGGTCTAGAACCCTCTATTCCAGCAACAGAAGGGCAGAGCCAGTCCATAACAAAACTGTGACAACTCCAAACAAATTAGGAATCCACACTCAGCAACAATTATCAGGGCAGGCTCAGATTACCACAAAAACAACCATACTCCCAATCAAAAGGATAATAGCCAACACAAAAGGATGAAAGATATGACAATCATATATATTAAGAACAGCCTTTGAAATAAAGCTATTAGGTGGACACAATATATACAGGAACGCTCCCACTTTAAATAAAAACAAATAAACAAAAAATAAAACAGCCATTCAAGACCATAGTAGATAATGGATACTCCTAAATCCATAGACCCAGAGAAATATAAGTAAAATGAAGCAGCAGAGGAACCACTCCCAATTAAAAGAACAAGAGAAGCTACCTGAAAGAAGAAACAATGAGAGAGACATTGACAGTATACTAAATCATGACTTCAAAAAGGGGGTGACAAAAGCACCGAAGGAAAAAGAGAGACTATAAATAGAAACAGAGAACACTATGAAAAAGAAATCAAAACTATAGAGGAGCCAATTAAAAACAGAAAACTCAAAGGCTGAGATAAGAGCCAAGCTAAAATGTAATCAGAAGCAGACTAGATAATGCAGACAGATGAATAAGTGATTTAGAGGAAAGGATAACAGAAGTCACCAAATCAGAACAGAAGATAGAAAAGCAAGTTAAAAACAATGAAATAAATATAAGAGATCTATGAGATAATGCAAAGTATGCCAAACTATGCATAATAGGGGTTCTAGAAGAAGAAAGGGAAAAGAGGATTGAAAAGGTACTTAAAAAAATAATGATTGAGAACAGAACCAAGATGGTAAAGTAGAGAGACTCACAGCTTTCCCTCTCCCACAAATACACCAAGAATTACATCTACAAACCCACTGAATCTCATAGAATACCTACTGAACTCTGGTAGAGAGTCTCATTTTGAAACATGGGAGAATTCTTACAAAATCCAGTTAGAAAAAAAAAAGAGGAAAAGAAAAATTCAGTGGAGGACTAGTCCTGCAAGGAAGGAGCAGCATAGGAATAAAGGCACCCTCATTTTGGGATGCCCCCTCTCCAGCCAGGAGGTAGATAGGGACAGAAGCAGAACTTCCAAGACTTGAAGGAGAAAGTGACAACTTCTTGGCAGACAGCACTGGTGGTTGCTGGGGCTCAGAACTTAGGGGACTCCAGAGAAGTTGGCCAACAATCCAGCAGCTAAGGCAGGGACAAAGGCAGCATCAACAAAAAATATTTTGTAAGCCTGCATAACAAGTGACAAACACTACCAGAGAAGGCGCTTCAAAGTGGACATCTCCTGACTACTCTTCCTCCCAGGTGAAGAATTCTGACCCTGCCTACTACACACCACAGCTGAAAAATGGGTCTAGAAGCCTCTATTCCAGCAACAGTGGGGCAGACCAGGTTCCTTTTAAGGCTATGATAACTACAAAACCAAAAAAAAAAAGTCTCAGCTCAATAACAACCAGGATAGGCTTTGAGCATCACACCAAACACATCCCAAACTAAGTGATAACAGCCAAAACACACAGAAGGAAGACTTAGCAAACATCCATACTAAGAACAGCCATCACAACAAAAATATTAGATGCATACAGTCTACAAAAGAATGCTCCTACTTTAAATAAAAACAAACAAACAAAAAGTAAAACAGTCCTTCAAGACCAGAGTAGATAACTGATACACCTAAATCCATAGAGTCAGAAAAATATAACTAAAATGAAGAAGCAGAGGAATTACTCCCAATTACAAGAACAACAGAAATCCCCTGAAAGAATGATCAATGAAATAGACCTCAAAAGTCTACTAGGTCATGAATTCAAAAAGGGAATGACCAATGCACTGAAGGAACTAAAAGAGACTATTAATAGAGACGGATAATGCATTAAAAAGGAAGTTGAAACTATAACAAAGAGCCAATTAAAAACAAAAAACTCAATTGCTGAGATGAGCGAAGCTAAAGGAAGTCAAAAGCAGAAAAGATAATGCAGAGGAATGAATAAGTGACTTAGGAGACAGGATAACAGAAGTCACCAAATCAGAATAGCAGAAAGAAAAGCAAATAAACACCAATGAAAGCAGTATAAGGGACATATGGGATAATATAAAGCATGCCAATCTATGCATATTAGGGATCTCAGAAGGTGAAGAAAGAGAAAAGGTGATTGAAAAGTTATTTGAAGAAATCATGACTGAAAATTTCCAAACCTAAAGAAGGAAACAGACATCCAAGTACAGGAGGCTCAGAGGGTCCCAAACAAGAAAAACTCAAACTGACCTACACCAAGACACATTATAATTAAGATGGCCAAATTTAAAGATAAAGAAAGGATTTGAAAGGCAGCAAGAGAAAAAGATTTAATTATAAGGGAACACCTATAAAGTTTTCAGATGATGTCTCTACACAAACACTGCCTGCCAGGGGGAGGGGCAAGACATATTCAAAGTCCTGAATGAGAAAAAGCGGCAACCTAGGAATCACTATCTGACAGGACTATACTTTACAGTAAAAGGAGAGATAAAGAATTTCACAGACAAGCAAAAACTAAAAGAATTCAACAAGACTAAACCTATCTTAAAAGAAATATTGAAAAGTATACTCTAAATAGAAAAGAAAGAGGAATCTATAGAAATCAGAAAACCATAATTGAAAAGCAATAACTACAATGAATTGCAAGAGTATAAAAATGAAAATACAAAGAAAAAAATAAAAGTAAAGAATAACAAAATCATAAAAGGTGAGAAAGAGGAAAAAGAAAATATAGGTTTTATTCACTCTCTTTTTTTTCTTTCTCTTTTTTTTTCTTAATTCTATTTAGGATGTGCTTGAGCCTACATGACTATCAGTTTAAAGCAAACAGATATAGTAAGGGGTTAACATACTTGAAAAATAGGGTATCCACAAATCAAAAGCATACATTAAAGTCACAAAAACCAAAAAGAAACCAAGTTAATACAAAAGAAAATTATCAAACCACAAAAAGAAAAAAACAAAAAGGAAAAGAAAGGAACAAAGAAGAAATACCATATTAACTGGATTGAGAATTTCAAAGTAGCTATAAACACACTTCAATCAACAATTACTATAAATGGCAATGGATTACAGCTCCAATCAAAAGACATAGAATGGCAGGTTGGATAATAAAACAAAAGTCTACAATATGCTGCCTACAAGAGACCCACATAAGAGTGAAGGTCACACATAAATTGAAAGTGAGAGGATCAAAAAAGTTATTTCATGCAAATGGAAATGACAAGAAAGTGGCAGTAGCAATACTCATATCAAAAAATAGACTTTAAACAAAAGCCATAAAGAGGGATAAAGAAGGACACTATATAATGATCAATGGAGAAATACAAGATGCAGACATTATGCTTACTAACATATATGCACCCAATATAGGAGCACCTAAATATATAAAACAAATACTAACAGACATAAAGGGAGAAATTGATGAGAATATAATAATAATAGGAGACTTTAACACTCCACTAACATCATTTGATATGTCTTCCAGACAGAAAATCAATAAGCTAAAAGAGATACTAAAAGACACAATAGAACAGTTGGACTTGGTTGACATTTTTAGGACATTACATCCTCAAAAAACAGAATATACATTCTTTTCATGTGCTCATGGAACATTCTCTGTGATAGACTGCATACTCAGGCACAAAAGAAACCTGAAAAAATTTATGAGGATAGAAATTATTCCAAATATTTTCTCTGACCACAATGGCATGAAATTATCAATCAACCACAGAAAAACAAATGAGAACAAAATGACAGCATGGAGATGAAACATCATACCAAATAAACCCAATGAGTCAATGATGAAATCAAAAAAGAAATAAAAAAACCCTTGATACAAATGATAATGAAAACACAATCACAAGAAATCTATGGGATGCAGCAAAAGCAGATCTGAGGAGGAAAGTTCATAGCAATACAGGCCTTCCTCAAAAAGGAAGAACAATCTCAAATAAACAACCTAACCTACTACCTAAAAGTTGTAGAAAAAGGAGAAGAAACAAAATCCAAAGTCAGGAGAAGGAAAGAAATTATGAAGATCAGGGAAGAAATAAATAAAACAGAGAATAAACAAACAATAGAAAAACATCAATAAAACCAAGAGCTGTTTTTTTTAAAGACTAAACAAAATTGACAAACTTCTGGCCAGGCTCACCAAGAAGAAAATAGAAAGCACACAAATAAAGACCAATCAGTAGAAGTGAAATAGAGTCAGCAGTAAAATACCTTCCTGCAAACAAGAATCCAGGACCAGGTGGAGTCACTGGGGAATTCTATCAAACATACAAATAAGAGCTCATAACAGTCTTTCTCAAACACTTCCAAATGTCTGAACACTCCGAAACTCATTCTATGAAGCCACCATCACTGTAATACCAAAGCCAGACAAACACACTACCAAAAAAGGTATAGGTCAATTTTGTTGATGAACATAGATGCAAAAATCCTCAACAAAATATTAGCAAACATAATCTAACAACACATATAAAATATTATACACCATGATGGAGGATTCATTCCAAGGACACAGGATGGTTCAACATACACAAATCAATAGCATGAAGCACCACATCCGCAAGAGAAAAGACAAAATCCACATGATCAACTCAATAGAGGCATAGGAAGCATTTGATAAAATTCAACACCCATTAATGGTAAAAACTCTACCCACAGTGGGTATAGAGGGAACATATCTCAACATAATCAAAGATATTTATGACAAACCAACAGCCACCATAGTAGTCAACAGTGAATAGCTGAAAGCTTCTCCACTAAAATCTGGAATAAGACAAGGATGTCCACTCTCACCACTTTTATTCAATACAGTATTGGAAATCCTGGCCAGAGCAATTAGACAAGGAAAACAAATAAAAGTGATCCAAATTGGAAGAGAAGGTGTAAAACTGTCATTATATGCAGGTGACATGATACTATATACAAAAAACCCTAAAGGGGTTACACAAAAACTAATATAGATAATAAAATAATTTGGCAAGGTAGCAGGATACAAGATTAACATACAGAAATGAGTTTCATTTCTTTACACTAACAATGAAATATCAGAAAAAGGAAAGTAAAGAAACAATCCCATTTAAAATTGCTTCAGAAGAATACTTAAGAAGCAATCTGACCAAGGAACTGAAAGACTTACATATGGAGAATAATAAAACATTCACTAAGGAAATTAAAGATGAGTTAAAGAAATGGAAAGATATACCATGTTCTTGGATTAGAAGAATTAATATTTTTGAAATGGCCATAATACCCAAAGAAATCTACAGATTTATTGTAGCCCCTATCAAATTACCCAGGATATTTTTCACAGAACTAGAAAAAATAATGTTAAAATTCATGTGGGATCCTAAAACACCCAGAATAAACACACAAATTTTCTGTCTATTTATCTTTGACAAAGGAGGCAAGAACATACAATGGAGTAAGCCAGTCTCTTCAGCAAATGGTTTTGTAAAAACTGGACAGCTGCATGTAAAACAATGAAGTTAGAATACTTATTCACACCATACACAAAAATAAACTCAAAATAGCTTAAACACTTAAACATAAGACAAGACACTATACACCTCTTAGAAGAAAACATAGCGAAACTATTATACAACATAAATCTCAGCAATATTCTCCTAGGGCAGTCTACCCAAGCAACAGAAATAAAAGCAAAGATAAACAAATTCGACCTAATTAAACTTATAAGCTGTTGTAAAACAAAAGAAACCATAAGCAAAACAAAAAGACAAACTATAGAATGGGAAAAAAGTATTTGCAAAATATGAGACTGACAAGGGCTTAATGTCCAGAATATATAAACTGCTCATACAACTAATAAGAAAAACAAACAACCCAATCCAAAATGGGCAGAAGACCAAAATAAGCAAATCTCTAATGAAGACATACAAGTGGCCAATAGGCACATGAAAAAATATTCAATATAGCTAATTATCAAAGTAATGCAAATCAGAACTACAATGAGGTATCACCTCCTACCAGTCAGAATGACAATCATTCAAAATTCCATAAACGATAAATGCTGGAGTGGATGTAGAGGAAAGGGAACCCTCGTACACTATTGGTGGCAATGTAGTTTTGTGCAGCTATTATGGAAAATAGTATGGAGATTCCTCAAAGAACTAAAAATAGACTTATCATATGATCCAACAATCACACTCCTGGGCATATATCCAGAGGGAACCTTAATTCAAAAAGACATATGCACTGCAATTTTCATAGCAGCACTATTTACAATAGCCAAGACATGGAAACAACATAAATGTCCATGGACAGATGACTGGGTAAAGAAGTCTTGGAAATTTATACAATAGAATACTACTCTGCCTTAAAAAATAATAAAATAATAGCATTTGCAGCAACATGGATGAACCTGGAGAATGTCATTCTAAGTGAAGTAAGCCAGAAAGAGAAAGGAAAATACAATATGATATCACTTATATGTTGAATTAAAAAGAAGACATACAAATTTATTTCCAAAACAGATTCACAGACATAGAAAACAAACTTATGGTTACGCAGGGGGAGGGGGTGGGAAGGGATAATTTGGGAATTGGAGATTTGCAGGTACTAACTGCTATATATATAACAGATAAACAAGTTCATACTGTATAGCACAGGGAACTATGTTCAATATCTTGTAGTAACTTATTGTGAAAATGAATATATGTATATTTATGTATGACTGAAGCATTATGCTGTACACCAGAAATTGATACAATATTATAAACTTAATCTTACTATGCTTCAATTATATATATATATATATATATATATATATATATATATATATATATACACTCACACATATATACACACACACACAAAAAAACAATCTGGACTCTGCTTTCCTTTATGCAATTTTGATATATATTTTCTGAACCTGAGTTCACTCTATCTAGTCTATGGTGTATTCTATCCCTATATACTGAGGGTGCCACTGCACTCTAGACCAGTCCCAATTTCAGGGCAGAGCACTTGAGACTTTGTCTCTAATAGATACAATCTATAAGATAAGCAAATCCCATAGGTTATGCCTAGGCATTATTAGAACAGAATGGTTTGAGGGCTTAATTTTCATTCTCCCTGCAAATCTTCTACATGGCCTGTTCACTCCTGTAAATATACTTGCTCTATTTATTTTAACTTTTCTCTTCCAATTTTCTAAATTCTCAAATAATGCTGGGATTAATTATATATTAATGATTATGATCATTCTCTTTTCCATCCCCATCTTTACTTCCAGTTAGGCAAAATGAAAATGTCAGGACTCTGCTGAGAAACTGAGATAGAGGGAAACAATATAGCTGTCTATTCTCAAGAGATTTGGAATGTAACTACACAAACCTCTGATTTTTCATATCCAGATTAAGGTATATTATTGAGATTTTTCAAAATATTGTTCACTTACCTTCTCTCTCCATCAAAAGCATAAAGTAGGCTATTATCCTCTCTTTCTATAGAATCATTTTTTCAAAGATTGTAATATTAGATTATGACTTTCTCCATATTTGTTCTACTCCTGTTTAAATGTAGCACTATTATTAGCTTATATTTTGTTCACTTAGTTTGATATGCGTAGAGTCTGTGATCTCTATCCTAATTAATAGTTATGGAGTACCTACTACATGCCAGGTGCTAAGTAGGAGCTTCTAAGAACCTAGAAGTCAGTGAAGGATTTAAGTTTAATTAAGTATTGTTTGGTTCTTTTCATTGAGAACTACAGGTATAAAATTGTTCACTTTTGAAAAAGTAAAAATACACATATGCATTTTTCTGTATACATTTTATATTATTAAAAGTTTCTGAAATTTGGGGAGGGTACAGCTTAGTGTTAGAGCATGTGCTTAGCATGTATGAGGTCCTGGGTTCAATTCCCAGTGCTTCTGTTAAAATAAATAAATAAACTTAATTATCTCCCCTCAAAACAATCAAAAAAATAAAGACTTTTTTTTAAAGTATCTGAAAGGATATATACCAGTTTATACTATTATTTTAAGGTGGATATGGTGCTTATAGAAGACATTCATTTTAAGAAAAATGAATATACCATTCTAAAAACAAGTAAGCTTTAATTGTTAATACATGAAGAACACTGAAAAAGAGACTGAACAGTAAATGCCCTTTTTTCTTTAGATAGCATTCCAAGTTATATCATTCTTAAAATACAGTTCATGTCAATTATTGTTTGTGCACAGTTGTTTTAGGAAACTTCTGATTTTTTTCAGGAAGAATATAAGTAAAAGGAAGAAACATTCTATTTTTCTCAGTTAAACACACTAAAGAGAAGGCTCACTGTTTATAAGATGAAACCTACAAAATTATACTCCAGTATCTTTGACATAGGAAAATGAGTTATACAACTCTGATCCCAGGCTACCTTTCTCATGCTAAATCCTGATATTCAGTTCCACCATTTTTAGAAGGTGGACTACAAGAATCAGGGCATTAGCATTTTTTTTCCTGCTGTATTCCTTATACCTAGAATAATACTAAGCATATAATAGTTTATTAATAAATATTTTCAGTGAACAGATAAATGTAGTATACATGAGCAAGTTATTTAATTATAATGACACCTAATTTATAGGGATTTTTAAAAATAAATAATGCTTTCTAGCTCTGTGCTTGACATTCATTAGGTACTTAATATTTGTGAAATTCTTTCTTATTGTATCCCAGAAAGCTGTGTATGCTGTACTCTATAAGATTTCATATTGAATTATAATTTAACTGACTTGCATAATGTTTTCTCTTTTATATATAGTTTTTGAAGTATAGTCAGTTTTCAATGTTGATCAATTTCTATTTTACATTATAATGCTTCAATCATACATGAATATACATATATTCAGTTTCATATTCTTTTTCACCATAAGTTACAAGATATTCAATATAGTTCCCTGTGCTATACAGTATGAACTTGTTGCTCATTTATTTTATATATATTAGTTAGTATCTGTAAATCTTGAACTTCCAATTTATTCCTTCTCACTCCCTTGCCCCCCTGGTAACCAGCCTTGCATAATTTTTTAAATCCAAAATTTCTTAAAGAAATAGTCATATATAGATTATTTCTACATTGCATCTAAAACTGATACTCAAGACAACATAATGATATTGAATGTCACATACATACTAAAACAAAAAATCCTCACAGAGATGGGAAATGATTCCTCTTTTGATGGAATGTAGTTTCCTTTGATTAGTGAAATGCCCAAAGTCCTGTCTCATTATCTCTTTGTCTTGGCTGTTAGAATGTTCGGAGCTATCCCAAGGTTTCTGCTATAATTAGTCTCCTCTCTTCTCCTTTTTCACTAGTCCTATCCTCTCTTTCTTTTATTATCATAATAAATATTTGTTTTAGCTGTGTATTTTCATGTAAAATGACTAAAATCCTTTTTTGTAAGTTAGCAGTTTATAAATAAGCAGAATAATAATGCTGGTAGGTTGATTCACTGAACAATTCAATCAGCCCCCTCAACCCTAGTTCTGGGTCTACACAAAATTATAAGGATAAAAGAACATTTAGCCCCATGCCTGAAATGAATATCTTTCTTGGGTTTTGTAGCCATACCCTACCAGAGAGGTTAGAATATTCAGGATAGAGCTTGGCCTAGGCGGAATGCCCAAACTTTTGAGTACTGGTTCTAATTTGTAATCCCCATGAGCCTAGAGGATTGTAACAGTGGTGTATATGAAGGCAATTGATATTTCAGGGAACAAGCTTGTAAGTTGTGGGCCCTAGAGCTACCTCAGTCACTATTATAAAATAATATTGAGTATTTTTCTAAATGCTTTAAGTGAATTAACATGATAAATCTATGAGCTAGATACCATCATTATGTCCATTTTACAGATGAGGAAACTCAAGTAAGAGAAGTTACCTGCCCAAAGTCACACAACAGGTATATGCAAGGGTCAATATTCTAACCCAAGCCACCTGGTTCCAGATTTTGTGCTCTTAATCACTACTTCATATGCATATTTTCACATAACAACTGCTCTTGTGCAAGGAGCTATTGGTGTGGAAAAAGGAGAAATTCTATTTCACTTTTTCTCTTACAGGGCTCTCAAAGCCATCCCATTGTAGAATGACTGTGTTGAAAGTCTGTAAATGACATATGATATACAGACTTTTGGTTAACTCTGATTGATTTTGAAACATCTAGGTCAGAGAGAAGAAATCATGAATTTGAATTCCACTTATTCTATCCATAGGAAGTAGCCCAGAAGGAAGATTCATACATTCACCATCTTGACCTTCTCAGAAGGTTCCCCTTTTGACATTTCCTCTCCCACTTCCATGGTCCCTACGAGTTGCCTTTAGGCAGGTAATGTAAGCTTTGTCTTGGCATAAAAGGCATAAAACACAGACATGCTCTCAACTAAAAAATCACTGTGTGACATTCTATGCTCAGAAAAATTATGAAAAGTTTAAAGTACACCCATGTATTAGTTAGGGCTCGATAAGTAAGTTGTTATTAAAACCAAACTACTCCAAAATGCAGAAGCACTAAGACAGAAGCTTATCTCCTGTAACTGCCAAAAGGTGATTGGTTCATGCTGGTGAAGTATCTTAGATCCTTGGGTTTATCTAGGGGAAGTCTCCAGAGGTCAAGGGGGTAGAATGGGCCTGTCCTGTAAGACATTTTCTTGGGATAGAATAGCTGGGACCTTCCCTTTAATTATTCCACCATCCTTTTTTTTTCATCTGAATGACTTAAATTGAGTCACTACCATCTCTTCTTAGAAGTCCAATGGGATGGGTGAATAAGAAAAACTGTGTGGCAAATGGATTCATCTTTAAGAAGATGATCAGGAAGTTGTGTACATTCTACTCACTTGCAACCCATTAGATAGAACTTAGTTATATCATCATACATAGCTATAAAGAGATTAGGAAGTGTCACCTCTAGCTGGATAAATGTGTACTAAGCTGAATTTAGGGATGATTATATTACTAAAATGAAAGAGGAGAGAATGGATACTGAGGGAGAGTTAGCAGTCTTAGATACCAGTTTCAATTTAACTTGGGTTCATCATTGAGATCAAGACATTACTGGAGATACCTACAAGGGACATTTATTTTTGCATATAAAGGACAAAAGAGTGTTCTGGGGAAAAAAGAACTCACTCTAAAAGAAGAAAGGAAAGGGAAAACAAAATAAGATTAACTCAATAACATGTCAACTAGGGTGAAGGAATAATACTAAATCCAGTATGACAAAAGTCATTTGTGTTTGTCTTGTGTTCCAGATCTTTGTGCACTCATTCCACTCTTTGAGGAAGGACACTATAAATCAAAGACAAAATAGCTGTTTTCACAAGAATGTCTGAAGAAACAAGGATACCAAGTGTGACAAAGTATAACACCAAAAGGTGAAGGGATATGTCTGCTTACATACAGCTTGGCTTCTGCAAGTCTAATGTATCTTAGAACAGAGAGTAGGAGCCACATTAGCTAGCAGATGCTCAAAAATCCTGTTCCTTAGCTATTTTTTAAAAATATGTATTATTTATCAAGTACCTCCTATGTGGCACTGTAATAAAATATTTTATGTGTATTATTTCATTTAATCCTCATAGCAACTTTATAAATTAGTTTGTTTGTTAGCTGTTAGGAAATTAAGGCCCAGAGAAATTCAAAGTTACTTTTTCCAAAGTCAAATACTAGTAAGTGGTAAAGCCTGGATTAACTCAAGTCCTTCCTAACTGTACAGTCCTCAGTAATAACCACTATGTTGCACAAAATTATTACAGAAATAATTTTTAAAAATCAATGATAAGGGACAGACTGGGAGTTGGAAATTTGTAGATACTGACAGGCATATGTAGAATAGATAAACAAGATTATACTGTATAGCACAAGGAAATATATATAAGATCTTGGGGTAGTTTACAGTGAAAACCAGTGCAACAATGAATATATTTATGTTCATGTATAACTGAAAAAATTGTGCTCTACACTGGAAATTAATACATTGTAAACCGACTATAACTCAATAAAAAAATCAATAATAAACATAAGGGGAGCTTGAATTCCTTAAATAGTGGGCAGGAAGGAACACATAAATACAGCTTATAATTTAAAATTCTAGTGCAGTGTAATCTAGAAAAACACAAGTTAACCTGGAAAATATTCATTTAATGGCAACTGCAGTGAACTATGATAGTATCACCATTGAATTCTGCAAAGATAATATCCAAACACCTGTAGAATCATTAACTTCTCTCACCTAAAATGAGAAATGGTAAGAATTAAGAGTTTTCTAGAATACAACCTCCCTCAAAATGGGCAAATGCTTGAGGTTATAATTTAACTGAGTACATTTACCTAGATATAGAGAGGAAGATATACACAAACTTTAAAAATCCAGTGAACATACATAATATTTATAATATATGGCTCTCTTTTTGGAGAATTCAGTTTCCAGTATGATATATTAAGTTTCATTTTAGCATTTGCTCTTTGTGAGACTTTGGCTATTCATGCTTAACTGAAAATTTTACATTTTTCTTTAAAACTCTGATTTGGAAAAGTTTTCTGTTTGGAAAAATATACATTTATTAAACTGTTTTAAACATAATATTTATGTTCATTATACTTTATGCCTTTTATTAATGAATTCTATATTTTACAAATGATATTGTTATAGTCATTATTATGCATTTAAAATTATACATGTGTGTGCCATTTATTACATGCTCATTTGATATTTTTTTTACTTACAAAGCTGGTATTTAAAAGTAGCAGCTGCATATCAATCAATGAAGCTAGAATACTTATTCACACCATACACAAAAATAAACTCAAAATAGCTTAAACACTTAAACATAAGACAAGACACTATAAACTTCTTAGAAGAAAACAGCCAAAATATTATTTGACATAAATTTCACCAATATTCTCCTAGGGCAATCTACCCAAGCAATAGAAATAAAAGCAAAGATAAACAAATGGGACCCAACTAAACATAAGCTTTTGTACAACAAAAGAAACCATAAGCAAAACAAAAAGACAACCTACAGAATGGGGAAAAAAAGGTATTTGCAAAATATGAGACTGACAAGGGCTTAATCTCCAGAATATATAAACTGCTCGTACAACTTAATAAAAAAAAAAAAAACCCAATCCAAGGTGGGCAGAAGACCTAAATAAGCAAATCTCTAATGAAGACAAACAAGTGGTCAGTAGGCAGGTAAAAAAAAATGTTCAATATCACTTATTATCAAAATAGTGCAAATCAAAACTATAATGAGGTATCACTTCCCACCAGTCAGAATGACCATATTTCAAAAGTCCACAAATGAAAAATGCTGGAGAGGCTGTGGAGAAAAGGGAGCCCTCCTACACTACTGGTAGGAATGCAGGTTGGTGCAGCCACTGTGGAAAACAGTATGGAGATTCCTCAAAAGACTAGGAATAGACTTCCCATATGACCCAGTAATCCCACTCCTGAGCATATATCCAGAAGGAAGCCTATATCTAAAAGACACCTGAACCCCAATGTTCATAGCAGCAGTATATACAATAGCCAAGACATAGAAACAACATAAATGTCCATGGACAGTTGACTGGATAAAGAAGTCTTGGAAATTTATACAATGGAATATTACTCTGCCATAAAAATAATAAAATAATACCATTTGCAGCAACATGGATGAACCTGGAAAATGTCATTCTAAGTGAAGTAAGCCAGAAAGAAAAAGCAAATACAATATCACTTATATGTGGAATTAAAAAAAATACATACAAACTTATTTACAAAACAAACAGACTCACAGACATAGAAAATAAACTTATGGTTACATAGGGGGAATGGGAGGGAAGGGATAATTTGGGAGTTTGAAATTTGCATATATTAACACGTTTATACTGTATAGCACAGGGAAGCATATTCAGTAATATTCAATATCTTGTTGTAAGCTATGGTGAAAAAGAATATGAGAATGAATGTATGCACATTCCTAAGTGACTGAAGTACTGTGCTGCACACCAGAAATTGACACATTGTAAACTGACTGCACTTCAGTAAAAATATATAAATATGTGATATTTCAAAAATAATAAGGAAGAATTAATATTTATCTTTTTCAAATTATTCAAAAAATACATTTGTTTTCATGGTGCTCCTGATGGACTCTAGGGTGGCTGCACTCTTACCTCTCTCCCTCTCTTTCTCGCTCTCTCCCTCCCGACTGCGTGACTCACATAGGGGACTTATTCTTAAACAAAAGTCAATTTTACCTGACATCCGAGGCCAACTCAAGACACTGATTAGCAAAAGAACCACCAGCATCTACCAGTATCTACCATCCTACTTAAAACCATAGCCTGCCAAATCTGGGCAGCCTTTTGGAAAGGCTTCTATCCTGTGGTCATGAATTCTTGTGGGATCCTAAGTTATAATAAGGGTTCTTTTAATCCATAGGTACGTCTCTAGGCTAAATAAATAGTTTGTCTCAAATACAAAGTAGCTATAATTTTTCAAAGATTTATAGGTGAAATATTAACAATGATTTTATGGGTGATATCTGAATTTTTGAAACTAAAAAAGAGGAAGACTTTCTGCAATAAAAGACTCATGATTCTTTGTTAAGTGAAAAGGGCAAGTGATAGAAGGGCATATATAGTATGACCCCATATGTATATTTTCAAAGATATAAACACACTAGAAAATTGTGGTTACCTTTGAGGCAAAGATATAGAGAATGTTCATTCTTTATTTCACTCATGTACTATTGCCCGAAATTTTACAATAAGTGTGTATTATATGCATTGGACAAGTTCCCAGTCAAGTAGCAAGAAGAGTGCCACAAAATATTAACAGATAAGGGCAATGCATTGTAACTAAGCCTGGGATGATGGTAATACAAGTAAATACCTCTTATATTGTGTGAAGCTTTGTTTCAAGTGTTTGAAGTATATTTACTCCATTATTATCCATATTTTGGATACTGATGCCTGAAAATTAAATTATTTGCACAAAATCACATAGCTATGATGGAGCATGATTTGAACCCAGTAAGTCTGAGTCCCAAATCCATGCTGTTTACTACTAAATCCTGAGAAGGAAGTGTTTAGTCCAGCTTGAGGATTCAGAGCACTCACATGTGGTTTCTTAACTAAAAACTGTCTCATCTGGCCCTAGAGGATCAGAACAAAGGGCAGGATACCACACATGGCTCAACAATCCCATCTGTTACTTCTAATACATTTGGGCTTCTGGATATATTGTTAATCAGGGGGAATTCCCTTTCCAGTTTCCTACAGATGCTGTGGTTGGACAAACAAGTCAAATGCTTCCATATCCATCATTTCATTCAGAATTCACTAAAACATTATGGGGAAAATAGTATCACAATTTTATAGATGGAGAATCTGAGACAGAGAGTTGAAGTGTCTTGGTCAAGTTCATACAACTAAGGAGTGGTTAGAATCTGAAATGTAAGTATTGTGATGCTAGAGTAATTTCTCCTTACTACATTATAGTATTTTTGGAGATATCTGCTAGCTGTGGACCTCAGACCACTCACATGCACTCCAGTGGTTGTTAGGTGCCTCTTGGTGTGACTTAACTGTAGCTGTCCTACTAACCCTGCCCCTCGCACATCCATCCTCATCTGATTATGATAAACAATTTTCTAGTTCCAAAGGTGAAATGAAGAGTAGAATTTCCCCTTATAAATTCATGGGCCTTTACACAGGAAGCACAGACTCACAGAAGTGAATATGATAAAGGCAAGTTTTAGAGTCATCTTTTGTCTAGACCAGGGAGACTAAAAGGATTAAAGATTCTCTCACTTGGGCAGAGTATAGAAAAGGAAAGTGGGTCTGTTTTCTTTGGTTAGAAAACAATTCCAACAAAAATTTCTAGCAGGGATGACAACAATGTTTAACACCAGGAATATGTTCTGTAATGTCAGTCTACCCTCGATAGAAAACTCTCGGTATAGTAACAGCTCTTAACAAGAACAGCCAGGTATTCAGGACCTAGGTTGTCCAGGCAATACTGATTCACTAGCAATTTTCAATTACATTACTAAAAGCTACTACTATATTTGAAATGTAATACTTTTGCCCCAATCAAACTGCTCCATTACAATAAAGGTGTTTTGCCTGCTTTTCATTTAAGAATACTCTGGTGGCCAAAGGGACAACGTTTCATTTAAAAATCACATTTTCTTGTAAGTCCAATGCCCCTAAAGAGCATTCCCCCGCCAATGTTACAATTGCACACCTCACTACACATGATATTCTAGCCAGACCACTATTGCACCCACACATTCTAGCCCTAGTGCTGAGTTACTGTGGCATAAGTTAATCTAATCATTGGTTAATTTTAAAATGAATGGTCCTACAGACAGCAAAGGCTGACAGGGCATGGCCTTGGTGGTTTGCCATAGGCATCCTTTCCCAGACTAAGGAGGAAGAATGTCTGTAACAAGAAATCCTACTGGAATAGATTTAGTTTGGAGGGTGGGGAAGAAGGTGGCAGAAACTGAATACCTGAACCTTGTCTTTTATATTTGTCATAAACAAGGTTGTGTGACAGTAAGGACCTGCTTAGATAAGGAGAATATAATGTTGCCTGACAGTAACTGAAAGGAAACTTGGAAGGATGAGAAGTAGTAACTGGGTGTTTGATTTTAATATTTTAATAATAGAGCAATTCTGAGTGATGATAATATCCATGGTGGCTGAGCATAAATGGAAGGCAAAATACTGCAGATGGGAAAGTCAGAGGACCCAAGACCCCAAATGTTAGCAAGATGATCTCTCAGAAATCATTCAGGGCAATGGCAGGGAAGAAGACACTTAGGTGCCAACGTGTACCAGAAAAAATAATGAGGGTTGACCAGAATGTTAGGAGGATATAGCAAAGAAAAGTGGTAAATATCAATATACTCAGATGACATGAATTAAAGCTAAGTTTGTTTTGTTTTGTTTGTCCAATACAGATGGAGAGAAAATGAATATACTGGCTCAATAACTAATAGGTTTCCTACTGAGCTCATCCTAAATATTTTGAGAATAAAGCATTACAAATTATCTGTTGCCAGCCAAAATTTTCTTTCATTCCCAGTCCTGCTTACCCATACTCCCTACTGACTGTCTATTCCCATCCCAACAAATATCAGAGAACGGGCCATTCTGGGAGACTTCTGTTTGCATACACACAAGAGGCAAGAAGCTGATCATTTCTTGCAATTATGTTTAAGAGTGTGCTGTCTGGGCCTGGAGAAAACCAAATAGGGCCAACTTGGCAGCTATTCCAAATGCCAAAAATCTGGTGTGTCCCAATTCTGTGCAAATGCCCAAATGGAATGTCTGGTGTCATCCGAATCAATGTCAAGAAATTAAAGATGCCTTTCTAATTTTACTATCACTCTCTTAGCCACTAGAAAAGCAGACCCCAAGGCAGACAACAAATACTAACTATAGGGTGGCTTATCTGGGCCAGCCCTATTCTAGCCACCCCATCTGCAGGGCTTTGGTTGAGAGTCGCCCACATGGAAAGTATTAACACAAAATAAAAGTAACTGAAAAGAAGAGATGAAAGCCATGATTGGCTTAACTTCAGAGTGAAGCTTCCATCAACTTGTTCCAGGCTGCAGCTGGCACTGCTAGGAGTAACAAGAAAAAGATGAATAAACAGCAATTTATTACACTTGAAGGCCCTGTGTCATGTATCATTCTGCTCAGTGTGAACAACAAATAAAAAATAAGCTTCTGGCATTAAATGTAAGAGGAATGGATGAGACAGGAACCTATATAAGTTAATCAAAGGAAGAAATGATAAGCATTATAATAAGAGAGGTACAAACAAGTTACAATGAATGCTGAATAGAGAGGGTTGGCTTCTAGCAAGAGGACTCCAAGGAGGATATACAGGCATTTGACCTGTGCAGGGAAGAATGAATTGGATTTCCATATATACAGATGAGGTGCAGGGAACAACATAGATAAAACAAATTGTGGATTACTTACACTGTTCTGAGGGTTTAATATGTATTAACTTATTTTATGTTCACAACACCCCCATGAGACTGGTTACTACTGTTATCATCATCATCCTCACTTGAAAGTTCAGAAACTGAGCCTAGGGAAATGAAGTTATTTGTTCAAGAGCCCACAGCCAGTGAGCAGAATCAATATTCAAACCCGGGAAGTTTGTATCCAGACAAAACCTATGCTCA
Organism: Vicugna pacos; assembly: GCF_048564905.1. Lineage (NCBI taxonomy): Eukaryota > Metazoa > Chordata > Mammalia > Artiodactyla > Camelidae > Vicugna > Vicugna pacos. Next base: position 51,105,391 of record NC_133023.1, on the reverse strand, counting down.
AAACCTCTGTATTACATTAGCTTTCAACAAAGACTTTAAGAAGATCATGAAGGAACTTGAATACCAGGATAAGGATTTGGGGCTCTAGCTTTTTGTCCTTTGTTTGATTTACAGCTCTAGAAATCACTAGCTTAGTGACCTTGGGGAAGTTACTTAATTTATCTGTACTACCATTTCTAAATTTGTGAAGTATGGATAATATAAAATATTATGGGAATTAAATATGATATAAAGCACCATACATTGGCTTATGATGGATATGTAGTAAATTTAGCTGCTGTAATTCATGGTGGAATTAATATGAAATGGGGCAGGGAATTTAACATGGAAGGAATAGATTGAAGTTTTCTCAGGAATAGATTGAAATTTTCTCATATTGCTGGAACATGGGCTATGATGATAATTCGGTGATAATGCCTGGGAAGGAATTTGAGGACCAGCCTATGAAAAACTTTGAATATGACTCTGAAGCTTTTGGCTTTTTTTCTATGAGTGACAAGGGACCCATTAAGCAGAATGAATTTTAAAAGAGCATGTGTAAAAGATGGAAACAAAAAAACATAAATGACACCCAACAACCACTTGCTTTATATCTGGTCTTGGCCTAAGTGCCATGAAGCATTATAGAGATGGATTACCTGGAATCTAATCAGAAGGTGTGAAAAGACGTGAACCCAGTACTGGTTCACCAAAACCAAGTGATATAGTAGAAATGGTATAACCACTTTGGACGACAGTTTTGGCAGTTTTATTTTTCTAAGATAAAAATGCACTTTTGAGGAATCTCCATACTGTTTCCACAGTGGATGCACCAACCTGCATTCCCACCAGCAGTGTATGAGGGTTCCCTTTTCTCCATAGCCTCTCCAGCATTTGTCGTTCGTGGACCTCTAACTGATGGCCATTCTGACTGGTGTGAAGTGATATCTCATCATGAATTTTGATTGGCATTTCTCTGATAATTAGTGATATCGAGCATTTTTTCATGTGCCTATTGATCATTTGTATTTCTTCTTTGAAGAATTGCTTGTTTAGGACTTCCATCTATTTTTGGATTGGGTTGTTTGTTTTTTCCTTATTATGTCGTATGAGCTGCTTATATATTCTGGAGATCAAGCCTTTGTCAGTTTCATTTGCAAAAATTTTCTCCCATTCTGTAGGTTGCTTTTTGTTTTACTTACGGTTTCCTTTGCTGTGCAGAAGCTTGTAAGCTTAATTAGATCCCATTTGTTTCTTTTTGCTTTTATTTCTATTGCTTGGGTAGACTACACTAGGAGAATATTTTTTGAGATGTATATCAGATAATGTTTTGCCTATTTTTTTTCTAGGAGGTTTATTGTATCTTGTCTTATGTTTAAGTCTTTGATCCATTTTGAGCTTTTATTTTGTATGGTGTGGGGGAGTGTTCTAGCTTCATTGCTTTACATGCTTCTGTCCAGTTATCCCAACATCATTTGCTGAAGAGACTGTCTTTATTCCATTGTATATTCTTGCCTCCTTTGTCAAAGATTAGTTGACCAAAAATTTGTAGGTTCATTTCTGGGCTCTCTATTCTGTTCCATTGGTCCATATGTCTGCTTTTGTATCAGTTTCATGCTGTTTTGATGACTGTATCTCTATAGTATTGTCTGAAGTGTGGGAGAGTTATTCCTCCAGCCTCTTTCTTTTTCTTCAGTAATGGTTTGGCACTTCTAGGTCTTTTGTGGTTCCATACAAATTTTATTATGATTTGTTCTAGTTCTGTGAAACTCCTTATATGTCCATCAACAGATGACTGGATAAAGATGATGTAGTATGTTCATACAATGGAATACTATTCAGCCATAAAAATGACAGCATAACATCATTTGCAGCAACATGGATGTACCTGGAGAATGTCATTCTAAGTGAAGTATGGCAGAAAGAGAAAGAAAAATACCATATGAGATCACTCATATGTGGAATCTAAAAAACAAAAGAACATAAATACAAAACAGAAACAGACTCATAGACATAGAATATAAACTTGTTGTTGCCAAGGGGGCGGGGGGGTGGGAAGGAACAGACTGGGATTTCAAAATTTGTAGATACTGAAAGGCATATGCAGAATAGATAAACAATATTATACTGTATAGCACAGGAAAGTATATACAAGATCTTATGGTAGCTCACAGAGAAAAAAATGGGACAATTAATATATATATGTTCATGTATAACTGAAAAATTGTGCTCTACACTGGAATTTGACACAACATTGTAAAATGACTGTAACTCAATAAAAATATTTTAAAAAGTACCATATGATCCACTTCTAGGTATATTTGACCTTGAGAATTAAAACATGTTGACCTTAAAATCTGTGCTTGAAAGTTTATAGAATCCCTATTCTAAATCACCAAAAATTGGAAACCTCCCAAATGTTCCTCAACAGCTGAATGCATAGACAAGCTGTGATACATTCATACTATGGGATACTACTGAGGAATAAAAAGAACCAACTACTGATACATGTGATAGTGTGGATGAATTTGAAAATACATTATGCTAAGTTAAATAAACCAGAGAGAAATTCTACATACATTATTCCATTTACATTATATTCTAGTAAAAGCAAAACTATAAGAATAGAGAACAAATGAGTGGTTTCCAAGGGTTAGGGATGGGGGAATGTATAACTATGACAGGACAGTGTAAGGGCATAATCTGGGGTTACTGAAATTGTTTTATCATGTCTGTAGTTGTGCTTATATGAATCTATGAATGTGTGGGAGCTCATAGAATTCATAGAGGTCATAGAACTGTATGTTCCTTCTTAATTAAAATTTTTAAAATATAAAATATGATATTTTATTGCAAGATTTTCTATTTTCAATAATCCATGCAAATAATTCAAATAATTTTTTCTATGATAGTTATATAAAATGATACAATATTAATCTTACTTTGTCTCTTGACAGAGTCTCTAGACTGACAGTATGCAGATGTTGACTTAAATCTTACTGAAATTAATTTAATCAATTTTGTAACATTGCTGTGAACTCTGTTGGGTGAGTTTGTGACTGAACAGCTGATCTCAATGGGAACTAACTAACATGGATTAGAGTGCCACAGGGTTCTATCCTCAGTTCTATCCTGTTTCATATTTGTATCAATAACATAAATGAAGACATTAGCTGTCCAAATTCATGGATGATAACAAACTGGATGTGACAGTTAATCAGGATTTTATTTGTGCAAGTTGGAGCAAAGTGGAACATTTAGTGGAAAAGTATTAAAGACCTGTGTAAGTACATGGCTGATTATATAGGAGAGAGAGAATATATAAACTGGCTTAAGAGGACTCTGATGGGTATCTTAGTGTCAGATAGCATTCAGAGTCTGCCTCTACTGGACAGACCCTCACCTAGAATATATGCCAAACTTGAGGCCTCAAATATTTATAAGGTTATAGACACACTGAATTGTGTTCAAGATGTAATGATGAAGCTAGGGAAGGACCTGGAGCTGAGGTCCCATGTATGACAGCTGAAGAAAATAGGAATATTTTGCCTGGAGGAGATTCAGAGAGACAGGGACTCAGATTTTGAACTACTCTCACAGAGCAGAAAAAGCATAAGAGATCTGAGACACCCAAGTGACCACTTCAGAGAAAGAAATTTCATCTTATTATAAGAAATAACTTTCAGCCAGTCAATAATGTCCTTGGTTAGAGTAGTAAATTTCTTGCCAGAAGAGCTGTGCAAAGAGAAGTTACCTTAGTGTTAGTGTAAAACCAGATTTCTACATTGAATAGAATGATGGTTTTCAAACTTGAGGGTGTGGCCCATCAGTGTCCCTTGGGGAGCTAGATATAGATTCAGATTACTGAGTCTCCAACCCCAGGTTTCAATTCAGGCGGTCTTGGGTAGGCCTGAGAGTGTGCATCTCTAACAGATGTTCCCAAATTATTCTAATCCCACTTTCAGCAATAGCCTATTGAGGACTGGATAACACCAGAAGTAAGAAGAGGAAAGAGCATGGGACTAGTAGTTAGGCAGGCTGAGCACCTGTCCTGGTTCTTGCTGCATAGAATCTTTTGCAAGTCTCTTCCCCTTTTGGGATCCAAGTTTGTACCATGATGAATTTCTCCTAACTTCTTCATTTTAAATCAACGATATTCATCCTTTCTTGAAACAAAATATTACATAAAACCCCAATACTTGAATCAAACACTGACCTGCTCTGGTGTATCTATGTGCGTGTGTGTTTAGGTGTGGAGGAGTGTCTTGCCTCACCCAAAGCCCCAGAGGCTCCTCTATGGGATTTGAAAGTCACTACTCTGGGACCTGCCCAATGCCTGGTTTCTGATGGCCAAGGGACTTTGGATCTTGAGACCTTCATGCCTGAGTCCCTGTATCTGCTTCTGACCTGGTACCTATGTGCAAACCTGCCTTCTCCCTTCATTCTTCAGGCATTGACAGTGAGCAAGTACTGTGCTCCCATCAGTGTTCTGAGCAAGGCTCTCTCATCTCCCTCTTGCCAGGCTACCATATCCTTTCCCTCCCCAGCAGTCTTCCCTCAAAGACCCTGCCTGTTTCATTCACCCAGCCTCTAGTCCCCAGTGTATTTCTGTCCCACCCAACTTCTTGGGGCTGAGGCAGGGTGGGGCTGGAAACAGTTTCAAACAAGGCTTAGGAAAGCTTCCCCAAAATCTAGCTTTGATTTTCTCAAGTTGTCTCTTAAGTCTGTCTTATCACTCCACTGATCCTGATGGCTTCTCATGCAGTGCAGATCACAAGCCTTATTGATCTACTTCTGCTCATTTCTCTAGCCTTGTCTCCAGCTTCCTCTGGGTCATCAGATTTTGTTGCTGTGTGAAGACTGGATATACAGGGTTTGAATATATTCAATCCTCAGAGATGCCAGTAAAGAATCCTTTGTTCCTTAGAATTGCCTTCCTGAGCCTGGGTGATAAAATAACTGTTGAAGGCCAATGGAAACCAGATAGATTATTGGCATAATAACAACAACTATTACTTATTTAATCTCTCCTATATTCCAATCAATTTCCTGTCTGTTGTTTTAATTCTCACATCAACCCAGTGAAGTCAGTAACATTACTACCCATATTTTGCAGATGAGGAAACTCAGGCTCAGAGCAGTTAACCTACTGAGTTGTAAATACAGAGCTAGCATTATAGGCCCATACTCTGGTGACCACAGAGCTGGTATTTTTGAACTCCATGACATGTAGCAGTAGATACAGACTACTATGGCCATTCTAGAAGAACAGGCACAAAGTCCTGGAAGAGTGTAATGGTTAACACCCTGTGGTCCTGGGGATATTTCATCACTTTCTCAGTCTGTTCCTGCCTGGTGGCAAAATTTTACACCGAGTCCCCACAAGTTTGCAAAGTGGGAACCCCTTACTGCTCACTTGGGCAATGCAAGAAAGGGGTAAATATGTACCATATGGATACAATGATCCTGGGCTTTTCCCAGGGAAACAAAGGAAATAATAGTCCCTGGGCTGGGTGGTAAGCCAAAATAGACCCACAGTTCTCAAATTTGTTTAGGCATAAAAGCCTCCCATAGAATGATGCACATGTAGATTTCTGAGTCTCACTCCTGAAATTCTGGTCTAGGAGATAGCCTTAGGCCCAAAAAATCTGCATGTGGAATACACCTCCAGAGCAATTTGGATGCAGGTTTTTTTGGACTGCCTTGACGTCTGTAGAGATTTAGACCAAATAGCCTTTCAGGTCTATTACAGCTTTGAGATTCTGGCTATTCTGTAGATACTAAGCTTCCTGGCATGAGATATAAGTATCAGGATCAAAGAAGATAGAAAGAAGAGAAATATGAGTGCCAGTGATCAAAAATATATGGTTGGATATGGCTTCATAAAAGTTATCACACTTGTGTTTAGTCTTGAAACCGGGATGAAAATTGAATAGGTACAGAAGAGATAAATGGTACTCTAGGCAAGAAAGCTTGGGGTAGAAAACCTTCAAAAACAAGAATGTTTTTATCATAAATGGGTGTTGAATTTTATCAAATTCTTTTTCTGCATCGATTGAGATGATCATGTGGTTTTTGTCCTTTCTCTTGTTGATGTGATGTATTACATTGATTGATTTGCATATGTTGAACCAGCCTTGTGTCCCTGGGATGAACCCCACTTAGTCATGATGTATAATCTTTTTTATGTGTTGTTGGATTCTATTTGCTAAAATTTTGGTGAGGACTTTGCGTCTATGTTCATCAGTGATATTGGCCTATAATTCTCATTTTTTGTAGTGTCTTTGCCTGGTTTTGGTATCAGGGTGATGGTGGCTTCATAGAATGAGTTTGGGAGTATTCCCACCTTTTCAATCATCTGGAAGAGTTTGAGAAGGACTGGTATGAGTTCTTCTTTGTATGTTTGGTAGAATTCCCCGGTGAAGCCGTCCGGTCCTGGACTTTTATTTGTAGGGAGGTTTTTAATTGCTATTTCTATTTCCTTTCTAGCGATCGGATTGTTCAAGTGTTCAGTTTCTTCTTGATTCAGTTTTGGTGGACAGTATGTTTCCAGAAACTTGTCCATCTCCTCTAGGTTATCCAGTTTGGTTCCATATAGTTTTTCATAATATTCTCATATGATATTCTGTATTTCTATATAGTTTGTTGTAATTTCTCCATTTTCCTTTCTTATTTTGCTAATTTGTGCTCTCTCTTTTTTCTTCTTTCTGAGTTTGGCCAGAGGTTTGTCGATTTTATTTATTTTTTCAAAAAACCAGCTTTTGGTTCGGTTGATTTTTTCTATGGTCTTGTTAATCTCTATTGTATTTAATTCTTCTCTGATCTTTATTATTTCCTTCCTTCTGCTGCTTTTTGGGGCCTTTTGTTCTTCTTTTTCTAATTGATTTAGGTGGTGGGTTAACTTGTTTATTTGAGATTGTTCTTCTTTGAGGAAGGCCTGTATCGCTATAAACTTCCCTCTTAGCACTACCTTAGCTGTGTCCCATAGGTTTTGAGTGGTTGTGCTTTCATTATCATTTGTCTCAAGGTATTTTTTAATTTCAGCTTTGATTTCCTCATTGATCCATTGTTTTTTCAACTCGCCAAAGTGGGTATAGAGGGAACATATCTCAACATAATAAAAGCTATATATGACAAACCTATAGCCAGCATAGTTCTCAACGGTGAAAAACTCAAAACCTTCCCACTAAAATCTGGGACAAGACAAGGATGCCCACTATCACCACTCCTATTCAATATAGTCCTGGAAGTCCTAGCCACAGCAATCAGGCAAGAGAAAGAAATAAAAGGGATCCAAATTTGAAAAGAAGAGGTAAAAGTGTCATTATATGCTGATGACATGTTACTATATATAGAAAACCCTAAAAGGTCCACACAAAAGCTACTAGAGCTGATTGAAGAATTCAGCAAGGTAGCAGTTTACAAAATTAATGTTCAAAAATCAGTTGCCTTTCTTTACACTAACGATAAATCAACAGAAAAAGAAAGTAAAGAAACAATCCCCTTTAAAATAGCACCCAAAGTAATAAAATATCTGGGAATAAATCTAACCAAGGAGGTGAAAGAATTATACACAGAAAACTATAAACCATTGATGAAGAAAATTAGAAGACTTTAAAAAATGGAAAGATATTCCATGCTCTTGGATTGGAAGAATCAATATTGTTAAAATGGTCACACTGCCCAAGGCAATCTACAGATTTAATGCAATCCCTAACCAATTACCCAGGACATATTTCACAGAACTAGAACAAATCATAATAAAATTTATATGGAACCATCAAAGACCTAGAATTGCTAAAGCATTACTGAAGAGAAGGAAAGAGGCTGGAGGAATTACTCTCCCAGACTTCAGACAATACTATAGAGCTACAGTCATCAAGACAGCATGGTATTGGTACCAAAACAGACATATAGACCAATAGAACAGAATAGAGAGGCCAGACACGAACCCACAAACTTTTGGTTAACTCATCTTCAACAAAGGAGGCAAGAATATACAATGGAATAAAGACAGTCTCTTCAGCAAATGGTGTTGGGAAAACTGGACAGCAGTATGTAAAACAATGAAGCTAGAACACACCTTTACAGCATATACAAAAATCAACTCAAAATGGATTAAAGACTTAAACATAAGACAAGATACAATAAACCTCCTAGAGGAAAACATAGGCAAAACATTATCTGACATACATTTCAAAAATTTTCTCCTAGAAGAAATAAAAGCAAGAATAAACAAATGGGACCTAATGAAACTTACAAGCTTCTGCAGAGCAAAGGAAACCAGAAATAAAACAAGAAGAAAACCTACGGAATGGGAGAAAATTTTTGCAAGTGAAACAGACAAAGGCTTGATCTCCAAAATATATAAGCAGCTCATATGACTCAATAAGAAAAAAATAAACAACCCAATCCAAAAATGGGCAGAAGACCTAAACAAGCAATTCTCCAAGGAAGACATACAAATGATCAAAAAGCACATGAAAAAATGTTCAATATCACTAATTATCAGAGAAATGCAAATCAAAACTACAATGAGATATCACCTCACACCAGTCAGAATGGCCGTCATTCAAAAATCCAAAAATGACAAATGCTGGAGAGGCTGTGGAGAAAGGGGAACCCTCCTACACTGCTAGTGGGAATGCAGTTTGGTGCAGCCACTATGGAAAACAGTGTGGAGATTCCTCAAAAGACTAGGAATAGACTTACCATGTGACCCAGGAATCCCACTCCTGGGTATATATCCAGAAGGAACCCTACTTCAAAATGACACCTGCACCCCAATGTTCATAGCAGCACTATTTACAATAGTGAAAACATGGAAACAACCTAAATGTCCATCAACAGGTGACTGGATAAAGAAGAAGTGGTATATTTATACAATGGAATACTACTCAGCCATAAAAACCGACAACATAATGCCATTTGCAGCAACATGGATGCTCCTAGAGAATGTCATTCTAAGTGAAGTAAGCCAGGAAGAGAAAAAAAAATACCATATGAGATCGCTCATATGTGGAGTCTAAAAAAGAAAAACAAACAAACAAATAAAAACAAAGCATAAATACAGGACAGAAATAGACTCATGGACAGAGAATACAGACTTGTGGTTACCGGGGTGGGGGGCGGGGTAGAGGATGGGAAGGGATAGACTGGGATTTCAAAATTGTAGAATAGATAAACAAGATTACACTGTATAGCAGTGGGAAATATACACAAAATGTTATGATAAATCACAGAGAATAAAATGTGACAATGAGTGTGCATATGTCCATGAATGACTGAAAAATTGTGCTGAACACTGGAATTTGACACAACACTGTAAAATGATTATGAATCAATAAAAAATGTAAAAAAAACCCAAGAATGACTATTATTTGTATGTGGTGGGATGTGGTAAGAGGTAAAAGCAACCAGGTCCGTAACTTTGGTAGAGAGGGGACAAATTAAAATGGGTATTGGATGTTACCCAGAGGATATAGGTTTGAGATACAAATGGGGAAATTTGTAAGCTCTGATCTATGAAAGAAAAGTGATATTTTTGAATTTATTTTTTAAAAATGCACCTCACTACTCAGTACACACACACATGTGTATGTGTGTGTGTGTATGAAAGAAATAAAACTTTCCACAAAATAATTATTATTTATGATCAGTGTAATGCACTCTGATGTCACATGATTGTGCATGTATGTGCATGAAATAAAGTGAATATATACATATATAAATTATATCTGTACATATAATTTGTAAAAAACTTGAATTATATATGTATATATATAAAATTACTAGTCCCAGTCCACCTACTAAATTAATTTCACAATTTCCTAATGGGTTATAAACAGCAGTTTGAAAAACACTGATTTAAAGGAAATTAGATAAATTCTCTCCTCCTGGATTACTTTTTATGCTAATAGGTAATTATTAACTGATTTAATGGAAATGCTTCAGAAAACACACAGATATTTGATCTTAGTTTCATTTTTGAAATATATTTTAAGATGTTTTAAACAATTGTAGTAATAAACATTTACACTCAAATGTATAAATGTGTGATTCACTAAATTTGGACTCTTTGGAAACAAGTTATGCATTAACTTGGACTTCATGGCTAATTTGTTTCTCAGGCACACATTGAAATAAAACTCCTGGCATGCCTGCACTTTATATTTAACTCTCTTCTAAGGGTACCTTTGTTCATGAAGATACTAGTTCTGACCTAGTCTTTCTTTGAATTTAATCTGTACATATCCACTGAAGTGGACAATCAAGGCTCAGGCTCATTGGTTTGGCACATTCACCTCTCTGAACATGATAGTCATTTACATAATATCAGAGAACATGAAACATGTTGGATTGTTATGATTGCCTATTATGAATAATTTAAGTACTTGCACTAAATTTTAGGTATGTCTTTCAGAAATTTTATGTTTATTTTCAGCTATCTTAACTGGTGTTTCTCAGAAACATCAAGAACCTTATTAAATACAATTTAATAGAATCAATACAATAATTGTTCTGGGGTTGATATTATTAATCAACTTTCTGCCAAGCACTGTTTTAATTCTCTAAGAATACAGTGGGTGTATAATACAAAATTACTACTCCAAAGGAGCTTACATTCTATTAAATGAGGTAAATAATTGAAGTTTAAATAGTGATACATTATGTAAAAAAATTAAGTAGGGTGAGAGGATGAGGAGTGACAAGGAGCTGTTATTTTAGAGAGGAGAGTCAGGAAAGGTTTCTCTAGAAGGTGACTTTTGAGCAGAGATCATTACATGAATAGACACTTATAGGATGTGAATGTTAGGAGGGAGAATAGGAGAGAATAACAGGGATAAAAAAGAAAAATAAATAGATATAAATAAGTAAAAACAAATCAGAAGCTTTGCATGGACCAGTGGTAATATCACAAACTAAGAAATACGATTAATTTAAAACTTCTCATATAAAAACTTGTATACACTAGAGGAAACAGGTATATTCCTGGATATATACTATCAACTAAGGCTGATTAATACGGACATATAAATTTGAATAAATTTGAACTTTAAAAAATTGAATAATATTGATACTTCCAATCCAAAAGCGTGGGATATCTTTCCATTTTTTAAAGTCTTCTTTAAATTCCTTCATCAGTGGTTTATAGTTTTCTGTGTAGAACTATTTCACCTCCTTGGTTAGATTTATTCCTAGATATTTTAGTACTTTTGGTGCTATTTTAAAGGGGATTGTTTCTTTACATTCTTTTTTCTGTTGATTCATTTTTAGTCTAAAGAAATGCAACTGATTTTTGAAAGTTAATCTTATAACCTGAAACCTTGCTGAATTCGTCGATCAGCCTTAGTAGTTTTCGTGTGGACCTTTCAGGGTTTTCTATATATAGTAAAATGTCGTCAGCATATAGTGACACTTTCACCTCTTCTTTTCCAATATGGATCCCTTTTATTTCTCTCTCTTTCCTGACTGCTGTGGCTAGGACTTCCAAGACTATGTTGAATAGGAGCGATTATAGTGGGCAGCCTTGACTTGTCCCAGATTTTAGTGGGAAGCTTTTGAGTGTTTCAACATTGAGCACTATGCTGTAGGTTTTTCATATATAGCTTTTATTATGCTGTAGGTTTTTCATATATAGCTTTTATTATGCTGAGATATGTTCCCTCTATACCTACTTTGCTGTAGGTTTTTCATATATAGCTTTTATTATGCTGAGATATGTTCCCTCTATACCTACTTTGGTGAGAGTTTTTATCATAAATGGGTGTTAAATTTTATTAAATGCTTTTTCTGTATCTATTGAGATTATCATGTGGTTTTTGTCTTTTTCTTGTTGATGTGATGTATTACATTGATTGATTTGCATATATGAACCACCCTTGTGTCCCTGGGATGAATCCCACTTGGTCATGATGTATAATCTTTTTTATGTGTTGTTGGATTCTATCTGCTAATATTTTGGTGAGGATTTTGGTATCTATGTTCATCAGTGATATTGGCCTCCAAATTTCTTTTCTGGTAGTGTCTTTGCCTGGTTTTGGTATCAGGCTGATGCTGGCTTCATAGAATGAGTTTGGGAGCATTCCCACTGTTTCAATTTTCTGGAAAGGTTTCAGAAGGACTGGCATTGTTAAAATGGTCACACTGCCCAAGGCAATCTACAGACTTAATGCAATCCTTATCAAATTACCCAGGACATATTTCACAGAATTAGTACAAATCATAAAAAAATTTATAAGGAACCATCAAAGACCTAGAATTGCCAAAGCATTACTGAAGAGAAAGAAAGAAGTTGGAGCAGTTACTCTCCCAGACTTCAGACAATACTATAGAGCTACAGTCATCAAGACAGCATGGTACTGGTACAAAAACAGACATATAGACCAATGGAACAGAATAGAGAGGCCAGACACGAACCCACAAACTTTTGGTTAACTAATCTTCAACACAGGAGGCAAGAATATACAATGGAATAAAGACAGTCTCTTCAGCAAATGATGTTGGGAAAACTGGACAAAAGCATGTAAAGCAATGAAGCTAGAACACTCCCTTACATCATACACAACAAGAAACTCAAAATGGATCACAGACTTAAACGTAAGACAAGATACAATAAACCTCCTAGAAGAAAATATAGGCAAAACATTATCTGACATACATCTCAAAAATGTTCTAGAACAGTCTACTCAAGCAATGGAAATAAAAGCAAAAATAGACAAATGGGACCTAACAAAACTCACAAGCTTCTGCACAGCAAAGGAAACCATAAGTAAAGCAAAAAGACAACCTACAGAATGGGAAAAAATTTTTGCAAAGGAAACCAACAAAGGCTTGATCTCCAGAATATATAAGTAGCTCTTGCAACTTAACAAGGAAAAGACAAACAATCCAATCCAAAAATGGGCAGAAGACCTAAACAAGCAATTCTCCAAGGAAGACATACAAATGATCAATAGGCACAGGAAAAAATGCTCAATATCACTAATTGTCAGAGAAATGCAAATCAAAACTACAATGAGGTATCATCTCACACCAGTCAGAATGGCCATCATTCAAAAATACACAAATGACAAATGCTGGAGAGGCTGTGGAGAAAGGGAACCCTCCTTCACTGCTGGTGGGAATGCAGTTTGGTGCAGCCACTGTGGAATACAGTGTGGAGATTCCTCAAAAGACTAGGAATAGACTTACCATATGACCCAGGAATCCCACTCCTGGGCATATATCCAGAAGGAAATCTACTTCAGGATGACACCTGCACCCCAATGTTCATAGCAGCACTATTTACAGCAGCCAAGACATAGAAACAGCATAAATGTCCATCAACAGATGAGTGGATAAATAAGAGGTGGTATATTTATACAATGGAACACTACTCAGCCATAAAAACCAAAAACATAACGCCATTTGCAGCATCATCGATGCTTCTGAAGAATGTCATTCTGAGTGAAGTAAGCCAGAAAGAGAAAGAAAAATACCATATGAGATTGCTCATGTGTGGAATCTAAAAAAAAAAACAACCCACAAACAAAGCATAAATACAAAACAGAAACAGACTCATATACATAGAATACAAACTTGTGGTTGCCAATGGGGTGGAAAGTGGGAAGGGATAGACTGGGATGTCAAAATTGTAGAACAGATAAACAAGATTATACTGTATAGATAGGGAAATATATACAAGTTCTTATGGCAGCTCACAGAGAAAAAAATGTGACAATGAATATATATATATATGTTCATGTATGACTGAAAAATTGTGCTCTACACTGAAATTTGGCACAAAATTGTAAAATGATTATAAATCAATAAAAACTTTTTAAAAATAAAATGAACAACAATGAAAAAATGAAATTGAATGAAGCTGGGGGAATAACCTTCTCACACTTCAGACAATACTTCAGAGCTACAATAATTAAAACAGCAAGAAATTGATACAAAAACAGATATATAGTTCAATGGAACAGTATACAGAACTCAGATATAAACCCACAAACTTTTAGTCAATTAATCTTTGACAAAGGAGACAAACCATACAGTGGGCATAAAGACAGTCTCTTCAGGAAATGATGTTGGGATATCTGGACAGCTGCATGTAAATCAATGAACTTCAAACACTCCCTCACAGCATACACAAAAATAAACTCAAAATAGATTAAAGATCTACATATAAGACAAGACATTCTAAATATCTTAGATGAAAACATAGGCAAAACATTCTCTGACATAAAATATAGCAATGTTTTCCTAGGGCAGTGTACCCAAGCAATAGAAATGAAAATACAAATATACCAATTGGACCTAATTAAACTTATAGGCCTTTGCACAGAAAAGGAAACCATACGCAAAACTAAAAGGCAATGTACAGAATGGGAGGAAATATTTTCAAATGGTGAGACTGACAAGGCCTTAATTTCCAGACTATTTAAGCAACTCATACAAATTAATAAGAAAAAATGAACAAACAACCCAATCCAAAAATGGGGAGGAGATCTAAAGAAGCAATTATCCAGTGAGGACATACAAATAGCCAATTGGCACATGAAAAAATGCTTAATATCACTAATTATCAGTGAAATGCAAATCCAAACTAAAATGAGGTATCACCTCACACCAGTCAGGATAGCCATCAATAAAATGTCCACAAATGATAAATGGTGGAGAGGGTGTGGACAAAAGCGAACCCTCCTACACTGTTGGTGGGAATGCCACTTGGTGCAGCCATTGTGGAAAACAGCATGTAGATTCCTCAAAAGACTGAAAATAGACATACCATAAGATTCAGAGTCCTACTCCTTGACATATATTCAGAGGGAACCTTAATTCAAAAAGATACATGCACCCCAATGTTCATAGCAGCAATATTTATAATAGCCAAGACATGGAAACAAACTAAATGTCCATTGACAGAGGACTATATAAAGAAGTATTGATCTTGTGATAGTTCACAACTAAAAAATAAATGTGACAATGAATATATTTATGTTCATGTATAACTGAAAATTGTGCTCTACATTGTAATTTGACACAACATTGTAAAATGACTATAAATCAATAAAAATGTTTTAAAAAATAAGTATTGGTATATTTGTTCAATGGAATAGTATTCAGCCATAAAAATAATAAAAATAATTCTATTTGCAGCAACATGGATGAACCTGGAATTTGTCATTCAGTGTGAAGCAAGCCAGAAAGAGAAAGTAAAATACCATGTGGTATCATTTATATGTGAAATCTTAAAAAATAAGAAGACAAACAAACTTATTTCCAAAACAGAAACAGACTCACAGACATAGGAGACAAACATGGTTACTAGGGCAAAGCAGGTGAGAAGGCATAAATTGGGAGTTCGAGATTTGCAGATACTTAATAATATATACAAAATAGATAAGTATTTCATACTGTATAGCACAAGGAACTATGTTTAATACCTTGTAGTACCTTATGGTTAAAAACAATATGAAAATGAATATATGTATATTCATGTATGACTTAATTATTATGCAGTATACCAGAAATTGACACAACTTTGTAAACTGATTAAACTTCAAGAAATTTTTTTAACTATATATAGAGCAACTTTTACTAAAAAAGGCCTGGGGATAGCAGAACAGCTCTTCTACAACCAAGGGTGTAAAGACAGATCTACACAAAGTCTGGTAGTAAGATTGAAGTGATCTGGTCAAGTCTCACACTGCTAGTAAGAGACATGGAAGAGAAAGAGGATATCATCAGCTTGGTGATCCACACTGGGAAGAAGAGACATGCTGTCTTGCCTTTTGTGAAATCAGCTGAGACATACAGAAATTCTGAAAAATTCTAAACTACTTGCAAGCAGTGTGAGCATGCTCACTTGTTGACAACCAGGGTAGAGAGAGTCTAGCACTGGTGGCTGTTGCCTTGCTGAATTTCTCTATCCAAAGGGGCAAACACTCTGGCATCAATCACTCCACACCTCAGCCTGGAGTGAGAACTTGGTGGAGACTCAGTCTAGCTGTGCTGAAACAGACTGAGGGTCATGGAGGGTGATCCAAATGGAGCTGCAGTGGTCATGGTCAGCATGCATATATGGCAGTGAGTATAACCACAGAGGATATCAGTGTGCACACAAGGAATTCCCTAAAGAATGTACAGCAGCTAAGCACTGAATCTTAGGCATATAGGCCCTGAGAGAGGACTTATCTAGCTATGCAGAGATAAATCACAGGGCCTATAGTTTGGTCTGGATATGATTGTGATGGCCATTGTCAGCACTCTGAGAAATACACAGCTGTTAGTCTCCCAGTGAGAATGCCCTGGCTCCATCCATTTTACATTGCAGCTTAGTACTTAGATCTGTGGCAGGTAGGTAAATTTTGATACAAAGGCAACCAGGATATGAAGTGGCAATGCAACAGCCTCAATTCCTGCATTGATGAAGCCCTGACCCACACCAGAGACTGACACCAGAACTTGGAAGAACATACAGATTAAGAGATGTAACCTTGGGCTGCTTCTGTGTGGATCTACAGATGCCTACATAGATATCACACTGATTTAAAAAAATTTTAAAATTGCAAAAGTAGTTATAATTAAAGTTGAAAGTAAAATGACAAATATTCAGGTGCAAAATAAGATATCAAAATCACATAATGTGGTAGTATAAAAATGTACATCCTTTAGAATGTGTTTGAACTTGAATGAATACCTGCTTAAAGCAAGTAGATAAAATTATGGGCCAATATAGTTGAACTCTATAGTAACCACAAATCAAAAATATACAATGGATTCACGAAAATGAAAAAGAAAGGAACTCAAGCATACTACAAAAGAAAAGCATCAAACCAGAAAAGAAAACACATAAAGAAGTGAACATAGAACTACAATGAAACTGGAAAACCAGGATAAAATGGCAATAAGTACATATCTGTCAATAATATAAGTGCCAATGAACTAAATGTTCCAATCAAAAAACATGGAGTATTAGATTGGGTAAAAAAGCAATAATCTACTATATGCTACATACAATAGCCTCACTTAAGGGTAAAAGTCACCCACAGTCTGAAATTTATAAGATGTAAAAGGTATTTCATGCAAATAGAAATAACAAGAAAGCAGGGGTAGTAATAATCATTTCAGACAAAAAAAGACTTTGAAATAAAGATCATAAAGAAGACAAAAGAAGACACTACATAGCAGTAAAGGTATCAATACAAAAAAAAGGATATTACACTTGTTAATATATATGCACCCAATATAGGCATATCTAAATATATATAACAAATAATGACAGACATTGACAATAATACTATAATGGGGAACTTTAATACTCCACTTACATCAATGCAAAGATTATCCAGAAAGAAAATCAATGAGCCAACAGAAGTTCCAAATGACACAATAGTCATGTTGGATTTAATTGACAGGATACTATATCCAAAAAATATTTAATAAAACAGAATACACATTCTTTTCAAGTAGGCATAAAATGTTCCCTAGGATAGACCACTTACTAGGTCACAGAGCAAGCCTAAAAAAAATTAAAAGAATAGAAATTATTTCAAGCATCATTTCTGACCACAATGGCTTGAAACTAAAGAAATCAATCATAGAATGAAAAACAAGGGGAAAAAAAAACATATGGAGATGAAACAACATGCTACTTAAGAAAACAATGCATCAGTAATGATAACAAAGAAAAAGTCAGAAAATACCTTAAGGTAAATAAAAATGAAAGCATAATCTTACAAAATCTATGGAATTTTGATAAAGCAGATCTAAGAGGGAAGTTTGTAGTGATACAGGTTTTCCTCAAAAAATAAGAAAAATCTCAAACAACCTAACCTACCACCTAACATAATTAGAAAAAGAACAAACAAGGCTTAAAGTCAGTAGAAGGAAAAAAATAAAACTTAGAAAGGGAAGAGATAAAGATTAAAAAAACAAAAATAAATTAAAACTGATAAACTTTTTTTAATAAGCAAAATTGGAAAAAAAAAACCCTCTAGCCAGGCTAACAAAATACAAAGAGAGAGAGAGAGGGAATCCAAATAAATAATAAAGGGAAGAGGAGAAATAACAACTGAGACAACAGAAACAACAAAAACAAAATCATAAGAGAGTATGACAATCAATTACATGCCAACAAATTGGACAACTTTAAAGAAACCGACAAGTTTCTAGAAACATACTGCCTGCCAAAACTGAGTCAAAAAGAAACAGATCATTTGAACAGACTGATCACCAGAAGTGAAATAGAATCTGTAATTTAAAAAAAAATTCCTACAACCACAGTCCAAGACATGATGACTTCACTGGGGTATTGTACCAAACATACAAAGAAGAATTTGTACATATTCTTCTCAAGCTATTCCAAAAAAGTGGAGAGAAGGGAACACTCCTAAAGTCATTCCATGCAGCCACCATCACCCTGATACCAAAACCAAAGACACTACCAAAAACAAAATTGCAGGCCAATGTCTTTGATGAATATAGATGCAAATATCCTTAACAAAAATATTAACAAACTGAATCAGACAACATAAAAAGGATCATACACAATGATCAAGTTGGGTTAATTCCAGTATCACAAGGATGGTTCAACATACACAAATAAATGTGATACACCACAGTAACTAAACAAAA
Organism: Vicugna pacos; assembly: GCF_048564905.1. Classification (NCBI taxonomy): domain Eukaryota; kingdom Metazoa; phylum Chordata; class Mammalia; order Artiodactyla; family Camelidae; genus Vicugna; species Vicugna pacos. The sequence goes on along the minus strand of NC_133023.1, from coordinate 51,086,785 downwards.
GACAAAATTTACATGATCATCTCAATAGATGCAGAAAAAACATTTGCCAAAATTCAACACACTTCCATGATTAAAAACCATCTCACCAAAGTGGGTATGAAGGGAACATATCTTAACATAATAAAAGCCATTTACAACAAACCCAAAGCCAATGTAATACTCAATGGTGAAAAGTTGAAAGTCTTCTAGGTAATTCAGGAACAAGATAAGGATTCCCACTCTCACATCTTCTATTTAGCATAGAACTGGAAATCCTAGTCACAGCAGTCAGACAAGAAAAAGAAATAAATGGTATCCAAACTGGAAATGAGGAGATAAAATTCAATACTTGCAGATGACATGATAATTTATATAGAGAACCCTACAATCTCCACACAAAAACTACTAGAACTAATAAATGAATTCAGCAATGTAGCAAGATACAAGATTGACATAGGGAAATCAGTTGCATTTCTTTACACTAATGATGAAATACCAAAAAGAGAAAGCAAAAAGCAGTCTTGATTAAAGTCATGTTAAAAATAAAAAAAAAAACTAGAAATAAACTTAACCAAGGAAGTGAAAGATCTATTTGCTGAAAACTATAAAATGCTGATAAAGGAAATTAAAGATTATTCAAAAAATGGAAATATATCACATGCTCCTGAATTGGAATATGTAATATTGTTAAAAAGGTCATACTACCAAAAAAAATCTACAGATTTAATTTGATTCCTGTTAACATACCCATCACGTTTTTCACAGAATCAGGACAATCAATCCTAAAAATTATATGGACCTACCAAAGGTCCAGAATTGGTTGCAATCCTGAGGGAAAAAAAAACAAAGATGGAGGGGTAAACCTTCCAGATTTCAGATCATACTATAAAGCTACAGTAATCAAATAGCAAGGTTTGGCACAAAGACAGACATATAGATCAATGGAACAGAATAGAGAGTGTAGAAATAAGCTCACAAACCTATGGTCAATTAATCTACAACAAAGGAGGCACAAATATACAACAAATAGAAGACAGTCTCTTCAACAAGTGGTATTGGGAAAGGTGGACAGCTACATGTAAATCAATGAAATCTGAACACTTCCTCAAAGCATATACAAAAATAAACTCAAAATGGTTTAAAGTCCTAAATATAAGACATGACATCATAAAACTCTTAGAAGAGAACATAGGCAAAATATTATCTGAAATAAATCTTAGCAAAGTTTTCTTAGGTCAGTCCCCCAAGACAATAAAAGCAAAAGCAAAAATAAACAAATGGGACCTAATCAAACTTAAGAGCTTTTTAACAGCAAAGGATAGCATCAACAATACCAAAAGATAACCTAGAGAATGGAAGAAATATTTGAAAACCATACAAACAATAAAGGATAAATATTCACATTATGCAAACAACTCATACAACTTAATATCAAAAAAGAAACAATCCACTGAAAACTAAAATGTGCAGAATACCTAAATAGAAATTTTTAGAAGGAAGACATACTGATGGCAAACAGGCAAGTGAAAAATTGCTCATCATATCTAATTATTAGAGAAATTCAAATTGATACCACAATGAGGTATCACCTCACACCAGTCAGAATGTCTATCATCAAAACTCTACAAATAATAAATGCTGAAGGGGGTGTTTAGAAATAGGAAGACTTGTACACTGTTTGTGGGAATGTAAATTATTGTAGCCACTATGGAAAACAGTACGGAGATTTCTTAAAAAACTAAAAACAAAGTTACCAAAAGATCTAGAAATCCCACTTCTAGGTATATACCCAGAAAAAAAAGAAAACTCTAATTTGAAAAGATACATGCACACCAATGTTCACAGCCACACTATTTATAATAGCCAAGATATGGAAGCAATCCAAGTGCCCATTGACAGATGATTGGCTTAAGAAGATGTTATATATATATATATATATGAATATGTATATATATATGAATATATATAGGACTATTACTCAGGCATAAAAAATTGCCATTTGCAGCAACATAGATGGACCTAGAGAATATTAAATACTTAGTGAAAGAAGTCAGACAAAGACAATTGTTATATGATAAAATTTATCTGTGGAATCTAAAAATTAATACAAATAATCTTATTTACAAAACAGAAATCGACTCACAGACATAGAAAACAAACTTATGATTGCCAAAGGGGAGAGGGAGAGAGAGAGGGAGAAATTAGGATTATGGGATAAACAGATACAAACTGCTATACATAAAATAGATAAGTAACAAGTATTTGCTATATAGTACATGGAATTATATTCAATATCTTGTAATAACATGTAATGGAATATAGTCTGAAAAAATAAATGAATCACTGTGCTGTATACTTGAAACTAACACATATTGTAAATCAACTACACTAAAAAGCTTTCTTTTTCTAGAAAGCTCAGAAATATATCTACACATATATGGTCAATCAATCTTCGACAATGGAACCAAAGCACACGATGGGAAAAATAATCTTTTCAACAAATGGTGTTGGGAAAACTGGATATCAAAATGCAAAAAAAAAAAAAAAGAACTTCCACCACACATAGGAACCAGGGGTGGAGGCAGAGCAAGGATTTTGTTTTCTGCCCCAAGACTTTGCATTTGCTGTTCTCATTGCCTTTAATGTTCTTCCCCTAGATACTTACAGTCATCATTTTTCATTTCCTTATGATCTTTGCTTAAATGTCATCATTTTAATGAGACTGTCTTGATAATATTTATAATTAAAACAACATTTTTGCCAGGCAATCTCAATCCTTCTATTCTGCTGTATTTTCTTTCTGTTCTATATATTATCATCTAGCATACTATATATTTTACTTATGCATTTGAATACTGTCTGACCCCTTCTGTTAAAATATAAAATCCTGGAAGGTCATGAATTCTTTGCTGGTTGGTTCAATGCTATAGACCCAGGGTCTAAGTGCCTAACAGAATTGATGTTTATTGTAAACAAAATTCTACAATGGCCCCCCAAGTTTTCTAATTTTCCTCAATTAAGCACTAATCTGGATGCTGCTGTGAAGGGATTTTACAGATGTAATTGCTGCTCCAAATTAGTTTACTTTAAGATAAAGAGATTATCCCGGTGGACTTGACACGAGCCTTAAAAAGCTTGTGGTAGAAGAGAAAGCCAAGGTTTCAAAGCACAAGAAGTATTTGATGTGTTGTTGTTGGCATAAAATGGAAGAAGCTGAGAGTGGCCCCTGGCTAACAGCATGAAATAAAAGTCCTACAATGACAAAAACCCCTGAATTATTCCAAAAATGAGAATGAGCTTGGAAGAAAATATCTCCCTAGAGCCTCCAGATGAAAACTCAGCCCAGCTGCCTCTTCTGGCCTTATGATACTCTGAGCAGAGTACCCAGCTGCAGAGTTCCCAGAATTCTAACCTGAATAACTTTGAGCTAGTAAATGGATGTACTCTTAAGTCTCTAAGTTTGTGGTAGTTTATTACATAGCAATAGAAAATTAATACAGCACTTAGTAAATTTTTGTAAAAGAATGAACGAATTTATACTAAGTGTAGTGATAAATCACTGAAGAGCTTAAGCAGGGAAGTGACATGAAAAAATTATGTTCTAAAAAGTTCACTTTCACTACCTGTGAAAAGGGATTAGAGCAAAGTCCAAAGAAGGGAAACTTGAATTTCCAGCATGACTCTTGAAACAGAGCTGCCAACTCTGCTTCTCCATTATTGTGTCTTAGAAGTAAAGTAGCTTATGACCATTGTACTGATATAGCGCCTGCATTCTAGCTCTTTGCTTGATAAAGATACAAAAAATCATGTTCATTCCAAATATATTTATTGAACATATACTATGTTCCAGACACTACAGTAGACAGCCAAGGCAAAAGTCATAAACTTTGTATTCTAGTAGGGGAGTCTGATACTAAACAAATCAATACAAAATAAAACTTTAGGTAGTAATATAAGAGCAGTTAAAGTAGAAATAACAGCTAGTGCTAAGGCCTTAAAGAATGTATGAGCTTGATGGGATCAAAGTCTGAAGTTTAAAAATCTACTGTACTTGGCATATAGTGAATGAGAGGAAGAGTAGTATGGGATGAAGTTTGAGATATGTTAAGGATCCAGGATATATAGTAACCTGTTAGTTATGAGTTATGATATAAGATGTTAGAGCATGAGGTGGTATTACCAGCAAATATATAAATATATGAAAGATCACTAAGTGGCTGAGATGTGGCAAAAAGTGCGGTGCCTGGAACATAGAGGAGAAAGTCAAAGATGAGATAAGCATGCTTTTCTTTCTTTATGAAAAACATCATTTCTCTGACCAGGAGATACCTTCCTTGCTTGGCCTGATGGTTCTTCCAGGGAAGGTGCAGTGGCATAGAGGCATCCTAAAAAGGCCATTATTTGAAGAAAATGTCATTAAAAAGCTGAAAGCTAAATGCCATTTAGGAATAGAGTTCATGTACAGATATTGTTGCTCAGGACCTCAGGATTCCTGAGATTAGAAAATACATCTCTTTGAGAGACACAACAGCAATCTGCAGAAGACATGAAGATCTTGGCACAATGGGAGATCCTCAGACACCAGAAGACCCCTACAGACCATGATTCTTAAAAAAGCTGAGATGATTTCAGCAATCCTGCCAGTGAAAAGTTTAATCAGGGCTATTTTCCTAGAGGCCAAGTTGAGGGACTTGATATCTTTCCTTTGTACAGTGCAACTCAGGGTTTTTGTACAAAAGCAATCTTGTAAACACATTTTCCAGTTGCAAATGTGTTTTCTTCCCTGACAAGACTGCAGGTTGGGGATTATATATTGCTCCTCTCTGGGTCTCTCTCTTCACCCCATCCTTTGTGCCAAGTCTAGTACCAACAAAATTATGCCAGATGCTTTTCATCTATAACCAAAACAAAACTAATCCCATTCCTTGAGATTTTCTTTGAGAGAGAGAGGAAGCTCTGCTTTCCTCCTATATCAGCATTGCGCCAAAAGTTCTAGGCTATAGGCCTGAGAAACCCTTTGTGTCATAAAGACTCCTGAGAAAATAGGAATCCCAGGTTATTTGACTTTTATCCCTACCTAAAAATGTCTCTGGAACCTTTGAAACCTTGGCAAAATATTCAGTAGTTTTAAATTCACCATTTGGAGTGAGTTGGGAGGTGGAGCTTGAAAGCAACACAGCAGAGACTAGCAGTAAACTGAAGAAAGCTGTAAAGAGAAAGTGAGAAAAGGCCAGCTTGAAGTAGAGTTGTTGTCTGGAGTGAAATGCTGGCTGTGACAAGCAGGAGAAAAATGACCAGAATATACCAGTTCAACATGCACTCATTCCTAAGTGAATATCAGGAAAAACTTGGGGAGGAAACTCTGGTAAGTGACTTCTTGTCATAATTGCTATAAAGGCCATTTGAGCTTTAAATAAAAGTGAAATTGCAGAAGAAGACCAAAGAAGTTGAGTTTATTGAGGTCACATCTCCATTACCTCCTGACAACAACCCATAAAGTAGGCAAGGACACTGAATTTCAGAGTGTTCACTAACTTGTCTAAGGCCACAAGCTGTGTGACACAGAAAATAAGCTAGGTTTTGAACCCAGGCCGGGTAGGCTCCAAAGTGTACTTTCATTGATCCACTATTTAAGACTATAATAGATATAGATAAATCTAAAAAAAAAATTGACTATAGCAGAGGAGTATATAATGTGGAAACTGATCATTGTCTTGGAGCCTGAAGTGGCAGCAACTTTCTCTTTTGCTCTTGCCACCCTCTAGAGGAGGGTAGGCTATTTTTCACATTAGTTACCAAGTGATGTATATCCCCCTGCCATCTTAGTATCATACTCTTGCCCTGAAAGGCTTACATTAAATTTATTCTAGATTCAGCTTTATTTAAAAATAAAATAAGGCCACAGTAAGACAAAACAAAGCAAAACAAAAAACAAAAACAAAACTAGACTCCTTGAAAACAGTCATAAGAAGAGATATTGCTTTGCTTCAGGATAAAATTTCAGAACACAGTAAATTTTACCACTCCCCCTCACCCAAACCCAGCATGTGCCCCAGTTGAAGATAATTTACTATTTATAAGGAAAGGGGAAAAAACTCAGAAAACTTATTTAAAAGATTCAAAGCCTGATTATATCCCAGCACATTCTTATAAGAGACCATCTCAAATTATTTAAATGCAGATGAATTGAATAACACATGGAATGTCTTTTCTTTATAATACATATGCATGTCTTTTCCTTCCCTCAACAACAGAGAAAAGGACTTGGGGCAAAATAGAGTATGGCTAACACTGAATCTGAAACATTTGGAAAAATAAGTCAAGATGTTCTGCAAACACCAGAGCTGGCCTGAGGTGTCTGTGCCTTATTAATTAATAATGCTATAATTCTTATTAATGATAATAATGACATTTTGCTGTTAATCATTCATCCTGGGAGACTTGAAGCCCTTTATGAGAAACCTCTATGAAGCCCCATGCCTCCCCCTTTTTTTAACATGGGTTCCTCCAGTCTCTAGGATCTAAGAGTTTTTTTGTGACTGTCACAGGACTCTTGCTGCTAGCCCTCAGCTTGCAGCCCAGTTGAAATTCCATAAACCCCTTTGACAGCCAGAAGAAGTCTTGGCTCCCTCAACCATCAGAAGAATTCTGTAAAGTGTGAGTTCTGAGGAAGGAGTCTTATAGCCCTCTCTTTGAGCCATTGGTCTGCCACTATTATTTATATCCTTGCCAGTAGTCAAGAAAAGTTTATTCTTTATCTGCTTCCTCCCACTAGAATGTAAATCCTGAAGAGAATGAAAGTTTCTGCCTTATTTTGGGCTCTATATCTAGTTCCCAGATCACTGGCTGGCATATAATAGTAATATTTATCATATAAATATTATTGTAAATATTGGTTTCAATTCTGCAGGTAAGGAACTTGGAAGTCTCCACTCTCTCCTAACCAGTAAAAAGCCAAACACACTGGAAAATCAACAGATCTTCCTGAATCTGTAAGAGAGGGGAGGATACAGAGAAAACTGCTTCCACTGAGATGGGAGAGAGAGGCAAATATACAGTCATGGCTTACCAAAGCAGAGACTCACAAGCAAAACTCACAGGAACCATTGCCAATATAGGAAAACTGGAACTGTAATTGATAAATTGATGGAGGATCATTGTGGGGGTAGGGGAGGACACAATTTTGTGAAATTTACTTTCAGGGCCTCAACCAGATTATCACTGTAAATATTGGGAAAAAAATTCCTCAATAGAGCAGAACTGAAATCACAGAACTAAATCTACACATATGTGGTCAACTACATTTGACAAGGGCCCCAAGAATACTTAATAAGGAAAGGATGGTCTCTTCTAAATGGCACTGGGAAAACTGAATATCCATGTGCAAAAGAATGAAATTGTGCCTATTTATCACACCTCTCACAAAAATTAAATTGAAATTAAAGACTTAAACATTGGACCTAAAACTGTAAAATTTCTAAGAGAAAACAAATGGGGAAAAACTCCTTGATACTGATTTTGGCAATTGCTTTTTGGATATGACACCAAAAGCATAAGAAAACAAAAATTGACAAGTAGGACTACATCAAACTAAAAAGGCTCTGCATAATAAAAGAAACAATCAACAAAATAAAAAATAACCTACAGAATGAGAGAAAAAATTGAAAACCATGTGCCTTATAAGGGGTTAATATTAAAACTATATAAGAATCTCAGACAACTGAATAGCAAAAAAAAAAAAAAAACCTGATTTTAAAAATGGGCAGAAGGCTTGAGTAGACATTTTTCCAAAGAAGACATACATATTGCCAACAAGTACATGAAGAGGTACTCTACATCACTAACTGGGAGAATACAAATCAAAACCACAATGATATATCATCTCACAACTGTTAGAATGTCTATTACCAAAAAGAAAAGATAAAAAATGCTAGTGAGGATGTGGATAAAAGTGAAAACTTGTGCACTCACTGTTGGTTGGAATGTAAACTGACATAGCCACTATGGCAAACAGTCTAGAAATTTATCCAAAATTAAAAATAGTATTCCTATATCATCCAACAATCCCACTTCTGGGTATATTTCTGAAGAAGATGAAATCACTATCTCAAAACTCCTGGGCATATATCCAGAAGGAACCCTACTTCAAAATGACACCTGCACCCCAATGTTCATAGCAGCACAATTTACAATAGTCAAGACATGGAGCCAGCCTAAATGTCCATCAATGGATGACTGGATAAAGAAGTGGTGGTATATTTATATGATGGAATACTACTCAGCCATGATAACTGAAAACATAATGCCATTTGCAGCAACATGGATGCTCCTGGAGAATGTCATTCTAAGTGAAGTAAGCCAGAAAGAGAAAGAAAAATACCATATGAGATCGCTCATGTGTGGAATCTAAAAAAAAAAAAAACCCACAAACAAAGCATAAATACAAAACAGAAATAGACTCATAGACATAGAATACAAACTTGTGGTTGCCAAGGGGTGGAGGGAGGGAAGGGATAGACTGGGATTTCAAAATTGAAGAATAGATAAACAAGATTATACTGTATAGCACAGGGAAATATATAGATCTTACGGTAGCTCACAAAGAAAAAAATGTGACAATGAATACATATATGTTCATGTATAACTGAAAAATTGTGCTCTACACTGGAATTTGATACAACATTGTAAAGTGATTATAAATCAATAAAAAAATGTTAAAAAATGTTATTTGAACTTCTGTGTTAATTGCAGCATTATTCACAATAGCCATGAAACGGAAACAACTTAGATGTCCATTAACAAATAAAAGGATAAATAAAATGTAAATATATATATATATTTCATTTCAATATATTTCAGCCATGGAATATTATTTAACCACAAAAAGAACAAAATGAATGGACTTTGACAGAATTAGGCTAAATGAAATGTCACACTGAGAAGAAAAATTGATATATCTCACTTATATCTGGAATCTAAAAATATCAAGCTCATAGCCACAGAGTAAAATGGTGGTTACTAGCAGCTGAATCCTGTGGAAAATAAGGAGATGTTGATCAAAGGGTAGAAACATTTAATTATAAGATTAATAAGTCCCAGGAATCTAATGTACAACATGATGACTATAGTTAACCATACTGTATTGCGTACTTGATAGCTGTGGTGAGAGTGAATTTTTAACCTCATCTTTACAACAAGAATAAAATGGTAATTATCTAAAATAAAGAATGTGTTAACAAACCTTCTACTATATACATATATGTGCACATATACATATATGTACACCAACTCACCACAAAGTACACCTTCAATTTGCACAGTACACAATGTTATATGTCAGTTATATTTTAATAAAACTAGAAAAACAAATCCCTTATACTGTATAGCACAGGGAAATATACACAAGATCTTATGGTAGCACACAGAGAAAAAAATGTGACAATGAATATATATATGTTCAAGTATTACTGAAAAATTATGCTCTACACTGGAATTTTGACACAGCATTGTAAAATGATAATAAATCAATAAAAATGTTATATTGTTAAAAAATAAAAATAAATAAGAGACATCAAGAACACTATAATGGAAATGAAGAATGCTTTTCATGGGTGCATTAGTAGACTGGACACAGCTGAGGAAAAAAAAAATCTCTGTACTAGAGGATATATCAATAGAATCTTCCAAAACAGAAAAATGAAGACAAGATTCTGAAAAATCCCAGAATATCCAAGGACAGTGGGACAACTAGAAAAGGTGTAACTTACACATAATGGGAATGCTATAAGTACAAGAAAGAAAAAAAGGAACAGAAGAAATATTTTTTAATAATGACTGAACATTTCCTTGAATTAAATTCAGATACCAAACCACAGATCCAGGAAACTCAGGTACACTAAGCAGGATAAATTCCAAAAATCTACACATAGACATATTTTCCAACTATAGAAAGTCAAATAAATAATCCTCAAAGAAGGTAGAGGGAAAAAAATAACTTACCCACAGGGGAACAAAGATAATCATTACAAAAGAAAAAAGAAAGACATTAAAGTGTATCAAATTATTACATTGTACACCTTAAACACATAATGTTTATCAATCATATTTCAATATATCTGGAAAATTTATTTATATTGGATATCTTAGAAACCATTTAAGCAAGAAGAGAGTGGCATAAAAAATTTTAAATGTTGACAGAAAAATACTCACCAATCTATAGTTCTGTACCTTGTGAAATTATTCTTCAAAAGTCAAGAGAAGATAAAAACTTTTTCAGACAAACAAAAATTGTGGGAATTTTCTACCAGTAGACCTGACTTTCAAGAAATGTTAAGAGAAATTATGGAAAGAAAGAAAATAATACAAATTAAAAATTAGATATATGTAAAGAATAGGGCATCAAAGAAAGAATAAGTAAAGGTAAAATGACAATTTTTTATTATTCTTAATTGATATAACAGATAATGCTTTTTAAAAAATAATAATAGTCACAATGTATTTGATAACATATACTTATGTAATATATGTTAGTGTGTATATATGTGTACATATATATAAATGACAGTAATAAAACAAGGAATGGAAGGGATGATTTAGGGTAATTTTGTTATTATAAGATACTCACACCACCCCTGAAATGGTATAGTGTTATTTGAAATTAGGCTTGGATTAATTGTGAATATATATTGCAAAGTCTACAATAACCACTATATAAATATATTTATATATATGTAAAATATATATAAATAATATGGTATAAAAAAGAGAATAATGGTATCATACAAAATAATCAGTTAAAACCACAAAATTCAGAAAAAAAGTGAAAGAAAAATAAGAAAAATAAGGGCAATGGATAGAAAATGAGTAACAAGTGTTGTAGATATTAATCCAGCTATATTGATGGTAGTTTTGAATATCAATGTTCTGCACCAGTTAACAGACAAATGTCAGGGTGCATTGTAAAAAACTCAAGTATATGTTCTGTATAAGAAACCCACATTAAATATAAAAACATGTGTAGATAAAAAAATGTATGGAAAAAATTATACCATGATATCACTAATCAAAAGGGTATAGTATTTGGAACAAAATGGATGGAGTTGAAGGATGCTTGGTGAAATAAGTTAGACAGAAAAAGACAAATATTTATGTTGTCATTTATACATGGAGTCTAAATAATAAAACAAAAGAATGCATTTAACCAAACAGCAACAGACTCAGTGATATAGAGAACACACCAGTGGTTATCAATGGGCAAAGGGAAAGGGGAGGGGCAAGACAGAGTTAGGGGATTAAAGTCTACAAATTACTACTAAAATAAATAATCTCATATTGAACAAAGCTTCATTGTATTTGTGTTCAGATATTGTGATTGTAAGTCAACAGGGAAAAAAATAAAACGTAAGCTGCTGGCAATCAAAATCCCAGCTAAAATACAAAGGAAAGAAAACACCTTGCATAATTTCAAAATTTGTAACCTATGGTAATATTTCAAGTGCCACAAAAATACTTTTATTGTACAAATTTCTGTTTACTGATATTAAAAACATATTATTTCTTATTCCATGCAAATAATTTAAAAATAAAATAAATAAGACCCAAGGATATATTGTACAGCAAAGAATATAGCCAATATTTTATAATAACTTTAGATAGAGTATAATCTATAAAATATTGAGTCACTATGTTGTACATCTGAGATTAATATAATATTGTGAGTTGAATATATTTCAATTTAAAAAGAAGGATACAGTAGTAACTTTATTAATTTCAGAAAGAGCAAGTTTCAAAGCAAGGAAAGTTACCAGGGATAAAGAAAGGTATTACATAATGATAAAGGGGTCATTTCTCCAAGAAGATAGAACAATTTTTAATGTGTATATGCCTAACAATAGAGCACAAAACTTCATAAGGGAAAAACTGATAGATCTGCAGGAGAGAATGAATAAAGACTTCTATTATTCTTGGAGACTTCCACATTTCTGTTAGAAATGGACAGATTCAGCAGCAAGAATATAGTTGAACTCAACAACACCAACAATCAACTGTATATAACTGACAACTCTAGTCTACTTTATCCAACAGAATACACATCCTTCTCAAACTCACATGGTATATTCAACAAGGGAGACCACATTCTAGCCATAATATACACTTTAGTGTATATAAAGTAAAATCATACAATATCTACTCTCAGACAACGGCAGAATTAAAGTAGAAATCAATAACAAAAATATAACTGGAAAATTTCAAAACATTTCAAATCCACACATAAATAATACATGGATCAAAGGAGAAAACTGAAGAGAAATTTATAAATATTTGAAATATGAAAAAGTGAATACACAAATTAAAATTTGCAGAATCCCAAAGCAGTGCTTACAGGGAAATTTATAGCTTTAAAGTCATATATTGGAAAAGAAGAAAGAGCTACAGTCAATAATCTAAGTTTCCATCTTAGTAAACTAGAAAAAATAGGAGCAAATTAAATCCAAAGTAAGCAGAAAAATATAATAAAAAAATTAGAGCATACATCAATGAAATTGAAAGCAAGAACCCAATTTTAAAAAATGAAATCAAAAGTTGACTCTCTGAAAAGATCAATAAAATTAATAAGCTTCTAGCCAAACTAACTAAGAAAAAAGAGAAAGAATACAAATTATTAGTATTAGAAAAGAAAGAGGGGACATTATTACAGATTCTATCAACTTAAAAAAGATAAAAAGGAATACTATAAACAACTCTGTGTCCACAAATTGATAACCTAGATAAAACAGATCAATTCCTTGAAAGACACAATTACCTGAAATTTACAAAAGAAGAAAGAGAATCTGAATAGGCCTATAGTTCTTAAAGAAATTTAATGACTAATTAATAACCTTCTAAAACAGAAGGAACCAAGCCCAGGGGAAGGACCAAGATGACAGAGTAGAAGGATATTCATAGCTCACAATCTCCCGTGAATACACAAAGATGAACTAACCCATCCAATCAGAGCACCTGCTGAACTTTAACAGAGCATCGCTTTCTTCAAAATAGAAAAATACACCACCAATCTGGTAGGAGAAAAGGAGAAAAAGAAGGGAGAAAAAGGAAAATAGTGCAGGACCAGTCCCTTGGGGAGGGAGTGGCAAAAGAGTGATAGTGCTTGTTTGCTGGGTCTCTGTGCCTCCAACAGAGAGGTTAGCAGGATGGAGGGGGGAACTCTGAGCCTTGGATCTGTATGGAATAGCCCTTGACCAACAGGACTAAGTTTAATGGGCACAAAGTGTCCCTGTAACCCCCAGCTTCAGACATGAACCAGCAGGGGTGGGATGAGACAGGCTACCTGAGCTGGGCAGAGGACTCCAGCTGACTATACAGAGGCAATGTTGGGTGACTGCAGTGTGCTGTGCGCTATTGCCCGGAGTGTATACAGATAAGGACAGCCTGGGTCCACCATAAAATATGAAAAAAAAAGCAAACAATACTGCTGGTGTGCCCTGGGGGGAGAGGTTCCATAGCCTTTGTCTCTGCAGACCTGTGGCACCATTACTGGTGTGTTATTGGGAGAAGAGAAGTGGCATTCAGCCATAGCTAACGTATTTTCTGATGCGTGGCTCCCAAGGGGAGGTGGAGTCATAATCTAAATCCTTACCTAGAGGCTCCACAACCTCATAGGCAAGAATGAGATCTGACTACAGCCCCAGGCACATAGGAAATTCTGCCCTAGTTCCTCTGTGAACTTGTCCCTCTAAGACAAAGGAACAAGGAGCGGAGTTCTGGCAAAGAGTAGGGACAAGGGCTAGTGTGGCCATTTACTCTGAGCAAGCCTATGGAGCACCAATCCAACTCAGAGCAGGGAGTGGCACTGAAAAGGGCGGGACCCAACGGACTTTCCCAAATACCTTGCAAGGGTGTGCTGAGACCTCAACCCACCCACCTTCCTGCACTGGGAGCAGCACAGATCAGGGGCACGACCAGAGAGCCTCTGGAAACAGTGAGCAGAGGTCACACAGCATGGTAAGGGCAGGAGTGGAGACAACCACAGAACAAAAATGAGGCCCAGCTCAATAGCCAGGGCAGGATCTGGGTACCAGAACATTGGCCACACCTCCAAACAAAAGGATAACTAGCAAACAGCACTGAAGGAAGACTTGGCAACCACCCATACACAAGAAGGACCTCTTAACAAAATTATTAGGAGCACACAGTCTCCACAGGAACACACACACTTTATTTTTTTTCTTCTATTCTTCTTTCATATAGATTTTTAATTTTTAATTTTTAATTTTTAAAATTTAAAAATTTTCTATTTTTAATCCCTTTAAAATTTTTCTTCTAAGATATTTTTATTATTTTTTAAGTTGTCTAAATTTCATTTTTATTTATTTTTGTTTTCTTCTTCTGTTATCTATTATGTTGTATTCAAATATTTTTTCTTCTTTCAAATTTATTTTCTTTAGTTTTATTTCCCCCTCTGCTTTAGATAAATGAATAAATAAATAAATAAACCCCTTCAGGACCATAATGAAAAAACAGATACTCCATAATCCATAGAGCCAGAGAGATATAAGTAAAATGAAGAAGCAGAGGAATCACTCCCAAATAAAAGAACAACAGAAATCCCCTGAAACAATGAAAATGAAATAGACCTTGATAGTCTACAAGATCATGATTTCAAAAAAGCGGTGATCAAAGCACTGAAGGAACTAAAAAACATTGTGTTAAGAGACAAAGAATATGTCAAAAAGGAGAGCCAATTAAAATTGTAAAACTCATTTGCTGAAATGAGAGCTGAGCTAAAGGCAGTAAAAAGTAGGCTAGATAATGCAGATGAAAGAATAAGTGACTTAGAAGACAGAGCAATAGAAATCACCAAATCAGAACACTGAAGAGGAAAACACATAAAAACCAATGAAAACAGTATAAGGGACCAAAGGGATAATATAAAGCATGCCAACTTATACATAATAGTGGTCCCAAAAGGAGAAGAAAGAGCAAAGGGGATTGAAAAAGTATTTTAAGAAATCATGACAGAAAACTCCGCAAATCTAAAGAAGGAAACAGATATCCAAGTACAGGAAGAACAGAAGGTCCCAAACAAAAAGAACACAAACAGATCCACAGCAAGATATATCATAATCAGCATGGTCAGGGTTAACTATAAAGAAATGAATCTAAAGGCAGCAAGAGAAAAACAAAGAGTGAGTTACAAGGGAATGCCCATGCGTGGCTCCCAAGTGGAGGTGGGGTCATAATCTCAGAGGCTCTCAGCTGATTTCTTTACACAAAAACTGCTGGACAGAAGGGAGTGGCAAGATACATTCAAAGTCCTGAATGAAAAAAAGATTCAGCCTAGGATACTTTACCCAGCTAGGCTATTTGTTAGAATAGAAAGATAAATAACTTCACAGACAAGCAAAAACTAAAATAATTTAACAACACCAAATCTATGCTAAAAGAAATATTAAAAGGTCTACTCTAAATAGAAAAGAAGCAGGATGCTATAGAAAGGAGAAAACCATAGCTAGAAAGGTGATAACTACAATGAATTATAACAAAATAAACATGACATTGTAAAAGAGAAACCTAAGTCATTAAGGATAGGAGAGATAAACAAGACAATATGGAGTCTTTTTCTTTTTCTTTTTTTTTAGTGTGTTGTTAGGATGGGTTGGAGCTTATATTACTATCCATTTAAAGTAAACAGATACAATAATGGGTTAATATATGTACAAAACAGGGTAACAAACTCAAAATGCTTACCATAAATTAAAAAAACTGAAAAGAAATCAAGATACTGCAAAGGAGAATAATCAAATCACAAAAAGAAAAATAAATGAACAAAGAAGAAATACCAAAACAACTGCAAAGCTAAGTTCAAAATGGCATTAAACACTCACCTATCAATAATTACTGTGTCAATGGAATAAATGCTCCAATCAAAAGACATAGTGTGGCAATGAAAACAAACTTCCCTACAAACAAAAATCCAGGACAGGATGGCTTCACTGGGGAATTCTGCTAAACATAAAAAGAAGAACCCATACCAGTCCTTCTCAAAATCTTCCAGAAGGCTGAAAAGGAAGGATTACTCCCAAACTCATTCTATGAAGCCACCATCACCCTGATACCAAATTTAGATGAAGGCACTACCAAAAAGGAAAATTACAGACCAATATCACCAAAGAACATACATGCAAAAACCCTCAACAAAATATTAGAAAACAGACTCCAACAGTACATACACTATGATCAAGTTGGTTTCATCCCAGGAACACAAGGATGGATCAACACATGCAAATCAATAAATGTAAAACACAACATCAACAAGAGAAAGGATAATAATTGACATGATCACCTCAATAGATGTAGAAAAAGCATTTGATAAATTTCAACACTGATTTTTGACAAATACTCTCATCAAAGTTGTTATAGAAGGGAACATATCTCAACATAATAAAAACTATTTATGACAAACCTACAGCCAGCATAGTACTCAATGATGAAAAACTGAAAACCTTCCCACTAAAATCTGGGACAAGGCAAGGTTGTCCACTCTCACAACTTCTATTGAACATAGTCTTGGAAGTCCTAGCCACAGCAATCAGGCGAAAAAAAGAATAAAAGGGACCTAAATTGGAAAATAAGGAGGGAAATTGTCAATGTATGTGGATGGCAAGTTACCATATATAGAAAACCCTAGAAGTTCCACACAAAAAGTACTAGAACTAATAAAAGAATTTGGCAAGGTAGGAGGATACAAGTAAGCCAGAAAGAAATGAAACTGACAAAGGCTTGGTCTCCAGAATATGTAAGCAGCTCATACAACTTAATAAGAAAAAAACAAACAACCCAATCCAAAAATGATCAGAAGACATAAACAAGCAATTCTCCAAGGAAGACATACAAATGATCAATAGACACATAAGACATGCTCAATATCAGTAATTATCAGAGAAATGCAAATCAAAACTACAATGAGGTATTACCTCACACCAGCCAGAATGGTCATCATTCAAAAATCCACAAATAACAAATGCTGGAGAGACTGTGGAGAAAAGGGAACGCTCCTACAATGGTGGTGGGAATGCAGTTTGGTGCAGCCACTGAGGAAAACAATATGGAGATTCCTCAAATGACTAGGAATAGACTTACCATATGACTCAGTAATCACACTCCTGGGCATGTATCCAGAAGGAACCCTACTTCAAAATGACACCTGCACCCATATGTCCATAGCAGCACTATTTACAATAGCCAAAACATGGAAACAGCCTAAATGTCCATCAACAGGTGACTGGATAAAGAAGAAGTGGTATATTTATACAATGGAATACTAGTCAGCCATAAAAACTGACAACATAATGCCATTTGCAGCAACATGGATGCTCTAGGAGAATGTCATTCTAAGTGAAGTAAGCCAGAAAGAGAAAGAAAAATACCATATGAGATCACTGATATGTGGAATCTTAGAAAAACAAAAAAGCATAAATACAAAACAGAAACAGAGTCATAGACATAGAATACAAACTTGTGTTTGCCAAGGAGGTGGAGGGTGGGAAGGGATAGAAGGGATTTCAAAATTGTAGAATAGATAAACAAGATTATACTGTATAGCACAGGGAAATATACACAATATCTTCTGGTAGCTCACAGAGAAAAAATGTGACAATGAATATATATATATGTGTTCATGTATAACTGAAAAATTGTTCTCTACACTGGAATTTGGCACAACATTGTAGAATGATTATAAATCAATAAAAATGTTAAAAAAAAGAAAAAAAATAAGCAAAAAGTGGAATGTGCATCAATAAACATATGAATGTCTATAAAAAAAAAAGAAATTTCCAAGGGAGTTAATTACCAACATTGTTAATCTAGGTCTGTTTTCTCCTGCTCAGCTCCACATCAGAATAATAATCCCCCATACATTAAGAAAGACACAAGCAAGTTGAGTTCTGTCCAAAGAGGAGTGAGCAGTCTGGTAAGGTGTTTTAGTTTGCCCAGTTTGCCAAAAAAATACCACAAACTGAATAGCTAAAAAACATATAAATTTGTTTTCTCACAGTTCTGGGAGATAGAAGTCAATGGTCAAGGTACTAATCAATTTGGCTTCTGGTGAGAGCTGTCTTTCCAAATTGTAGATGGCCACACATGGCCTTTCCTTAGTGTGTACACAAAGGGAGAAAGAGAGAAGGAGGAGGAGGGGAGGAAAGGAGAGAAGGAAGGGGAGAAGGAGAGAGAGAGAGAAAGAGAGAAGAGATTTCTTAAAAGGCCATTAATCCTATTTTATCAGGGCTCCACCCTTATGACCTCATTTACTTTCATAGCCTTCTTACTCCTAATATAGTCCCAGTGGCAGTTTCCACTTCAACATATGAAATTTGAGGGGATACAAAGATTCAGTTCATAACAAGAAGGGTTTGGAAAACAAGGCTAATGAGGAAGAGCTGAAGTTGCTGGAGCTGTTTGATCTTGAGAAGAATTAGCGGGACTTAGTCTCAGACAGCAGACTTCTGAAAGGTGATCATAAGGTGGAGGAAGCAAATGTTTTCAGTGCATTCTCAAGAGAAGACTTTAGAAAGCCATAGGAAATTTAGATTTTATCAACTCAAAACAAGTAATAATGTTCCTATCTATCAGAGCTGATATCAGAGCTGATATTGAGTGGTATCAGCTGTCTCAGAAGGAAGTAAGCATATCATCACCGGAGATAGCTGATACTGGCACACAATTTGGGAGGGATATATACTAATCTTGGCTTGAGTGATTGAGCTAAAATATCAGTTCTCGCCACAAATTCTGCAGTAACAGTATGAAAAATTTCAAACCATGACTCATCTTTTCTTGACATCCAGTGTCTCTGTGTATAAAAGACAGTGCATCCTTTTCATATCACACTCTTCACTAATTTTCCCCACCAGAACCTCAAACCACACCTAGCTTGGGTTATGCAGGAGGTGAAGGAGCTAGTACCTAAATAGCTTGAGTCTAAAAAATGATCAGCAAATCTAAAAGAAATAACTTTCTGTTCTTCTTTACTTTTTGTTCCCATTATGCTAATTTTTAGTGAGAAACTGTAGGTGCAAGAGCTATGTGGAGGCTGTGAACAGAGTGATGAATCGTGTCAACTGAGTGAAGTAAGTATGGAGGAAGCAGTCCGAAGCCTAAGCTTTTATAGGTTTTCCTTCCAGGACTGGATTTAAAGTGGCTCTGGCTTGTCACTTTTCAGAAAGCTGGCAGGACGTGCTGGAGCTTAGAGGTTGAGTAACAGGCATGACTGAGAGGATTAGGTCTCTCTTTCCCCATCCATTCTTAACTCAAATGGTGGAAACTCTACCCTAGGTAGAAAATATTGGAAACTTCATCATCCCTGCCTTCAGTTTGCTCATAGGATGGAGGTTCCACAGTAGGACAGACAAGTTGAGAGAATCAGGGGCTATCACCCCCTCCCATATCAGTGCCTACTTGTAGTGTAGAGGTGTCACTCTTGGAAAATGGGTGCCCACCCCAGCCTCACTGTAGTAGCACAGGATTTCTGCCCAGGGATGAAGACAGGTCATGAGCACAAATAATTTACTAGCCTAGCCTGAGGAGACTTACTTTATTTGGAACAGAGAGTAAAGAAGTACATGCCTATGAGCATTTTCAAAAACAATGGAGATCTTGGTAAAGAGCAATTAAGAAGAGGCTGATAGCTTCCTAATAAAAGGAAAAATTGTAGAACAGTCAGAAATTTAATATTGGGAACCAGAGAAAGAGACAAGAAGAATCCTACCAGAAGCACAATTAACTCTGTCTGTGGAAATGTTATGTGTATGCTCTAGGCTGCACTCACACAGGAGTAATTGGAGCAGTACTTGAGGCTACTTGAAAGCATTCCCCAAGTCACACACAGACTCATCAAGACTGTGCAAAAACTTAATCAGGGCTTAAACACAATCTCTGATCAATCACTGAATAAACAATAAGCTACTCTAACCCAGAGGGACTCCTAAGAAGCCAGGTCTAAAAATTGTATCACACTCATCCCTGACAGTCTGGAAGACTGTATTCAGACCAAGGATATACCCGTGCCCTCTCTGGAGCCTCCAAGTTACAGTCCCCTGGCTGAATCTGGAACAACAAAAAAAGTAAATTATATGAACCATGATAAAAGCCTCTAGGCAACATACACACATATCCAATAGTAAAGGATAGAAATTTAACTGACAAGGGAGCTTAAATCCAAACTTTGAATAATAAGCAATTTAGGCTGGTACAGGGGCAAACTCTAGGTAGCCAGGTTAAAAAAAATTTAAAAGGAGGAAAATTCTGAGCTGAGATATCAGATGCAGTATGCTGCAGGTGAAATGGAATATGCAAAATTAATTTAGCTAAGTCAGTAAACAAATAAACAGGTAAACGAAACAGCAACAACTAGTAGGGGGTAATGAGAAGTGAGGTCAGTATACAGAATTGGTTACACAAGTTATCTAAAATGTCCAGATTTACACAATAACAAAAATAACATAAGAAGAAGCAGGATTAGAGTGTCCTATACATAAAGAAATGAACAGATAATAGAAAATGTTTTTAAAGGGGACTTGATGGTAATCTTTGCAGACAACGACTTGAAAGTAACTCGAATAAATATATTCAAAGAACTAAAGTAAATCATGTGTAAGTAATTAAAAGAAGATACAATGATAATATCTCACCAAGTAGAGAATATATATAAAGAGAAGGAATGAAAAAATCAAATAAAAATGCTGGAGTTGAAAAGTAATAACCACAATGAAAATCTGACTTGTAAATTTACTATCAAATGGGATCCAGCACCAAACAAAACCAATTATACATCATGACAAAGTAGGATTTATCCCAGGGATGCAAGGTTAGTTTAACATCTGAATACCAATTAATGTAATATGTTGTTATATTCATAAGATAAAAAACAAAAATTACATGATCATTTTAGTAGATGCAGGAAAAACATCTGCTAAAACTGAACACTCTTTTAGGAAACACTTGATAAACTAGTAGAATAGGAGGGTACATCATCAACCTGATAAAGGGTATCTATGAAAAATTCAAGATAACATCATATTTTATGGTGAAAGACTGGATACTTACTCTCTAAATTTAGTAACATGACAAGGATGTACACTCTAACAACTTCCATTTATCATTGCATTGAAAGTTCCAACCAGGGCACTTAGCCAAAAGAAAGAAATAAAAGTCATCCAGGTTAAAAAGAAGAAATAAAACAATTTCTACTCATAGGTGACATATTTCTGTGTACAGAAAATGCTGAAAATTCACTAAAATGCTAATACAACTAATAAATGACTTCAGCAAAATCATAGGATACAAGACCAACATAAAATAATGAATTGTATTTCTATACCCTGAGCCATCTGAAAATGAAATGAAGTTTAAGAATTCTACCAAAAAGCACCAAAAAATCACTTAGGAATGAATATAACAAAAGAAATGCAAAATGTATTCTGAAAGCTACAATACTGTTGAAAGAAATTTAAGAAGATCTAAATAAATAAAAATATCTCAAATGCATAGATTGGAAGACTTATTGTTGTTAACATGTCATTATTCACCAAACTGATCTACACATTCAACACAATCGGGATAAGAATCTCAGCTGAATTATTCATAAAAGTTAATGAGTCTAAAGTGTGTATGCATGTGTCTATAGATAAAGATATAGATATAGATATAGATATAGATATAGATATAGATATAGGTATAGGTATAGGTATAGGTATAGGTATAGGTATAGGTATAGGTATAGGTATAGATATATAAAATCATGTAAGGGACCCAGAATAGCTGAAACAATCTTGAAAATACATACAAAAGTTGGAGGACTCACACTTTGCAATTTCAAAATTTACTATAAAGCAATGGTAATTTTGACAGTGTGGTACAGGCAAAAGGATAGACACATAGGTCAATGAAATCCAGAAAGAAACTCATACATATATAGTCAACTGATTTTCAACAAAGGGGTCAAGACAATCAAATGAAGAAGGAATATTATTTTCAACAAATAGTGCTGAGACTTCTGCATAGGTACATGCAAAAAAATGAAATTAAACTATTACCTAACATCTAAAATAAAATTTAACTTAATTTCCTGGAGGCTGACATCTTTTTATAAAATAATTTTTTTATTGAGTTATAGTCAGTTTACAATGTTGTGGTGATTTCAAGTGTAGAGCACAATTTTTCAGTTATACATGAACATATTTATACTCATTGTCACATTCTTTTTTGGTGTGAGCTACCACAAGAATTGGTATATATTTCCCTGTGCTATATAGTATAATCTTGTTTATCTATTCTACATATGCTTGTCAGTATCTACAAATTTCAAACTCCCAGTCTGTCCGTGCCCACCCCTCTCCCCTCTGGCAACCACAAGTTTGTATTCTATGTCTATGAGTCTGTTTCTGTTTTGTATTTATGTCCTTTTCTCTTTTTTTCTTTTTTTAGATTTCACATATGGGCGGTCTCATATGGTATTTTTCTTTCTCTTTCTGGCTTACTTCACATAGAATGACATTCTCCAGAGATATCCATGTTGCTGCAAATGGCATTATGTTGTCATTTTTATGGCTGAATAGTATTATGTCATATAAATATACCACATCTTTATCCAGTCATCTGTCAATGGACATTTACTCTGTTTCCATGTCTTGGCTATTGTAAATAGTGCTTCTATGAACATTGGGGTGCAGGTGTCTTGACTGAATCATTAGCACCAAGACCTAATCCCATCTAACAGTCTGTAGGGAAGCCTCAAGCCAAACAACATACAGGATGGGAACACAGCTCCACTCATCAGCAGACTTCCTAAGCCACAAAGAACTCTAGACACAACCATACCCACCAGAGTTCCAGGAACAATCATCACTCAGCAGTGGGCAGGCACCAGCTCCTCCTGCCAGGAACCCTTCATAAGCCTCAAGTTCAGCCTCATCCATCAGAAGTGGATACTAGAAATAAGAAGACAACAATCTTAAAGCCTGTGGGATGAATCCACAAACATAGGCCAGACTCTACACTGGGATTAGCTGGACTCTGACCCTTGGGTAACAAGAGAGGAGTATAGTGCTGAGGCACATAGGATGTCTCCCACAGAGGGCCACCTCTCCAAGGATGAGAAACTTAAGTAACTTAACTTACCTAGAAAGACAGATGATATCAGGCGGCAAAGAAATATCTTCCAGGCCAAGGCACAAGATAAAATCTCAGAAGAAATATGTGATATATTTTAGAGTATAGGAGTGTAAATACAGAATCAGAGATAGAGAGATTCTACAATCTGAAGAATAGAAAGAAAAAATTAGTCTTAGAAGCAAATTTATAGCTGCATCTACATTTCAAAAAAGGTATATCTGAAATAAGTAACTTAACCTTCCACATTAAGAAACTAGGAAAAGAAGGTAAACCTAAACTAAAAGAAGCAGAAGACTAGAGTGGGAATAAATGAAATAGAGAATTGAAAACAAAAGAGAAGATCAAAGAAAACCCTTTTCTTTGATAAATTAAGCAAAACTACAATCCATTAATGAGACCAATCAAGAAAATTATTACTAAAATAAGAAATGAAAGAAGTGACATTATTCGATATGACAGAAATAAAAAGGACTATAAAGTAATATGAAGAACTGCATGCCAAACAATTTGATAAATTAGCTAGAACTGACAAATTGCTAGAAAGACACAAACTATCAAAAAACACACACACAAAGTGTGAGTGTGGGGGATGATGGTAAATTAATTATTTTGATTGTAGTAATCATTTCACAGTGTATACATATATTAAAACATCACATTGTACAACTTAAATATATGTAAATTTATTTGCCAAAAATCAATAAATAAAATATTTTAAAAAGAAGAAATAGAAATTTTGAGTACAACTATTCCAAGTAAAGAAATCAAATTACTATTTAAAAAAAAAACTTTCCACACAAAATAGCCAAAGTAGATAACATTACTGGTGAATTCTAAAGAACATTCTAATAAAAATTCAGAACATTCTTTTAAAGCTCTTTCAAGAAATAAAACATAGAACACCATTTCTAAGCTTAATCTATGAGATCAGTTTTACCCTAAAACGAATATTAAGAAACCCACAGGAAAAGAAAACTAAAGAGCAACATTCCTTATGAATATAGACACAAAAATGCTCAATGTAATACTAATGAATCCAGCAAAGTATAAAAAGGATAACACACCATGACAAAGTTGAATTTATCTCACAAATACAAAGTTTTTTAACATTTGATTTCAAATAGCACAATATACCATATTAATAGAATTAAAGAACAAAAACCATGACCATCTAAATAGGCACAGAAAATGCATTTGACCAAATCCAACACTCTTTCATGCTAAAATTGCTAAAATATTAGGATTACAAGGAACTTCCTTTACATGTAATGAATTTACAGAAACCCATAGCTTAACATCATATTTAGCAGTGAAAAAGAATAATTTTTCCTTCAAATCAGGAACAAGACAGGATATTCACTCTCACAAATTTTAGTTAAAATTATACTATTGGCTACAGCCAATACAATTAGACAAGAAAGATAAATTTAAAAAAAAAATCTTCCAGAGTGGAAGAATTAAAACTATCTCTATTTGTAGATGGTATCATCTTTTACATAGAAAAATCCTAAAAAGCCACTAATAACCTATCAGAACTAATAAATGAGTTCAGCTAGTTTGCAAAATACACTATAAGCATGTAAAAATCAACTATATTTCTGCACTTTAACAATGAACAATCTAAACATGAAATTAATAAGACAATTCCTTTTAGTATAACATAAAAATGGCCAGCAAGTACATGTAAATGTTCTCAACATTACTAATCATTTGGGAAATGCAAATCAAAATCAATTCATATTGATATCATCCTACATCTGCCGTAATGACTATCATCAAGAAGACAAGAGATACAATACAAAATGTTGGTGAAAGTGAGGAGAAAAGAGAACCTTTGTGCAGTGTTGATAGGAATGTAAATTGGTGCAGACACTATGGAAGACATTATGGGATTTTCTCAAAAAATAAATAGAACTACCATATGATCCAACATTCCCTCTTCTACATTTATATTCAAAGGAAATGAAAACAAGATAGCAAAGGGAAATCTGCACTCCCATATTTATTGCAGCGTTATTCACAATAGTCAAGATATAGAAATAACCTAAGTGTCTGTTAATGGATGAATAAAGAAGTGGCACACAGGTACAATGGAATGTTATTCAGTCATAATAAAGAAGAAAGTCCTGCCATTCGCAACATGTATGGATGTTGAGGGCATTATGCTAAGTAAAATAATCCAAAGAGAAATATTGCATGGTATCATTTATTGTAAAATCTGAAAAAAAGACAAACATGTGAGGTGGTGATGGATGCATTAATTAACGAGATAGTGGGAATTCCTTCACTTTATATACATATATCAAATAACCACAATGTACACTTTAAATATTGTACAATTGTATTTTCCAATTATACTTCAAAAAAGTGGGAAAATCGGATTATCTGACAAGGTTTTAGGTGATCCTAATTGTACCAGTCTGGCAGGCCCTGTTTTGAGTAGCTCTGTCAAAAATTTCTAGTGGTGGTAGTAGTGATATTGCCCAGTGTCCCAGTTGTCCAGTGTCTAGTAGATATCCTAATCTTTTCCTGTGGCATGAATTTGCCTATAGTTTTATCGAAATAAAATCTCTTGGACCTTATTTATTTTATTTTTAATGGAGATTTTTTATTATTATTCTCAGCAGTTATAAATACACAGGTTTAAATGTCTTAGAGTCTACCACATTTGACTATGCTATATGATTGGATTACTGTATTCTGTTGATTCTTATTTTGTAGTTGGCTTTATTTCTTTGTTAACTATATAAGTTTAAAAATCTAAAAATCTAATCTGTTCTTGGAAACAATAATCAGTAAATATATGAAAACTAAAAAAAGTGTTATACTGTATATATGTATTTACATGAAATATAATGTGAATGTGCAGTCAAACTGTAATAATACTACATAATAAAACTGAAAAAGGGGAAGAAAAGTCCTACAGTCTATAAAACTGAAAAAAAATCAGTGGTCCCTTCCTCCTTTTCTGGCATATTTCTTGCTTTTATTAGACAATTTCTCAAAACTCTCAGCTTTTCCTTTTGATATTTGTCTCCACAGATCTCCAACAAAATTCTAGTTTTAAGCATATTGACTTCCAACTAAGGTAGATGCATATTTAGATCTCTTTCACTTCCCTGCTCCACACCACAAATGGATAACCTTCCTGTTTCTGTATCTTCTAAATACAGTTATATCATAAGTTTGCTCAGTATTTACATATTTATGACTATGCAAATATTATTCAGGTGAATTTTCTTGTTTGTAAAGAATACTTTTTTCTTTCTTGCCCAACTTGCCCCTCTTAGTAGTAATAATTACATAATTACCTTCTTTGCTTACTTTTCTAAGTACTTACTCCAAGATTAATTGCAATTTGTGGAAAATTCATTTTAATACTTCAGATATTAGAATTTCATTTTTTAGAGTTACCATTACCTGGAATATTCTGATCATCCTTAACACAGAGTGGTTCCTTTCTGTACTGATGTACAATATAAATTTAAGGCTCATCACAAACTTTTGGAGACTGTCTTCATTCCTCTGTTGTGTTAAATTTCCCATTACCTATGGTTAGCCTACTCCTCGTTTTTTGAGGAATCTCCATACTGTTTTCCACAGTGGCTGCACTAAACTGCATTCCCACCAGCAGTTTTGGAGGATTCCCTTTTCTCCACAGCTCTCCAGCATTTGTCATTTGTGGACTTTTGAATGCCATTCATTGTAGTTTTGATTTGCAATTCTTTGATAATCAGTGATATTGAGCATTTTTTCATATGCCTCTTGATCTTTCGTATGTCTTCTTTGGAAATTTCTTGTTTAGGTCTTTTGCCCATTTTTGGATTGCATTGTTTGTTTGGTTTTATTCTTATTAAATCGTATGAGCTGCTTATATATTCTGGAGAACAAGCATTTGTCGGTTGCATTTGCAAAAATTTTCTCCCATTCCGTAGGTTGTCTTTATGTTTTACTTATGGTTTCCTTTTCTGTGCAGAAGCTTGTAAGTTTCATTAGGTCCCATTTGTTGATTCTTGCTTTTATTTCTATTGCTTGAGTAGACTGTTCTAGGAGAACATTTTTGAGATATATGTCAGATAATGTTTTGCCTATAATTTCTTCTAGGAGGTTTACTGTATCTTGTCTTATGTTTAAGTCTTTGATCCATTTTGAGTTGATATTTGTGCATGTGTAAGGGAGTGTTCTAGCTTCATTGCTTTACATGCTTCTGTCCAGTTTCCCCAACACCATTTGCTGAAGAGACTGTCTTTATTTCATTGTATATTCTTGCCTCCTTTCTCGAAGATTAGTTTACCAAAAGTTTGTGGGTTCATATCTGTGCTCTCTATTCTGTTCCATTGGTCTATATGTCTGTTTTTGTACCAATACCATGCTGTCTTGATGACTGTATCTCTATAGTATTGTCTGACGTCTGGGAGAGTTATTCCTCCAGCCTCTTTCTTTGTCTTCAGTAATGCTCCTGGGCATATATCCAGAAGGAACCATGTTTCAAAATGACACCTGCACCCCAATGTTCATAGCAGCATTATTTACAATAGCCAAGACATGGAAACAGCTGAAATGTTCATCAACAGATGACTGGATAAAGAAGATGTGGTATATTTGTACAATGGAATACTATTCAGCCATGAAAACATAAAGCCATTTGCATCAACATGGTTGCTCCTGGAGAATGTCATTCAAAGTGAAGTAAGCCAGAAAGTGAAAGAAAAATACCATATGAGATCGCTCATATGCAGAATCTAAAACACAAAAAGAAAAAAACAAAGCATAAGTACAAATCAGAAACAGACTCTTAGACATAGAATACAAACTTGTGGTTGCCAAGAGGACGGGGGGTGGGAAGGGATAGATTGGGATTTCAAATTGCAGAATATATAAACAAGATTAAACTGCATAGCACAGGAAAATATGTATAAGATACTATGGTAGCTCACAGAGAAAAAATGTGACAATGAATATATATATATATGTATAAATTTTTCATGTATAACATAAAAATTGTGCTTTAACTGGAATTTGACACAACATTATAAAGTGATAATAAATCAATAAAAATGTTAAAAAAATTCCCATTTCCTAGACATCTTTATCCTTTTGAATTATTTTTGATTTTCCTAAAATACCTCCAGATATTTCCTAAGAAAGTATGAAAGGAATGGAAATTTCCTGAAAAGTTTTGATTTTCTGAAAATATCTTTAGGATACCTGCAAATTCTTTTTCTTTTTAACATTTTTATTGATTTATAATCATTTTACAATGTTGTGTCAAATTCCAGTGTAGAGCACAATTTTTCAATTTTACATGAACATATGTATATTCATTGTCACATTCTGTTGTCTGTGGGCTAACATAAGATCTTGTATATATTTCCCTGTGCTATATAGTATAATTTTGTTTATCTATTCTACAATTTTGAAATCCCAGCCAATCTCTTCTCACCCTCCAACCCCTTGGCAACCACAAGTCTGTACTCTATGTCTATAAGTCTATTTCTGTTCTGTATTTTTGCTTTATTTTTTTAGATTCCATACATGAGTGATCTCATATGGTATTTTTCTTTCTCTTTCTGTCTTACAGCAGCATGTAAAACAATGAAGCTAGAACACTCCCTTACACCATATACAAAAATTAACTCAAAATGAATCAAAGACTTAAACATAAGACTAGACACAACAAACCTCCTAGAGGAAAATATAGGCAAAACATTAACTGACATACATCTCAGAAATTTTCCCCTAGAAGAAATAAATGCAAGAATAAACAAATGGGACCTAATAAAACTTACAAGCTTCTGCACAGCAAAGGAAACCAGAAGTAAAACAAAACAACAAACTACGGATAGGGAAAAAAAATTTTTGCAAATGAAACGGACAAAGGCTTGATCTCCAGAATATGTAAGCAGCTCATACGACTCAATAAGAAAAAAATAAACAACCCAATCCAAAAATGGGCAGAAGGCCTAAACAAGCAATTTCCAAGGAAGACATACAAATGATCAAAAGGCACATGAAAAAATGCTCAATATCACTAATTATCAGAGAAATGGAAATCAAAACTACAATGAGGTATCACCTCACACCAGTCAGAATAGCCGTCATTCAAAAATCCACAAATGACAAATGCTGGAGAGGCTGTGGAGAAAGGGAACCCTCCTACACTGCTGGTGGGAATGTAGTTTGGTGCAGCCACTATGGAAAACAGTGTGGAGATTCCTCAAACGACTAGGAATAGACTTACCATATGACCCAGGAATCCCACTCCTGGGCTTGTATCCAGAAGGAACCTTACTTCAGGATGATACCTGCACCCCAATATTCATTGCAGCATCATTTACAATAGCCAAAACATGGAAACTGCCTAAATGTCCATCAACAGGTGACTGGATAAAGAAGTGGTGGTATATTTATACAATGGAATACTACTCAGCCATAAAAACTGACAACATAACGCCATTTGCAGCAACATGGATGCTCCTGCAGAATGTCATTCTAAGTGAAGTAAGCCAGAAAGAAAGAAAAATGCCATATGAGGTCGCTCATATGTGGAATCTAAAAAACACAAACAAACAAACAAACAAAAACAAAGCATAAATACAGGACAGAAATAGACTCATAGACAGAGAATGCAGACTTGTGGTTGCCAGGGGGTGGAGGGTGGGAAGGGATAGACTGGGATTTCAAAATTGTAGAATAAACAAGATTATACTGTATAGCACAGGGAAATATACACAAAATGTTATGATAACTCACAGAGAAAAAAATATGACAATAAGTGTGTATATGTCCATGAATGACTGAAAAATTGTGCTGAACACTGGAATTTGACACAACATTGTAAAATGATTATAAATCAATAAAAAATATTAAAAAGAATAAATAAAGTAAAATAGCACCCAAAGTAATAAAATATCTGGGAATAAATCTAACCAAGATGTGAAAGAATTATGCACAGGAAACTATAAACCATTGATGAAGGAAATTAAAGAAGACTTTAAAAAATTGAAAGATATTCCATGCTCTTGGATTGGAGAAATCAATATTATTAAAATGGTCACACTGCCCAAGGCAATCTACAGATTACTGCAATCCCTATCCAATTACCCAGGACATACTTCACAGAGCTAGAACAAATCTTAATAAAATTTATATGGAACCATCAAATACCTATAATTGCCAAAGCATTACCAAAGAGAAAGAAAGAGGCTGGAGGAATAACTCTCCCAGACTTCAGACAATACTGTAGAGCTATAGTCATCAAGACATCATGGTATTTGTACAAAAACAGACATATAGACCAATGGAACAAAATAGAGACCCCAGAAATGAACCCACAAACATTTGGTCAACTAGTCTTCGACAAAGGAGGCAAGAATTTACAATGGATAAAGACAGTCTCTTCAGCAAATTGTGTGGGAAAACTGCACGTTTTTTAACATTTTTTTATTGAGTTATAGTCATTTTACAATGTTGTGTCAATTTCTGGTGTAGAGCATAATTTTTCAGTTATACATGAAAATACATACATTCATTTTTAATAGCTTGGTTCATTTGGAAGTAATTTTAGATAAGTATTTTGAAGTTATTTATTATTTTTCAGAATTTAATTTGGATGAACTAATTCTAATTTCCATCTTGTATATGTAACCAATGTTTTTCCTTTCTAGAAACTGCTATTATTTTCAGTAATAAGTGAATGCTTTTAATAAGGAATATGATGCCCTTTAAATCATGAAGCATTTTTAAGTATTTGTTTGATGTTTTTCCCCTTCTGTGTTTTGTCTAATCTCTTTTTCTACAACTGCTATTATTTGAATGTTGGACACCCTAGTATATTTCTCTAATTTTAATGATTCACTATTATTTTTCATCTCTGACATATTCCCCATGTCCTTGCAGACTTCCTCAAGTATGTCTTCCAAATTTCCTTTTAAATGTTTAATATCTGGTGAATATTAAATTTCCAAGATCTCCTTTCATACCTTTATTTAAATATTTTCCTACCTATAAATTTTAATTTTACAAGGAACAACCAAGCTATTCATTTTTCTTATTTCTTTTTATTTTAGTATTTGTCTTTTCAAATATGTAGTAAACTTGCTTGTTTGTTCATATTTAAGAGTGATTAACTGAAGTTTCTTAGAAGTTCTATGAATGTGTGGAACTTGGCAACTGTGGACTTCACAGGTTGATAGAAAATTCACTAGGAAATACATGATACTAGTATCTTTAGGTGTCTTCTCTTAAACCAGCCATGTTCCCAAGGGAAGTGTTTCCTGTACCTAAAAGTTCTAAGTTTGGTTGCTAATCTTCTTGGATCCCAGTTGGAAGCCTCAACATTCAGTTTGTAAATTCTTAGTTAATATATTTGTTTTTTATTCTCAACTATATCTAATGTATTATTCATTTATTGACATATAGTTGATTTACAACATTATAGTAGTTTCAGATGTACAACATATTGATTCAATATTTTTATGGATTATATTGCATTTAAAAGTTTTACAATATAATAGTTGTATTTCCCTGTGCTATACAATACATCCTTGTTACTAATCTATTTTATACGTAGTATTTTATGCCTCTTAACCTTATACTCATTTTTGCTCGCCCTTCTTTCCTCTCCCCTCTTATAACAAATAGTTTGTCTTCTATATCTGTGAGTTTCTTTCTGTTTTGAGATAGGTGTTCATTGTTTTATTTACTAGATTCCACATAGAAATGATACAATATTTTTCTTTATCTGTCTGACTTATTTCACTAAGTATAATATTCTCTTTATTCATCCAAGTTACTAGGAAAGGCAGAACTTCCCTTTTTTTTGTATGGCTGAATAAAATTCCATTATGTGTGTGTGTGTGTGTGTGTATGTTTGTATACACACACACATATATGGTATGTGTATATATAAATTTGTAGTATGTATATGTGTGTGTGTATATATATATATATATATATATATATATATATATATATATATATCCCACACATTTAATCCATTTATCTGTTCATGGAAAGTGCTGAAAAAGTAAAAAAAAAAAACTGCAACCTAGGATACTCTGCAGCAAGTATATCATTTAGAATTGAAAGAGAATTGAAGAATTTAGACAATCAAAATATAAGAGCTTATCAATCCTAAACCAACTAGTTTTTTTACATCAAGGATAGCATAGCATATATGTTAAAAAATAGTTTTGATTTCTGCTGCTATGAGAGAATCACCTGGCTCCATGAAGTGAGAGGCGATCTTATTTTTTCTTAACTCCATTTTCATCTTTAGTCCTACTTTTTGAAGTAGTGGTTTCTTCAGTTCCTTAACCATTTGGAGGTTCTGTATTGTGAGTTGTTCTGTTTCCTGTACCCCCATTCTGCTGGCTTATTATTAAGTTTTATCAAGTGTGAGAATTCTGTTACCCAGTTATCCACCTGTAAATTAACTCCCTATGATGGTTATCATTTCTTATCATCGTTTTCTTCCACCTTGTGCACATGCACATGTCTCTTTACTTTCCCATTATTTAAAAAAAATGTTTCAGATGAACTAAAATTAAATCAACGTGTGCATGAAAATATGTTTTTATTGATAAGGTTGATGTACAATATTATATGTTTTAGGTGTACAATATAGTGATTCACAATGTCAATTGTATTTCATTTATAGTTATTATAAAATATTGGCTATATTCCTTGTGTTCTAAAACATGTCCTTGTGGCTTTTGTATTTTATACACAGTAGTTTGTATTTTTTAATTCCCTACCCCTATCTAGCCCCTCCTACTACTTCCCTGCCCTCACTGCTAACCATTAGTTTGTTCTCTATATCTGTGAGTCTGTTTCTTTACTGTTATATTTATTCATTTGTTTTATTTTTCAGATTCCACATATAAGTGATATTGTAGAGTATTTATCTTTCTCTGGCTGACTTATTTCACTTAGAGTAATACCCTCCAAGTCCATCCATGATGTTGCAAATGGCAGAATTTCATTCTTTCTATAGCTGAATAGTATTCCATTATATATATTTACATATTCTTTATCCATTCATCTCTTGAGGGACACTGAGGCTGCTTTCATGTCATAGAATTGTAAATAATTTTATGAACATTCTGATGCATGTGTCTTTTCAAATTAGTGTTTTTGCTTTTTTCAAATAAAATCCAGGAGAGGAATTTCTGGGGCAGATGGTATTTTTATTTCTAGTTATTTTATTCTTTTTTATGTGATTTTAAATGGGAGTGTTTACTTAATTTCTCTTTCTGACAGTTTGTTGTTAGTGTATACACATGCAACAGGTTTCTGTGTAATAATTTTTTACCATGGAGCTTACTAAATCCATTTATGAAATCTAGCAGTTTATGGTGGTATCTTTAGGATATTCTATGAAAATGTATACGTTTATAATACACATTTTATGTATATGTATACATTTTCTATGTATTAATGTATCTTGTATCACTATAAATTTCCCGCTTATAATTGGTTTTGCTGAGTTCCAGAGATTTTGGATTGTTGTGTTTTCATATTCATTTGTCTCTAGATATTTTCTGATTTCCACAAGATTTCTTCAGTGATTCTTTGGTTGTTTAGTAACATATTGTTTAGCTTTCATGTGCTTGTATTTTTTGCATTTGTTTCTTGTAGTTGATTTCTAGTCTCATAGGTTGTGGTCGGAAAAGATGTTTGATATGATTTAAATCTTAAATTTATCAAGTCTTATTTTATGGCCTAAAATGTAATCTATCCTGAGAATGTTCCATGTGCATTTGAAAAGAATGTGCATTCTGCTACTGTTGGATGAAATGTTCTATATATCTATTAAGTTCATAAGGTCTAAAGTTTTAAGATCTTTGTTTCCTTATTGATTTTCTATTTGGATGATATGTCCACTGATATAAGTGGAGTGTTAAAATCCCCTACTATTATTGTGTTATTGTTGATTTCTCACCTCATGTCTGTTAATTTTGCTTTATGTATTTAGATGCCCCTATATTAGTTACATCTTTATTTACAATTGTGATATCTTCTTGGATTGATCACTTGATCATTATGTAATATCCTACTTTGTCTCATCTAATGTTCTTTGTTCTAAAGTTTATTTTATGTAATATAAGTATTGCTACTTCTGGTTTCTTTTCATTTGCATTTGCATTTGCATGGGATAACTTTTCCCATTCCCTCATTTCAGTCTGTGTGTGTCTTTGAACATGTAGGCAACACGTATGCAGGCCTTGTTTTTGTATACATTCAGCCACTCTGTCTTTTGATTGCAGAAGCCAGTCCATTTACTGTAAAGTAATTATTCATACATATGTTCTTACTAACATTTTGTTAATTTTGGGGGGGGTGTCTTGTAAGGTCTTTCTTATTTCCTTCCTCTTCTTTGGTTCTCTTCTCTTGTGATTTGATGATTATCTTTAGTGCTATGTTTGATTCCTTTTTCATTTTTAGCTTGTGTTTACCATATTTCACATATATATATATATATATATACATTTACATACACACACACATACCATACGGTATATATACCATATCATATGATTGTTTTAGGTTGTTGGTATCTTAAATTCAAATGCATTTCAGCAAGTTTTTGTACTCTCCTCTCTTCATGATTAGTATTTTTATATGATTTTACATCTAATTGTTCTTTGTATCCCTTAAATGCTTAATGAAGATATATATAATTTACTACTTTTGTCTTTTATCCTTCCTACTAGCTTTATAAATGGTTGATCTATGATCTTTACTATAAATTTGCCTATACCAGGGAGATTTTTTCCTTTCTATTTCAATTTTGTGCTCTATTCCACTAAGAGTAGTCCTTTTAACATTTCTTGTATTTTTTTCTATTTCAATTTTGTGCTCTATTCCACTAAGAGTAGTCCTTTTAACATTTCTTGTAAAGCTGGTTTCATGGTGTTAAATCTTAGCTTTTCCTTAAGTGAAAATTTGGATCCCTCCTTCAAATCTAAATGATGGCCTTGCTGGGAAAAGTAATTTTTGTTCTAAGTTTTCCCCTTTCATCTCTTTATATTGTGCTCTTCCCTTCTTGCCTGCAGAGTTCATGCTTGAAAGTCAGTTGATAGCCTTATGAGGGTTCCTTTGTACGTAACATGATGATTTTCCCTTGCTGCTTTTAATATTGTCTATCTTTAAATTTTGCCATTTAAATTATGTCTTACTGTTTTCCTCTTTTGATTAATGCTGTATTGGACTCTGCACTTCCTGGACTTGTATGTCTATTTCCTTTCCTAAGGTAGGGAATTGTTCAGCTATTTTGTCTTCAGTTATGTTCTCAGCCCCTTTCTCCCTCTCTTGTCTTTCTCAGACTCCTATAATGTTAATATTAGTGTGCTTGATGTTGTCCCAGGTATGTCAAATTCTCTTCATTTCTTTTCATTCTTTTTTTTCTGTTCAAAATCAGTCATTTTCACACCTTCTTTCAACTCATTGATCCATTCCTTCATATCATTTTAGTCTACTGTTTATTCCTTCTAGTGTACTTTTTAATTTCAGTTATTACATTTTACATCTGTTTGATGTTCTTTATATTTTCCAGCTCTTTGTTGAAAATTTTTAACTTCTAGCTCTGCACATTTATTCTCCTACTGAGTTCTTTGACCATCTTTATGATTACATGATTACTACCCTGAACTCTTTCTCAAGTAGATTGCCTATCTCCACTTCACTTAGTTCTTCTGGGATTTTATCTTGTTCTTTCATTTTGAGTATATTCTTCAGTTCCTTCATTTTGTAACTTGCTGTTTTTATTTTTATGCATCTGGTAGGTTGATTTTATTTCTCAATATTAGTGAAGTGACATTTTGTAAGAGACACCCTATTGGTCCCAGCAGCACACTCTTCCCTTGTCATCGGATCTATAGTATCTAGAGATTCCCCCTATGAGGGCTGTTGTGGCAGGTTATGTAGGTGGTCTGGTAAGCTTGGCTGGTCCCCAGTCCATTTGGTTGCTAGTACTTGCCTTCTGTGGGGGCTTTTGGCTGTTGGTTCATGGGACTGGATAATGAGGTAGCTGAATGTGGAGCCCCTGGGGACCCCTGCACTAGTGCTAGTTGCTGCGTTGTAGAGTCAGGGTCAAGGAAATCTTGTGACTGTTGCACATCCATGGGTGAGTGAAGCCATGTCCAGGAGCTAATGCCAGCCTACTGGTGGGCAGAGCTGGGTCCTGGGGTCTGATTGCAAGACTCAAGGGTCCAGAATAGGTGTAAGATTGCTGTTGGGTGGGGCTGGTTCCTGAGATAGTTGCAGGGCTTGGAGTGTATTGAAAATTTTGTTAACCTACTGTGTATGGGTACTGGGCCCAACTGACTCCAGGGAAAGGTCTGGCATACTAGTAGGTGGGCCAGGACTTCAGGCTTTGGGCTGTTATTTTGTTAAGAGTGGTGTCTGCCTGCTGGTGGGTGGAGCTGTGTGATGGGGTCTCTGGTTGGAGGACCGTGGTGGGTCTTGTATACACTGTCTGCAGACTGGTGCTTGGGTGCAATTCCTGGGCCCTTTGGTAGGCAGGATCATGTCCAGAGCTGGTTGCTGTTGGTTCAGGGGTTTGTAAGGCAGCCAGTATGCTATGTGCAGTTAGTTGCTTGGCCTGAGGTGTCTTAGCACTGGGGTGGACCATTAGGCCAGGGGACTACTGGGTCCTGGGGCCTGTAAGCTAGAGGGAGGATTCCAAAATGGCACTTGCCCAACCTAGTGTCCAGGAGGTAGAAGAAGCTCATACAAATTGCTTCTGTCAGTGTCTACATACCCAGGATGAGTTACAGTTTGCAGTTTCCTCCTGCCTCCACTGGAGACTCTGCAGGATTATCAGATAATTCTGACCCAGTCACCTATCAAATCACTGCTTCTGCCTTGGGTCCTGGAGTATATGAGATTTTATGTGCATCCTTTAGGAGTGAAGTTCTCTATTTCCCCCACCCCCCTGGGACTCCAAAAATTAAACCCCAGTGGCCTTCAAAGACAAATGCTCTGGGGGTTTGTCTTCTCCATGCAAGACCCCCATGCTGGGGAGCCTGACATGGTGCTTCAACCCCTCACTGCTTTAGGAAAACTTTTACAGTTGAAATTATTTTCCCATCTGTGAATCACCCACCTGGGGGCATGGGCTTTGACTATGTCATGAGTCTACCCCTCCTACGAATCTCATTGTGGTTTCTTCTTTATATTTTCAGTTGTAGAAGATTTGTGGGGAAGGTTCTGATCTTTCTCAATGATGGTTGTTCTGGAAATAGTTGTGATTTTGGTTTGCCTGTGAGAGGAGATGAGCTGAGAGTCTTTCCATTCTTCCAAGTTGCACAGTCTCTGCATGTACCTATGTTTAATCTGTAATCTTGTTGCCTATTTTCTAAGCCTGATTATCAATACCTCCCTGATTCATTGAGTCAACCAATACCTTGTCAAATTCTTTTCTGCTTGAGTCAATCAAAGCTTGTTTTTGTTATTGGCAAATAAGAAACTTGACTGATACACAAACACTTGCATTTTTCCAACTATCAAAATTCACCTTATTTTATGACAGATATGATTTAAATCACTATTACCATGTTTTAAATACCTAGACTAAAATACCTAGAGTTTAGATGTCACTTAGTAAAATGTGCATGCATGTATATAGATATTTACCTTTTTCTGTTTATTGAGATTTAAGCATAAGAGCTATTCTAAATCTACTATAGAATAATATTCTTGTATTTCCTTTTTATTTTCCTATTACTACAGTGATGATTGAACAAATTAGCAATAGACAAACTTTGACATATAATATCAAGATTTTAAAAATCTTTTAAACCAGCAATAATAATTTACATAAAAACAATAAAACCACTGGCTATGCCAAACTAATTTCATTTGATAATTAATAGTACAAGGAAAAAAAGTAAATATATGTTAACAATTACTTTTTAAATAATTATATTAAATTCAGAGCAAGGATCTTTGAATAAATGACAATTGTGGATCAGCTATCTTTTGTTAGCCCCAAAATTATAAAAATTAGTGACTAGATCATGCTATGAGAAATTCTTATTACATAGTAGAATATGAATTTTAAAAGTAAACTTAAAATGTACTTAATTTAGCCTCATCATTGAAATAATGTCAGAAGGTTTCTAACAAATTCACACCTATCAAGAATTTTAATAATGGTAACCATAGTTTTATTCCAGGTGATAATCAGTTGTCTTTCAGTTTATTTTCTTAATTTCAAAATAAATTATTTCAGCAATTGTAACTTCTTCTTAGAGACAGTTGTAGATTAAGACATGATTGGGGATGTGAATGGGGAGAGTGAGTCTCTAAATTGTCTAATAATCCACATCCCATAAAACTACCCACAAAAATGCAAGCACAGTTTTAAGACAAGTCAAGTCGTCTAGCTCCATCCTTCTTTAAATAGCTTGTCATCACTAATTTAGAGGAATTTCAAAGTTGCCATAGTCAAATTTTTGTGGTTAAATATAACAAGTATAATGGTAATATAGGATAAACCAAAATTTTCATAAACTGCTTAAGTAACTTAATCTCTTACTTTTATTTTTAGCTTCATATCAAGTAATGGAAAGCATTTAAAAATGCAAGAATAAATTCAGAATCTGGTCCAAAGTTATAAGATTGATAATTTTCACACATCTATCTTACCTTTCTTATTTGGGCAGAATTGTATGGCTTAACTAAGTCTGTTAGAACAGAAGTTTAGTTATACGTCAATTTTTAAGAACTTCTTCAGTTGTGGGAAGCAATTGGAAAGAGAATGAAATATATAAGGAAATAAATGTGTGAATAATGTGTTAGGGTGGGGACACAGTGTTAACACATCATTGAAAATGATAAATGAAACTGCTGCATCTGTTCATTGAATTAGGATTGTGAAATATGTGAGGACACCTTAAAATAAAATAAATAGCATCAAAAATAATAAACCACTTAGGAATGAATTGAGCAAAAACAAACATCAAGACTTATAAACTAAAAGTTAAAAAAAATCCCTGAAAGAAATCGAAGACCAAAATAAATAGAAACATAACTTTTGTTTATAGATTAAATACTTAATATTGTTAAAATGCCAATACTCATGAAGTGTATCTATAGATTCAATTAATTTTTTACTGTAATCATATCTCATTATTATGATTATGGTTGCTCTGGTTATTTTTATAATTATTATGATTATTTAAAGAAATCTATCTATGAGAATGTATGTAAGATAATGTTTTGCCTATATTTTCTTCTAGGAGGTTTTTTATGTATTATTTTTGTGTATGGTGTAAGGGAGTGTTCTAGTTTCATTGATTTACATGCTGCTGCAATACATGGAAACAGCCTAAATGTTCATCAACAGATGACTGGATAAAGAAGATGTAGTATGTTTATACAATGTAATACTATTCAGCCATAAAAATGACAACATAACGTCATTTGCAGCAACATGGGTGTCCCTGGAGAATGTCATTCTAAGTGAAGTAAGCCAGAAAGAGAAAGAAAAATACCATATGAGATAGCTCATATGTGGAATCTAAAGAAACACAAAAAATGAACGTAAATACAAAACAGAAACAGACCCACAGACATAGAATACAAACTTGTGGTTGCCTGGGGGAGGGGGTGGGAAGGAACAGACTGGGAGTTCAAAATTTGTAGATACTGACAGGCATATGTAGAATAGATAAACAAGATTATACTGTATAACACAGGGAAATATATACCAGATCTTGTGGTAGCTCACAGTGAAAAAGAATGTGACAATGAATATGTGTATGTTCATGTATAACTGAAAATTGTTCTCTACACTGGAATTTGACACAACATTGTAAACTGATTATAACTCAATTTTAAAAAGGTAATAGAAAAATAATAAAATGTGATATTAAAAAAATCTATGGACTACTACTATATTAGAATCACCGAAAATTCTTGTTCAGAATTCAGATGCCTTGACCCTATCCAAACTTACTCTATGAAAATCTGTGAAAATATATCTTGAGCATAGAAAGGGAGATTATTCTGATATTTTAGCAAAACCAACAGTTTATCAGGGAATGTAAACACTGAGGACATAATTATAAATACATTGTATGCTACAAAAAAGTGATGAGTGAGCCTACCCCAGTTGGCATTGTTTGGAAGTGAAATTATAAAGCGACTGTTTTAGATTATGAATATAATTTTTCAGACAATATGACACTCAGGAATAATATCTTCTTCCTCATGTTCATCAGCATTATCATTCTTATCTTCCTCAAATCTTTCTTTTCCTATTCACTTCAGGATGCCACTGCTCTCCTTGGTTAAGGCCCTCATTGTCTCACTATCCATCACCTTGATAAGAGTCTCCTTCTTATTTGGGACCCTCTAATTCATTTTCCACATTTGTCCATATTATTGTTTTCTGTTCTTAAACACAATTTAGGTTTTATTACTCCTCTGCTTAAACATTAACAATTGTTTCCTATTATTCTTAGGATAAAAGGCAAGGTTTTAAATATAATATACAAGAGCCTTTATGAGATGGGGTTGTTAAAAAAGACAAACATTCCCAAAGCTCAAATAGCTTTTGAATTCTGAGAAATAGAAAGTGTATTATTTCTTAAGGAAGTCTCCTAACATTTCCACTCATCCCCAATACATACCAATTCTGTACTTTTTTAGTACTCAGTACACTTATAGTTACTTATTTAATAGCAGTCTTTGTCGCTAACTGTAAGTTCCATTAAGCCAGAGACCATGTTTATCTTGTTGCTACATTATTCCCAATGTCTAGTTCAATGTTTTGTTTTTTAATATTTATTTTTGCATAAATTTATAAATGTGTAAATTATCTTAGTTAAACTCTATGAGGTAATTATTATCACAATCTATAGGTGAGAAAACTGAAGGTTAGAGAGATTAGGTAACTTTCCCAAAGGCCTCAAATCTAGGTATTTCTTACTCTGGAACTCAAGTGCTTAATCGCTACACTAAAACCTTCTAACCAATGTCTCATAAATGAGTTTCAGGTTTAATAAGATATTGCTTTGTTTGGCTTAATATACTTAGTCCTTAGAGAGGCTTAGAGTGTTCTGTGCCAAACAAATCCTCCTGGGATGGATGCCTCTGGCTTAAACAGATTCTTCTTTTTACCTCAGTGTGTCATCCATATATTTTATTTTTTATGAATTCATGATATGAAAAAGATTGAGGATTGCCTACTATAATAAAAGAAGCATCCTTCACTACCTTAGATTAATTTTTTGAGTTACCAAAAGGTAAGTTTTTAGCCTATATATAGTTAGGCTTTTATTTCATTCATACACACACACACACACACACACACACACACACACATACTTTGGCCTGCCTTACGTTCTAGATTGAGATTCTCAAGGACAGGTAATGTTTGCTATATTTTAGGATTCCCTTTAGTATCTACAACATTCACTGGCTGTAGTAACATTAAAATATTTATTAGAAGACATGCTAGAGTTATAGACATTGAAAAGAGCTTTAGCAATTATGAATTCTAGTGTTTATCAAATTTTCAATATGCTAATGTGTAATTGATATTAATAGAGGTCATCTTTATAAAATAAATTGTAGTTTTAAAATTAAAATAGAATATAATTTAAAAATTAAGTATTTGACAGCCATGAGAGAGGTGAAATTGTTTATAGTCTTAAACCAAAGTATCTATATTTGGTTTGATAATGGGTAGCTTGATTTATACATTAGATTCTACAAATTTTATTTACTCCTACCAAATAAGAAAATATAAACTCACAATTATAAGTTACCAAGAAAGCAGTAGCAATTATTTTAGATATTAGTGAAGATTTTATTGAACAGAAACCCAGACTTCACTGTCAGGGACTCCTTAGATGAAAGCTGAATATTTCAACATAGACATAGAGGTGAATAGAGCCCTAATTCATTATCTTATGAAAACAAGTTTTTAATATCCTATTGTAGCACTTGGAAGGGATTTCATCATACTCACTTATTTCTCTAATGAGTGATGAAAACTATCAAGTACTATGTGAGAGTAAATATCCTGGTGATGGAGCTACATAGATAGATATTAGTTTACCCTCCTTAAGAAAACCTGATATGTTATTCTCATCATTAAAATTTTTTGTCCTTTGCCCCCAAGTGACACATTTGGGCTACTCAATATACTGAATATACTCCTGGGCTATACTCATTAAGAAATTTGCTTGATATCATTAAAATTATAATTATTAGTCATGTTATAAATCTCATCTTTGATTATAAAAATTTATGTGAGCATTTTGTTCCTTTGGCAGTCAATGTACTTCAGTATGGAAAATTAGACTCTTTAAATTTCTGTTCATTTATTTACACAGCATTGTGAAAAGAAGTACATTCAATGGTCATAATTTGAATACATATACAATTTTCCCTATGTCACTATACCATCCAAAGCTGAATCAGAATTAAGAGGCATGTGGTTGGCCAGCAGATGTTCTCTGTGAATAAAGCAGTATGCATACTCACATTCAAAGGAAACTCCTTACTTGTAAAGTAATGTTCTTCCCATTACAAAAAGTTGATTTTCTATAAATACTAATATCAGAAACTTTTCAGTCTGTACAAGAACTCACTTAAAACTAACAAAACAAAATAAAATGAATAACTGAATAAAACACCAACAAGAAAATCTCTTCTTACTTTGCATTAGATT
Source organism: Vicugna pacos (assembly GCF_048564905.1). Lineage (NCBI taxonomy): Eukaryota > Metazoa > Chordata > Mammalia > Artiodactyla > Camelidae > Vicugna > Vicugna pacos. The sequence goes on along the minus strand of NC_133023.1, from coordinate 51,043,947 downwards.
TTCAGTCATAAACAAACAAAAAATCATATTGCACTTCTCCATCATATACACATGACTTTATACTAAGAAGTGATACAGGCTCTGCATATCAGTGGATTTGTTCAGTTATAAAAAAGAATAATGCACAAAGGACAGTAAGTGATCTTCCCCATCACTTGCTGTCATTCAACAATGAGTAAATTTTAAAAAGGTTTTGCCAATAACTTCTGCTTTTTTAAAGACTAATGTTTAATATCAACATTGCAGCTGGTTGTTCCTTGGGAATAGTATCTACCATTGCTATGTATATTTTGTCTTTGATGTCCATTTACTTTTGATCTATTCTCTAAATTTACAGGAAAAAATATACTTCAAGGATAGTTTTGCATTTGTTTTAGGAAAATGCAATTGGTTTACTAGGGAGATTATTATGCTTTATTTGAAAATTATTCAAAAGCTTTTATGGCTTCATGCTACCACTTGACAAATTTTTATAACACACTGAGAAATAAGATAGAATGTATTACCAGTTCAATAACTTTTTTTTAAAAAATTGATATCCATGTTGTTTTCTGGTCACACTTTTCTTTTTTGACTGTTTGCATAGTATCAACACCCATACACTTCTCCCAAAATGTACTGTTTTCAGTTCTAGATTTATAATGTAGTCTTATTTATTACTCACACTGAAGGCAATATACTGAGTTGCAAATTTATGCTACTATTTGTATTCTTACTTGTATAAGTTTTCTATTGTTGCTGTAACAAATTATCACAAACTTGTTAGATCAAAACAACACAAATGTAAATATATTGTGGAGATCAGAAGTCTGAACTGATTCTTACCAGACTAAAACCAAGATGTTTACAGGATTAAGTTCCTTTCTGGGATTTCTAGGGTAAAATCTGTTTCTTTGCCCTTTAATGCTTCTGAAGGCCACCCAAATTCTTTGGCTCATGAAACTTCTCCTCTACATTCAAAGTCAGCAGCATCAGGCCAATTTTTTTTCTCACATTATCAACTCCTTGGTTCTCACTATTCTTCCTTCATCTTCAACTTATAAGAAACCTGTGTTTACATTGGACCCATTTAGATGATTTAGGATAATCTCTCCATCTCAAGGTCAGATGATCAACAATTTTAATTACATCTGCACCTTAAGTTGGGAGACCAGAAAGGGGAGCTCTCACACTCTGAAAAGATAACAGAGCCCAACAGGGAAAAGAGACTCTTTTTCTTTCTTGGCAAGGACACAGCCAATAAAAATTCATGGACTTTTTGTTTATTATACCCCTACCAACTTATTATTCCCCTCTATTAAAGCATTCTCCTTTTCTTGACATGCAGAGATTTGTACATAACTCACTTGCAGACTCCCAAACTGCAATTCTCTGCTGATTGCAAATAAGCCTTCTTTGCTGGAGAATTATATAGAAGTATATTTGTTTCAGGTGCATTTTAAGTGGACTGTGCAGAGAACAGAGAAAACTCTTGACAAAGCTCAAGCTGGTGAGAAAACAGATGCAGTATCACAATTAAGCCAGTTGTCACTTACTGCTTTTCTTGTGGACTCTGAAGTTTGAAGGTGTGTCTTTCTTCTAGATGTGAATTCTTGACTTCTTTGCATTTGAAGCTCTCCAGACTTTATTTCAGATCTATTTAAATTCTTTATATTTCTGGTTAAGGCCTTGTTTTCTGTATGCAAGTATTCACTTGGCACTTTGGTCTATTTGAGATCAGACTATTTCACTGAAACTGGCTAGTCTTCAGTGTATTCCCTTTGGAGCAAGGATTGTTTCTCCTGACACTGTCTAGCTTTCAACTCATTCCTTAGGGAACAGAGGTTATCTCTCTGAAATGGCGCCAAATTTTTCAGCCTTCAGCTTATTCTTTAGGAAACACTGTCCTCTGGAGTCTAGCTAAAATCAAAGCCTTCAGCCTTGGCTCTTCTGGGACCAAACTACCTCCTTAAGACTGGCTGGGATTGGCTTCCAAGCTGTTTGAATCAAGTCATTTGTGCTGTAAGCTGTTTGAAAAGTGTTCTTTACTCTAGAGGAAGAAATTCTGGGAAGTGTAATCCCAGTTATACAAGTATTTTGAGGGTGTACCTCCTATAAAGGCTGTAACCAATTTTATGTTTAAAAACCGAGGTTTTTCCTTATGCCCATTTCAAACTAAATGAACTGACTTGACCAAAAATAATTTAACATCTAAATGACCATTATAGGGAGATTTTGAAATCCCCAAACTTAACTTCCTTGAAACTGGATTGGACTAGAATGGCTCAAAAATTCGCAAAACTGAGAACAATGAGAATAATATTTTGATTAATGTTTTTAGGCTTCCCAACATTACCAGGAGTTTAAAATTGCCTCTTTGCAAAATAAATGTTAAGATCATCTGAGACAAACAAATGATTAAAGAAAGATACACTGACTCCCAAACCTCAGGTTTTTCCTCCTTGGTTTCTTTTGTCCCAGGCTTTGACTCTAGCTCAACTTCTCTCTCTCTCACTCAGCTCCTCCTAGCCAGACTGTATCTCTGGTGCCATCTTCCTCCTTTCCTTCTACACTGCTTATGCTTCCACTATACCTTCAAATCCCTCATACTAATTTTCTTTCTTTTAACATTTTTATTGAGTTATAATCATTTTACAATGTTGTGTCAAATTCCAGTGTAGAGCACAATTTTTCAGTTACACATGAACATATATATATATTCACTGTCACATTTTTTTCTCTGTGAGCTACCATAAGATCTTGTATATATTTCCCTGTGCTATACAGTATAATCTTGTTTATCTATTCTACGTTTTGAACTCCCAGTCTGTCCCTTCCCACTGCTCACCCCCTTCAACCACAAGTTTGTATTCTATGTCTATGAGTCTGTTTCTGTTTTGTATTTATGTTTTGTTTTGTTTTGTTTTTTGTTTTTAGATTCCTCATATAAGTGATCTCATATGGTATTTTTCTTTCTCTTTCTGGATTACTTCACTTAGAATGACTAGGAATAGACTTATCATTTGATCCAAGAATCCCGCTCCTGGGCATATATCCAGAAGGAACCCTACTTCAAAATGACACCTGCACCCCAGTGTTCATAGCAGCACTACTTACAATAGCCAAGACATGGAAACAGCCTAAATGTCCATCAACAGATGACTGGATAAAGAAGATGTGGTATATTTAAACAATGGAATACTATTCAGCCATAAAAACCGAGAACATAGCACCATTTGCAGCAATATCGATGTTCCCTCATACTAATTTTCTAACCAATCTTCTCCTTTTCAATGAAATTCTCCCAACTCTCTTTTCTTCTGAACTACCTGTTAAAATTAATCCTTTGGAGAATCTAGAGTTAAAACCCTTAATTTCTTATACTCCCTGGACTAAAGCTGAACTACAAACCATAGTAAAAGATTGTCCCAAAGTAATCAAAGATCCTGACAGATTTTCTGAAGAATTTAAAATAGTTATTCAAAATTATCAACCTGGTTTCTCTGACTTACATTACCTTGTTTTTTATGCTTTTCAGCAAAGATGAGGCCAGACATTGAATGAAAACCACTAATGGGAAATTCTTGGAAGGTCTCTAGAATTACAACTAGAGAACAGCCTGCTAACTTATTTAATGATCTGGCCCAGAAAATCACTAAATCACCAGATGATTTTATTGAGCAATTCCTAGAGCATTTCTGAAGCCTGTTGGGTGAAATAAAATTCAGACTTGAACACAAAAATGACAAATCGGTACTAGAATTTATAATTAATCTCAGATTGTTTTTAAAGATATTTCTGGTCTTCATTCAGATGTCAATCCATTTGAGAAACTTTTAACTCTATACTTATTAATGGGCTGAATGAGGACCTTTCCTTTCTAGTAAAAAGGACCAGTGCAGAATAGAAATTATGTCCACTCCAGGTTTAGTTGATCTGGCAAACTTGCTCTCTTCTATTCTAGATGAAGTCATCTCGAAAGAAAATTGTCAAAATTCTTACTCATCAAATTAATCTATGACTTTAGTTAAAAAAAATCCTAGTTTATGCTATTATTGCAAAGAGCAAGAACATTGGAAAAGGGATTGTTACAAATTTAATCACTTTAGGTCCTTTGAGCACTCAAAACATCCTTTCCAAAGTCCTTCCATTTCTTAATAATGGGACCCCAAGAAACTACAGGGGCTCATCCCAATTCTCTTTTTCTTTTTCTTATTGAAGTATAGTCACTTTACAATGTTGTGTCAATTTCTGTATACAGCATAATTGTTCAGTCATACATAAACATATATATATACATTAATTTTCATATTCTCTTTCATTATAAGATAATAGAAGATATTGAATATAGTTCCCTGTGTTATACAATATAAACTTGTTTATTTATATATAGCAGTAGATATCCACAAATTTCAAACTCCTGATTTAACCTTTCCCAAACACTTCCCTCACACCACTCTGGTAACCATAAGTTTGTTTCATATATCTGGAGTCTGTTTCTGCTTTGTAATTAAGTTAATTGTCTTTTGCTTAGATTCCACATATAAATGATATCATATGGTATTTTTCTTTCTCTTTCTGGCTTACTTCACTGTGAATGACATTCTCCAGGTCCATCCTTGTTGCTGCAAAAGGCATTATCTTATTCTTTTTTATGGCTGAGTAGTATTCCATTGTATAAATATACCACAACTTCTTTATCCAGTCCTCTGTCAATGGACATTTAGGTTTTTTACATGTCTTTATTATTGTAAATATTGCTGCTATGAACATTGGGGTGCATATATCTTTTCAAATTAGAGTTCCCTCCAGATATATGCCCAGAAGTTGGATTGTTGGGTCATATGGTATGTCTAGTTTTAGTATTTTTGAGGAATCTCCATACTATATTCATAATGGCTGCACCAAACTACATTCCCATCAGCAGTGTAAGAGGGTTCCCTTTTCTCCACATTCTCTCCGCCATTTACATTTGTGGACTTTTTAATGATGGTGATTATAACTGGAATGAAGTGATACCTCACTGTAATTTTAATTTGCATTTCTCTGATAATTAGTGATATTAAACAATTTTTCATGTGCCTATTAGCAATTTGTATAACTTCACTGAAGAATTGCTTCTTTAGGACTTCTGTCAATTTAGGGATTTTAAAATTATTATTAAGTTGTATGAGCTGTTTATGTATTCTGGAAATTAAGACTTTTGTTAGTCTCATCTTTTGCAAATATTTTCTCCATTATGTAGGTTGTCTTTTTGTTTGCTTGTGGTTTCCTTTGCTGTACAAAAGCTTATAAGTTTAATTAGGTCCCATTTGTTCATTTTTGCTTTTATTTCTATTGCCTGGGTTGACTGCCCTAGGGGAACATTGCAAATATTTATGTCAAAGACTGTTTTGTCTATGTTTTTTCTAAGTGGTTTATAGTGTCGTGTCCTATATTTAAGTCTTTAAGACATTTTTACTTCATGTTTTGTCTATGGTATCTTAACTTAATTTATTTACATGCAGCTGTCCAGTTTTCCTAACAACTTTGCTGAAGAGACTGTCTTAATTCATTGTATATTATTGCCTACTTTGTCAAAGATTAATTGACCAAAAGACTGTGGTTTTATTTCTGAATCTCTATTCTGTTCCATTGAGCCACATGTCTGTTTTTGTACTAATACCATGCTGTTTTGATTACTGTATCTCTGTAGTATTGCCTGAAGTTTGGGAAGGTTATTCCTCCTGCTTCATTCTTTTTCTTCAGTATTACTATAGAAATTCTGGGTCTTTGTGATCCCATATAAATTTTAGTATTATTTGTTCTTGTTCTGTGAAAAATATCTTGGGTAATTTGATACCAGTTGCATTAAATCTGTAGACTGCTTTGGGTAGTAAGACCATTTTAACAATATTAAGTCTTCAAATCCAAGAACATGGGATAATCTTTCCATTTCTTTAAGTCATTTCTAATTTCCTTAGTCAATGTTTTGTAGTTCTCCATATATAAGTCATTCCTTGATCAGATTTACCCCTAAGTATTTTTTTGGGATCCAATTTTAAAAGGGATTGTTACTTTACTTTCCTTTTCTGATATTTCATTATTAATATAAAGAAATTCAACTGATTTCTGTATGTTAATTTTGTATCCTGAAACATTGCCAAATAATTTTATCAGCTCCAGTATTTTTTGTGTAAAACCTTTAGGGTTTTCTATATATACTATCATGCAATCCGCATATAGTGACAATTTTACCTCTTCTCTTCCAATTTGAATCCTTTTTATTTCTTTTTCTTGCCTGATTGCTATGGCTACAGCTTTCAATACTATTGTGAATAGAAATGGTGAGAGTGGGTATCCTTGTCTTGTTCCAGATTTTGGCTGAAGTAGTTCAGCTTTTCACCAATGAGTATTATACAGGCTGTAGATTTGTCATGAATAGTTTTTATCATGTTGAGAGATGTTGCCTCTATATCCACTTTGGTTAGAGTTTTTATCATAAATCTATGATGAATTTTATCAAAGGCTTTTTCTGCAACTATTGAGATGATCATATGATTTTTGTCCTTTCTTTGGTTGATGTGCTGTATCTCATTGATTTGTGTATGTTGAACCATCCTTGCATACCTGAGATGAACCTGATTTTATTGTGATGTATAATCTTTTTTATGTGTTGTTGGATTATTTTTGTTAATATTTTGCATTAATGATCATCAACAATATTGACCTATAGCTTTCTTTCTTGGTAGTATCATTGTCTAGCATTGGCACCAGGGTGATGCTGGCTTCATAGAATGAGTTTGACTGTATTCCCTCCTCTTCAGTATTTTGAAAGAGTTTGAGAAGGATCAGCATGAGCTCCTCTTTGTATGTTTGATAGATTTCCCCAGTGAAGCCATCTGGTCTTGGACTTTTGTTTGCAGGGAGATTTTTATTGCTGATTCTATTTCACTTCTACTGATCAGTCTGTTCAAATGATCTATTCCTTTTTGATTGAGTTTTAGTGTACTGGATGTTTCTGGAAACTTGACCATTTCTTCTAAGTTGTCCAATTTATTGCCATCTATTTGTTCATAGTATTCCCTTATGATTTGTTGTATTTCTGTGGTGGTGTTTGTAATCTCTCCATTTTTAATTCTTATTTTATTTATTTGTGTTCTCTCTCTTTTCTTCTTGGTGAGCCTGGCCAGAAGTTTGTCAATTTGGTTTACTCTTTAAAAAAACACATCTCTTGGTTTGATTGATTTTTCTATTATTTAATCTTTATTTTATTTATTTCCCCTTTGATCTTTATTATTTATTTCTTTCTGTTGACTATGAGTTTTGCTTGTTCTTCTTTTTCTAATTATTTTAGATGGTAGGTTAGGTGGTTTACTTGAGATTGTTCTTGTTTTCTGAAGAAAGCCTGTATTCCTCTGATATTCCATCTTAGGACTGCTTTTGCTGCATCCCATAGAATTTCTGTGGTTGTATTTTAATTTTCATTTATCTCAAAGTATTTTTGAATTTGTTCTTTGATTTCATCATTGACTCATTGGTTTTTGAGTGGCATGTTGTTTAGTCTCCATGATGTCATTTTTTCTCATTTGTTTTCTGTATTTGAGTTGTAGTTTCATGACACTGTGGTCAGAAAAGAAGTTTGAAATAATTTCTATTATCTTATATTTGTTGAGGCTTCTTTTGTGCCTCAGTATGTGGTCTATCCTAGAGAAAGTTCCATGTGTACTTGAAAAGAACATATATTCCATTATGAGGGTATGTAATATCCTAAAATATCAACCAATTCCAACTGTTCTATTGTACATTTAGTATCTCCATCACTTTGTTGATTTTTTTGTCTGGAAGACTTGTCCAATGATGTTAGTGGGGTGTTAAGGTCTCCTACTATTATTGCATGTCCACCAATTTCTCCCTTTATGTCTGTTAGTATTTGTTTTATATATTTAGGTGCTCCTATACTGGGTACATATATGTTATTGAGTGTAATACCCTCATCTTGCATTGTACCTTTGATCATTATACAATGTCCTTCTTTACCTTTCTTTATGGACTTTGTTTTAAATTCTATTTTGTCTGATATGAGTATTGTTAGTCCTGCTTTCTTGTCTTTCCCATTTGAATGATATAATTTTTCTATCTTCTCACTTTCAATCTATGTGTGTCCTTCACCCTAAAGTGGGCTTTTTGTATGCGCCATACTGTAGGCTATAGTTTTATTATCCAATCTGCCACTCTATGTCATTTGATTGGAGCATTTAGTCCATTGGCATTTACAGTCATTATTGATAGATGTGTGTTTATTGCCATTTGAACTTTGTGTTCCATTTGATTTTTTATTTCTTCTTTGTTCCTTCCTTCCTTTTCCTTTTTGTTTTTCTTTTTGTGGTTTGATCAATTTCTTCTGACTTAGCTTGATTACTTTTTGTTTTCTTTTTACTCTATTATATGCTTTTGATTTGAAGTCACCCTGTTTTTCAAGTATCTTATCCTCATACACTCTTTTCTTTAGACTGATAATCATGTAGGCTTAAACACATCCTAAAAAGAATGAAGGAAAAAAGAAAAAAAAAGAGGAGAGAACAAAATATCTACATTTTCTTGCTCCCCTCTCCCACATTTTATGATTTTGATATGCTTTTTCACATGTTCTTGATTATTCTCTTGCAACTCATTGTATTTATTACATTTCCATTTATGGTTTTCTCCTCTCGATAATGTCCTGTTATTTTTCTATTTAGAGTAGACATTTAAATATTTATTTTAAGATAGGTTTAATATTGTTAAATTATTTAAGTTTATGCACATCTGCAAAATTTTTTACCTCTCCTTCTATTCTAAAATGTAGTCTTGCCAGGTAGAGTATCTTATGTTCAGTTTTTTCTCATTTACGACTTTGAGTATACCTTTCCATTCCCTTCTGACCAGCAGTGTCTATGTAGAGAAATTAGCTAAAAGCCTTATGGCAGTTGCCTTGTAACTAACTCTTTTTTTCTTGCTGCATTTAGAATAATTTCTTTATCTCTATCTTTGGTCATCTTAACTATAATATGTCTTGGTGTAAGTCTGTTTGGATTCTTTTTGTTTGGGACCCTCTGGTCTTCCTGTACTTGCATACCTGATTCCTTCTTTAGTTTTGGGAAGTTTTCAATCATAATTTCTTCAAAGATCTTTTCTAGACCATTTTCTCTTTCTTCTCCTTCTGGGACTCTTATTAAGCATAGGTTGGCATGCTTTATATTATCCCATAGGTCATTTATTTTACTTTTATTGGCTTTTCCTCGCTTTTATCCCTGGTGTTCTGATTGGGTGACTTCTGTTACCCTGTATTATACATCACTTATTCATTCCTCTGCATTATCTAGTCTGTTTTTGCCTGTCTAGCTCTGATCATATCTCAGCCATTGAGTTTTCTATTTTTAATTGGCTCCTCATTATAGTTTTCATTTACTTTTTATAGTATTCTGCATTTCTATTCATTGTCTCACATTTCCTTCAGTGCTTTTATCACCCCCTTTTTGAAATCATGATGTAGTAGATAGTCAAGGTCTATCTCATTGTTTGGTTTTTCAGGGGTCTTCTCTTTTTCTTTTAATTGGGAATGGTTCCTCTGATTCTTCATTTTACTTGTATGTTTCTGGCTCTATGGATTTAGGAGTATCAGTTGTCTACTCTGGTCTTGAAGGTTTTATTTTATTTTTTTGAAAGTGGGAGCATTTCTGTGTAGACTGTGTGAGTCTAATAGTTTTGTCTCAATGGCTGTTCTTAGTATGGATAATTGCCACACCTTTCTTCTGTGTGTGTGTTGGCTGTTATCCCTTTGATTTGGGTTGCAATTGGTGTTGTAGTGATCAGAGTCTACCATGCTTGTTGCTGAGCATGGTCTCCTTTATTTGTTATGTGGTTGTCAGAACCTTGACAAGGGCCGGGTCTGCTTGCTTGTTTTTGGAATAGAGGCTTCCAGATCCATTTCTGAGCTGTGGTGTATGGTAGGCAGGAATGCAAAGTACTCTTGGTTGACACTGTCTTTGTCACTGCCTTACCCACAAGAATGTCAGCCACCCACTCTGATGTCCCCCAGATTCTGTACCCTCAGAGCCACCAATGCAGATCCACCAATGTCAGGCAATAGGACCCACAGTAGTGAGCATGCAGTTACACACCTGAATCCATGGTGCATGATAGTGTCAGTGCAGACCCCAGCCCCACCTTTGTGTACAGTATGGTACATTGGCCTATGATAAGTTCTGTACCTGTACCTGCCCCTACAGTGCACCAGAACTCTGCCTGCTTCATGTTCATCCTAGAAGTGTGGGTTCACAAAGGCACCAAGGAACAAATCTGCACCCTTTGCGTAGGGTTGTAAACAAACCTCATGCCCATCTGCGAAGTTGCATAGCCCCTGGATATAGATTCAGGTTTTAGACTGCACCTCCACCCCAGAGCCATGAAGCAGTGGTGTGATGGCTATGATCAAGCCCCACTTCTCTTCTCTCAAGAATGCATCAACAGTGGAGACAGTGGCTGTGGTATGACTGTATTATACCCCCCTCAACATGCACCAGTAGTGACGCTTTTTTTATAGGGGTCCCAGGCTATTCTGTTCCATACAGACTAGCCCCAGCTCACAACACCCTTTAGTCCCCTGTAGCTGCCTCTGCAGTGGGCCCCAGCCCTTTCTGTGGGCTAGTCACTGATCTCCAGCAGCCATTCCCAGCCCATCCCTACTAGTTCACATCTAGGGCTGGGGATTGCAGGGACCCTCTGTGCTAGTTTCTCTTAGTTTTTCTGCCAAGTGGCTGCCACTTTCTCCTCCAAGCCTTGGAAACTCCACTTCTGTCCATGCTGACCTCCTGGCTGGAGAGGGGTTGTCCCAGCATGAGAGTGCCTTTCTTTGCCACTCGCTTCCCACAGAACTGGTCCCACACCATTTCCCTTTTTTTCTCTCAGTGGTTTTTGTGAGGAATCCTCCTGTATTTCAAAGTGAGAGATACTCTGCCAAGTTTCAGTAAGTATTCTGTGTGATTCAATAAGTCTACAGTTGTAATTCTTGGTGTATTCCTGGGAGGGGGTGAGCTGTGAGTCCCTCTAATCTACCATTTTGGCACTCTCTTCCCCAATTCTCCTTCTTAATCAGTTCAGAAAATAACTCTCCAGATTGGAGATGAATCTCTTCCAGTCCTAGATGACACTGAGCCACCCTCTTGGTGCTCAGTCAAATTACTATAAAATAGCCCCTGCCTCAGAGTACTGAAACAGCTCAAATAATGGAGATTTCTAAAGAACATCAAGAGGTTTCTATCTCTGAACTTATTCCCTTTTGTTTAGTCCCTTTAAGCAATGCACACTCTTCTTTTCCTTAGTTCTTCTACCCCTATCCATTTATTAGGCCAAGAGTTCTTAGACAAGTGTATGCTGGATTTTTTCCCCAAAATGTTGTAATAATTCTAGAATTTGACAGTCATCATGAAAATAACCAACCAGATGTATTAAATTATCATTTTACATCTTTTATTTGTTCCATCTCTGACTGTACTAGAGCAGATTCTGGAAACACTGATCATTTATTCCTATTGAATCAGCTACCATTTTCCTTAAGGGCAAAATTTCATACTGAGGTTTGCAAAATTCACCACTACACACTACTAATCAAATTTAAATAATCCCTCAAAGCCTCTTCTCAGAATTAATCAATATCCTATAAGTAAAGAAGCCCTTCAAAGAATAAGGAACATAATAGAAGGTTGCAGGTCTCAAGGTCTTATTATTCCTTGTACTATCCCTTGAGATACTCTTATTTTACCAGTGAGAAATATCTAAAAGATGAGGGTAGGGGTTTGTCCAGGACTTCTAAGTAATAGACAACATTGTTATCCCTAGACACCCGGTTGTTACCAACCCTCATATGATACTAGCATCCATTCCTACCAGAAGCAAATTATTTACTGTAATTGACCTATGGAATGCATTCTTTTAGCATTTCCATTGATGAAGTTACCCAATATCATTTTGCCTTCACTTTGGAAGAAAAACAATTCACCTCAACAGTAGTGTCTCAGGATTTTACTGAGAGTTGTTATTTCTCACAAATCCTGAATGTTGATCTGGATGATATAAAGTTCCCTAGAGATTTTACTTTGATACAATATGTGGATGATTTGCTTCTTTGTTCTGCTTCTCAAGCCTCCTCACACAAAGTCAGTGTTCACTTGGTAAAGCTTTTAATCTTAAAAGGACATAAGGTCATCAAAGAAAAGTTTCTATTGTCCAAACCCAGAGTTTTATATTTAGGGCATCTGATATCAGAATAATGCTCTACTTAGATCTAGATAAACTTCATGGTACCCTATGTTTCTTAAAACCCCAAACTAAGTGCCAACTGTAAGGTTGTCTTGGACTAGTTGGTTATTGTTTAAGTTGGATTCCAAATTTCTCTCTCATGGGCAAATTTCTATATGTTTTACTGAACAACAGTAACCCTAACCCATTTTGATGGGAAGAACAGGATATCATATCTTTAATTCTTAAAGATCATCTTCCCTTAGGCATCCAAATTATAACATTCTGTGTTTCCTTTTACCATATAGAAAGGAAGGGAAATGCCCTTGGGGTACTCAGCTCAAAACATGGGTATCACCATCTACCCATGGGGTATTGTAGCCAATGGCTAGACCCTGTGGAATGGGGATACCCCTATTTCCTTAGAACATTATGTCCATTACAACTTTGGTTAAAGCCACTGAGAATATAGCTGAGGGATTCCTTTAACCATGTCTGAACCTCATGCAGCAGAAATTCTCCTAAACTCTCATCACTCTCAAGATTTCTCAGGCAGCCACCTCACATCCTATGAACTCTTTTTAAAAAACTGCTCTTCACATAACTCTTTTACATTGTTAATAACTCTAATTCAGTTACTTTTCTCCCTTCTGTCACCAATAAAGTCTCTCATGACTGCTTAATGTTGACAGATCACCTCCTGACTCCTTGTGATGATCTACAGGAAATTCCATTGGGTGATGTTGACTCTTCCTGTTCTCCTGATGGCTTTTATTTAAAAGATGACAATGACAAAAATTTTCACTGGATATGTTATTACAATCCCTTTTGATGTTGTTTAGGCAGCATCTTTACTTGTCGCTACTTTGGCTCAATAGGCTGAAATATTTGCTCTTGCACAGGCTTGTACGTTAGTCAAGGACAGAGCTGCCAATATACATACTGATAGTAGATACGCTTTCATAGTACTTATGATTTTGGAGTGTTGTTGAAGCAACACGTCTTTCTTACTTTCAGTGGAAATAAAATTAAAAATAGCCACTATGTGCAAGAATTATATGAATGCAATAATTTTACCTGCTGCTTTAGCTACTATTAAGATTTCAGGACATTCTTAAGTTGACTATCTGGAAGCTAATATTTCTGCAAAGAATGCTGCCCTTAAAAGGACCAAGAGCAGCAAAACCTTTGTTATGATCCAAAGGGCTATTTCCCTAAATGATGATTTAGACAAATTGACTAAAGAAGTCCAAAAATTGGCCTTATAAAAAGAAAGACAAGATTGGATATTGAATGATTATTACTTTGATAAAAACAGAAAGCTCTGTTTTGAACCAAATAACAATGTAGTCTTACTGAATACTCTAAAATTTCCACTCCTTATCACTCTATATTCATTAAGCCATTGGTCTACTGACAAAATGGTAGCCTTCATAAATCAATATTGGTGGAGAAACATTAACAAGGCCACAAAAAGTGCCTACCTCAGTTGTCCCACTTGTCCAAAACACAACTCAGGAAAGCCTGTTTGTACAACTCCCAAACATGTTAAACTGCCTAATGGACAATTTGAGGGCTAGCAAATGGATTTCAGACAGCTTCCTCAATCTCATGGATATAAATATCTTTTAGTTATGGTTGGTATGTTTTCACACCATACTGATGTCTTCCCTTACTCACAGTCTACTGTCTTTTATGTGGCTTAAGTCCTTTTGGAAATGATTATACTTACCTGGGGAACTCCTTTCCAAATTTATAGTGATTGAGAAACCCATTTTACTTATTAGGTGCTTTGGCAATTGTGTTGCTTGACTGGTTTTACAACACTTTCACTGTGCTTACCACTGTCAATCCTCTGATTTAGTTTAATAAACTAATAGTATTGTTAAGGCTTATTTGGCAAAATTTATAGAGGCTCTCCTTGATCAAAAGCATTGCTGTTGGTCCTTCTAAATCTCAGATTCACTCCTTTTGGAACTCATTAATTCTTCCCATTTTAGATAGTCACAGGATGCCCAATGCACTTGGCTTCTGTTTCTTTTGACCCACAATTGATAAAATATATATATATTCTAATATAGAAAATGTCCAATTGCTTCTATTAAAAATAGCCATGAGCAATATTCTTCTTGTACATCTTTGGGAGACTAATACCTTAAACATCACATCTTGTAACCTGGAGATTTCTTCTATTGCAAAAGACTGCTTTAGAAGAACTATCTTCAACCTACGTGGAAAGTCCTTTATCAAGTACTTCTAACCTAGCCTTTTTCTACCAACTCCAAGGAATAGACTGTTACATTCAAATGACACACCTAATGAAATCATTGAGCCCTGGCCAGACTTGCACATCACCTGTGACCTGAAAGTAAAGATTTCCCAGAACTGAAGCAGACAACATCTGATGAGATAGCTTTCCCAGGATTTCTAAACTAGATCTGTTGGTGTTTGTCACCAAACCTTTATGACAAAATGCTTCAGATGACCTACAGTGTCTATGATCTTGATAGCATATAGATTTTAGTTAGGAAATACCTGAGTTTTCACCCTCCTTGTTACTCAAATGTGATCTTAATAGGTTTCCAGTCTGTGCATCTTCCCTCTGATGTGAGATGCTACACCCAGGAAAGGACTTTCGTGACATTGAGAGAGAAAAAGCTGCTGAAACTAAAAATAAAAAAAGATTAATGCTTTCAGAGAAAGATATTGTTCAAAAGGGGTAAATATAACAAAAAAATTAATAAACAGCATCTTCATTAGAAGACTTGGGAGACCATAAAGGGGCATTCTCACACACTGTGAAGATAATAGAGCCCAACAGGAAGAAGAAAGACTCCTCTTCTTTCCTGTCAAGTACTGAACCCATGAAAAGCTATGGACTCTTTGTTTGCTATAGCCCTCCCAAATACCTTTTCTTCTCTATAAAAGATTTTCTCCTTCCTTTGCCTTGCAGGGTCGTGCACATTGCTAGCCATTGTTGCAGATTCCCAAATTCCAATCAATTCTCTGACGATCCTGAATAAATTCATCTTTGCTGGAGAAATAAATATTTGGCAGTTAATTTGTTTCAGGTATATAGATATAGATAGACATAGATAGATATAGATATAGATATAGATGATATAGATATAGATATAGATAGATTATTCAGCCATAAACACAAATTAAATCCCACTTTTTAACAACACAGATAAAACTTTTTGGCTTTAGGTTACATGAAATAAGTCAGAAAGAGAAAGATAAGTACTGTATAATTTCACTTACATATAGAATCTAAAAAAGCCTAATTGAAAGAAACCTAGAGTAGATTGGGGGCTGTTATGGGAAGGGGTTGGAGGGTAACAAATAATGGGGAGATATTAGTCAAAGGATTCAAAATTCCAACTATAAGATGAATAAGTTCTGGTGATCTAATGTACAGTATGGTGACCATAGCTATTATCCTAAGGGAGTTAATCTTAAGTATTTGTGTTGAAAAGAGAAACAAAGGTTAGATTAGGTCTGCACAAGTGAAGTTTGAAGTTATATCTTCCCTTCACCCTGGAGAAACTGGAGGTAACCTAGTGAGGGGAGAGATAGACTAAATGGCTCAATTGGGACCCAGAGAGGACAACCATGCCTCCCTGTCCCCACTACAGGCAGCTAGCCTAAAGAAGACAAGAACTAGGGGAAAGGAGTACTTTAATTTTGAATGAAGTCAGAGATTTTTATTATTATGCTGGAAAGGACATATTAATTATTAAGTGAGACTATTCTTGTGACTAAAAATAAGTGAGGCTTTTTATTATCTAAGAATGAGCAGATAAACTATGGAGTCTGCACAAGATTTCTTCTGATACCAGGGGAAAATTTACCTTGACACAGTAGGTTTAAATGGGCAGAAGGGGAGAAAATTAGGTTATTTTCAGATTTCACTCTGAGAGTTCCTCTTGCCCAATATAACAGAAAATTTTATGATTCATGGATTTCAAGAAGCATGAAGATAGCTGAAAAAATGTGAAGTTAACATACATAAGCAATAGGCCTGTTTAAAGATATTAGCAAATTTGTTAATACTCTTTCCATGAAGAGATTGAGTCTGTCCTCTCCTCTTGAAGCTGAGAGGGACCTCTGTAGCAAAAGTGTCCAGTAGAATATGTTGGAAGTGACACTGTGCAAATATCCAGTTCCAGAACTTAATAGACTAGCAGATTCTACTTACTGTCTCTTGGATTGCTTGACTTGGAACTTTGAACACTCTTGTATATTAATAAGTTTCTTAAGTTTACCATAACAGAGTACCACAAATGGGTGGTTTTAGAAACAGAAACAGAAATTTATTCTTTCACTGTTTTGGAGGCTATAGGTATGCAGTTAAGATTTTAATAGGGCCATGCTCTCACTGAATATTCTAAGGTATAACATGTCCCATGGCTTTCTCTTAGTTTCTGTTTTTGCCAGAAATGTGTGGTATTCCTTGGATTGTAAATGCAACATCTCAATCTCTGCCCTCTTCATCACATGAAGATTCTTTCTGTGTGTTTTTCTTTCTATATCAATCTCTTCTCCTCTACTTACAATGACACCAGTCATTACAATAGGGTCCACCCTATTGCAGTATGACTGTATCTTAACCAATTACATCTGAAACTACCCTGTTTCCAAATAAAGTCACATTCTGAGGGTCTGGAGATTAGGACTTCAATATAACTTTGGGGGAGACAGAATTCAACTCATAATACCACAACCTTTAAAAACTTTTTCTACATTAAAAAATAATGAGATTTCTGGGGGAAATCTGATTAAATTTAAATTTTAAATTTGGAAAAAATTATATAAATGATTTCAATTGATTTTTTCTCTGAAACTGTTATACTTCCCATGGACTACTTGATATAAAAACTCTGTAAGCAATCAATGGCCAGTGGAACATTATAAAGATATATCCACACAGTCCTTGCAAAGGAAGAGACTAGCTCAAAGTTTCACAAATCAGTTAACAGGTTGAGCTGGTACTATAACTTAAGTGTTCTGACTCCTGAGACAGAGGTTAAATTTGACATACCTATAGAATCATATATCTTGGATTCTCTGGGATAATTACTATTGTCTGGT
Source organism: Vicugna pacos (assembly GCF_048564905.1). NCBI lineage: Eukaryota > Metazoa > Chordata > Mammalia > Artiodactyla > Camelidae > Vicugna > Vicugna pacos. The sequence continues at coordinate 51,026,616 of NC_133023.1, read as the reverse complement.
TAAGTGTTACACAAGGGGTCTGTTTGATATTAAAAATAAACATCTTTTTTGCTATATCATGGCCTTTTCTCATATATATGAAAAATTTTACTGAGTAAAAAGATATCAAATATGGATTCTATAGTTAATCTATTAATAAACATAAATGAATGAATTATAATTAACTGAGGTTTCACCTTGAGTCTTGTTGTAACACAACTTGAAGAGCTAAACACTTTTGAATGATACTCAGAAGATCAAAAACTAAACTTACAGCATATTTTTTCAAACGATCATTTTCCAATGTTCAGTATCTCTATGAATGGTCGTACTGTAACACTGGACTCATTATTGTCATCTCCCTTTTTCCTTGCCACTCCTCCATTCAATCCATGAGGTAGGCTTCTCAAGTTTATCTCCTATACATTAGTTAATCTCTTTATTCTCCTTACCTCTTATCACTCTATCCTCAGCTTCCCAACTTCAACAACACCTTAGTCTAAGCTAGGGTCATCTCTTGCCTAATCTCCTTATGGATGGTCTCTTCCAAAACATTTTCTACACTGTTGCTAGAATAATCTTTGCATAACAGAAAAATGGTCATGTCATCTTATATTAAAAACTCCTTCATGGTTTACTTATTATTAGTCTTCTCATAGAAAATTCTGTTGCTTAAACCTGGTTATGCCTTCCTCAAAAAATATATTCTTTCTTTAGAAATCAATATTTTCTCCCTAATCTTTTTATTAGGTCAAATGAAGTTTTATATGCACTTATGCCAATGTTTTCCTTTGCCATTCTTGTCACATTTGTAATGTTACATATTGTTTGTGAAATTATCTAAGGATATTAATATCAATGGAGAAAGAAACAATTTTTGATTCACTCATCAATGTATACTTGTCTTAATCTATTGGAGCTTCCATAATAAAATGCCATAGACTGGGTAACTTAAACAATGGAAATTAATTTCTCACACTTCTGAAGGTTGCAAAATCTAAGACCAAGGTCCCATAAAGTTATATTTTATACAGAAGTCTCTACTCTTGGATTATAGGTTACAACCATCTCACTGTGGGCTCACATGGACTCTTCTTTATACCTATGGGGAAGGAGAGAGCAAGCTTTCTCATGTTTCTTCTTATAAGTGCACTAATCTGATCATGAGGGCCCCCTCATGAGCTCATCTAACTTTAAATACCTCCCAAAGTCCCCATCTCCAAATATCATCACATTGGGGTTTAGGGATCCAACCTATTAATTGGTGTCATGGGAGGCATAACCATTCAGTCTGCAACAATATTCTTCAGTCATTACAGGGTCTGGCATTTTTTAAAAAGGCTTTAATAATTATCTGTTGCAAGAATAAAAGAATGGAAATTTATTTCTAGCATGACTACATGAAGAGACCTTTTGACCTGTTCTTCAATGAAGCTGGTGAAAAATGTGAGAAAAACTATTTAAAATTTGTGGAAATAGTCTTAAGGTAAAACAGCAAATGAGGAAACATCTATTAAATACAATCTAAGAAAATGTAGTTAGAAAGGCAAGAGAGTGTTCAGTACTTGAACCAAGAGTGTACGTGCCCTCCTTTCTCTCGGCTCAGTGACACACCAGATAGCTATAGCCAAAACCACGGGGCTTCTCTTCTCCTCAACTCTTAACTGAAGAAGGACTTCAGTATTTTTCATCCTGTTTCCAATTGCCTGTTAGTGAGATTAAATCCCAGATGAATATGTTGGAGAGGTAAGGTCCCCCATTCTTCCATATGGACTCCCAGTTTTGGAATGGTGGCTCTCCCTTGGGTGTGATAGAGTATTAGGACCCCAGTAGCCATTCTTTCAGCTAATGAGGTAGTGGTTTCATCCAAATACAGATAAGCCCAGATCATCCAGTCTGTTGGTCACCTTCTCCTTCACCTCCATCAAATGATCATTTTCCAGAACAAGGGTGTCATTTGGAAGGAAGCTTGCCATTGTCCTTACATTCAACTTTAGAGCCTTGGCTCAGAGATTTTGCCTGAGGGGAGAAGCAGGTCATAAAAAGGGTAGCTCCTAATCTCTTCCCAAAGAACTGACTTAATTTGCAACAGAGCACAGAGAACTTTAAACCTGAGTGCACTCTCAAGAAGAGTAGAGGTGTGATGAAAAACCAATAAGAAGATTCATGGACTTAATGAAGAAACAGAATAGAATGTAGGCCAGCTAGCTTACAGTAGAGAACCTTCAAAGAAGACAAGTGAGAGAGGTCTACCGGGGGTCAGAACAAATATTAAACACTAACCTCAGAAACTATTCCATCAAAGGAGGCACAATTTTAATTGTTTCATTTGTAATAAAAAACATATGCCCTAAGGTAGTGTCATAAAAGATAGAACAATCAGATAGAAATTAGTGGAGCATAACATCTTGAGGTAGTCAAGGTAAGAGAAGAAGAGAACTCTACCACTCCCACTGTCATCTAAGGTTGACAGTGTACATACTCAAAGCTGTATCACGCTGAGGAGTAACATCAGAAACTTAATAATGTGGTGATAAATAGACCTCACTAAAATAATCCCATTAGTCATAGAACTAATGAGCAAGAAAATAACATTAACAAATCCCAGTTTCCAGAATTGCTCAATATATTACCTAAAATGTCCAATTTCCAGAAAAAAAAGATATATATAAAGTATGAAGATGAACAGAAAGTAAGAGCTACACACCAGTAAAAAAAAAAAAGCAGACAGCAGAGAAATTTAATGTTGAGTTTAGCAGGAAAATATTTTAAACACATCATTACAAATATGTTCATAGAACTAAAGAAAATAATTAAGAAGTTACAAAAGGTCAAATGACAATTTTGCATTAAATACAGAATATCAACTAAGAGATAGAAATTTTGAGTAAGAACCCAGCAGAAATAATAAAGTGAAAATTAAAATAACTGAAATTAAAAAAAAAGTTGTTAGCCCTCTAGAGTAGATTGAATGGGCAGAATTAGGAAACCTAAAGATAGATCAATGCAGATTATGTAATCTAAGAATAAAAAGAAAAAGAACGCAGAAAAACTGAAAAGAGCCTCAAAGAAATATGCAATACCATTAAAGACAAGAACATATGTGAAGTGGGAGTAAAAGAAACAGATAAAAGAGAAAAAAGAGAAGAAAAATATCTTAAGATATTAGATGGTAGTTTTACAGGACTTCCCCAAGAAACAAGAAATGATCTCAAATAAACAACCCAACCTACCACCTAAAATAATTAGAAGAAGAGCAAACAAAACCCAGAGTCAGCAGAAGAAAGGAAACAATAAAGATCAAAGAAATAAGTGAAATAGAGCTCAAAAATAATAGAAAAGGTCAATAAAACCAAGATTTTTAAAAGCATAAACATTGACAAGCCTCTAATCAAGCTTACAAAAAAAAAAGAAAAGATAGAAGACCAAAATAAGCAAAATAAGAAATGAAAGAGAAGAGATAACAGTCAATATCACAGAAATACTATATCTATATCTACATCTACCTAAGAAAATGCTATGAAAAGTCATATGTCACAAATTGGACATCTGGGAAGAAATGGACAAGTTTCTAGAAGCATACAGCTTACCAAAATTGAATAAAGAAGAAATACAATTTGAACAGACTGATCACTAGAAGTGAAGTAGATTCTGTAATTAAAACAAAAAAATATCCTTGCAAACAAAAGTCATGAACCAGATGGCTTCACTGGGGAATTCTACCAAACCTACAAAGAAGAACTTACATATATTCTTCTCAAGTTCTTCCAAGATATTGAAGAGGAAAAAGCACTCCCAAAGTCATTCTATGAACCCACCACCTGATACCAAAACTGAAAAAAAAACAATACAATAAATAATTAAAGGCCAATATATTTTTTAACATTTTTTATTGATTCATAATCATTTTACAATGTTGTATCAAATTCCAGTGTAGAGTACAATTTTTCAGTTACACATGAACATATATATATATTCATTATCACCTTTTTTTCTCCATGAGCTACCATAAGATCTTGTATATATTTCCCTGTGCTATACAGTATAATCTTGTTTACCTATTCTACAATTTTGAAATCCCAGTTTATCCCTTCCCACTCTCTGTCCCCTTGGCAACCACAAGTTTGTATTCTATGTCTATGAGTCTATTTCTGTCTTGTATTTATGCTTTGTTTGTGTGTGTGTGTGTGTGTGTGTGTTTTTAGATTCCACATATGAGTGATCTCATATGGTATTTTTCTTTCACATAAAGTGAAAACTCATTCACTTAGAATGACATTCTCCAGGAGTATCCATGTTACTACAAATGGTGTTATGTTGTCGGTTTCTATGGCTGAGTAGTATTCCATTGTATAACTATACCACATCTTCTTTATCCAGTCATCAGTTGATGGACATTTAGGCTGTCTCCATGTCATGGCTATTGTAAATAATACTACTATGAACATTGGGGTGCAGGTGTCATCCTGAAATAGGATTCCTTAAACAAGCAATTCTCCAAGGAAGAAATACAAATGATTAATAGGCACATGGAAAAAATGTTCAATATCACTAATTATCAGAGAAATGCAAATCAAAACTACAATGAAGTATCACCTCACACCAGTTAGAGTGCCCATCATTCAAAAATCCACAAATGACAAATGTTGGAGAGGCTGTGGAGAAAGGGGAACCCTCCTACACTGCTAGTGTGAATGCAGTTTGGTGCAGCCACTGCAGAAAACAGTATGGAGGTTTCTCAAAAGTCTAGGAATAGACTTACCATATGACCTAGAGGCCAATATCTTTGGTGATTATAGGTGCAAAAGTCCTCAACAAACAAAAAATTAAACATATGATATCACTCATATGTGGAATCTAAAAAAAAAGGAGGGAAACTATGAACTCACCTACAAAACAGAAACAGACTCGCAGACATAGTAAAAAATTTTATGGTTACTGGGAAATGGGATGAGAAGGGATAAATTTGGGAGTTTGATATTTACAAATGTTAGCCACTATATATAAAAATAGATTTAAAAAAAAAGTTTCTTCTGTACAGCACAGGGAACTATATTCAATATCTTGTAACAATCTTTAATGAAAAAATATGATAAAGAATATATGTACATATATGCTTGACTGGGATATTGTACTGTACACCAGAAACTGACACATTGTAATTGACTGTACTTCAATTTTAAAAATACAAATTGATCTTTCAAAATTAAAAAAATATATATATACCTAGGAATAAACCTAGCCAAGGAAGTGAAAGACCCATATCCTGAGACGTATAAAACACTGATAAAGGAACTAAAAGAGGGTACAAACAAATGGAAAAATTTTGCATGCTCTTGTGTTAGAATAATTAATATTGTTAAAATGGCCACATCCCAAAGCAATCTAATGTGATCCCTATCAAATTACCTATGGCATTTTTCACAGAACTAAAACAAATAATCTCAAAATTTATATGGAATTACAAAGGACCTAGAATTGACAAAACAATCCTAAGGAAAAAGAACAAAGCTGAAGGCATATGTTCCCAGTCTTCAGACAATTCTACAAAGCTACAGTAATCAAAATAACATGGTACTGGTAACTGGTACAAAAACAGACATACAGATAAGTGAAACAGAATAGATAGCCCAGAAATAAACAACCACATCTATGGTCAACCAATCTTCAGCAAAGGAAGCAAGAATGAATATACAGTGAAGGAAAGAAAGCCTCTTCAACAAGTCATGTTGAAAATTCTGGACAACCTCATTTAAATCAGTGAAATTAGAAATCTTCATCAAACTATATACAAAAATAAACTCAAAATAGCTTAAAGTCCTGGTTTAACAGTTTAAGACATCATACCATAAAACTCTGAGAACATAGGCAAATTTTTTTCTGAAATAAATCATAACAATAGTTTCTTAGTTTCCCAAGGCAGTAGAAATAATATTCAAAATTTAAAAATGGGACTAAATCAAACCTATATGCTTTTGCATAGTAAAGTAAACCATAAAAAATAAGAAGACAACCTACAGAATGGGAGAAAATATTTTCAAACCACGTGACTGACAAGTGATTAATTTCTAAAATATACAAATGGCTCATACAATTCAAACAACAGAAAACTCAACAAGAAAAAATTGGCAGAAGATCTAAATAGACATTTATCCAAAGAAGACATATAGATGGCCAACAGATACATGAAAAGATGCTGAACATCACTAATTATGAAAGAAATGCAAATTAAAACCACAATGAGGTATCACCTCACACTTGTCAATATGGGATCATCAAAGTCTACAAATAATAAATGCTGGAGAATGTGTGGAGAAAAGAGAATACTACTACACTGTTGGTGGGAATCTAAATTGGTGCAGTCACTGTAGAAAACAATATGGAGTCTCCTTAACAAACTAAAAATATAGTTACCATATGATCCAGTAATCCCACTTCTGAGTATATATCCAGAAAAGACAAAAGCTCTAATTCAAAAAGATACATGCACCCCAATATTCATAGCAGCACTATTTACAATATCCTAGACATAGAAGTAACCTATATGTCCATCAACAGGTAAATGGATAAAGAAGATGTGGTAAATAAACAATGTAATATTACTCAGCTATACAAAAGAATGATATATCAACCTTTTTCAACATGGATAGGCCTGGAGAATATCACACTAGGTAAAATAAGTCAGAAAAATAAAGACAAATATTATATGATATCACTTATATATGAAATAAAAAAATAATACAAATGATTTTATTTACAAAACAGGAACTGACTCACAGACATAGGAAAACAAAAATACACATTATTATGAAAGGGGATGGAATGCTGAGGTAGAAGTTAGGAGTAGGGTATTAACAAATACACATTACTATATATGAAATAGATAAACAACAAAGATTTACTATAGAGCACAGATAATGATACTCAATATCTTGTAATAATCTATAATGGAAAATAATTTGAACACACACACATGTATATATCTGAATCACCTTGCTGTACATATGAAACTAACACAATATTATAAATCAACTGTACTTCAGTTTAAAAAAAGAAATGTTGTCGGTTTTTATGGTAATGCCATTTGCAGCAACATGGATGCTCCTGGAGAATGTCATTCTAAGTGAAGTAAGCCAGAAAGAGAAAGAAAAATTCCATATGAGATCGCTCATATGTGGAATCTAAAAAAGAAAAGCAAAAACTAAAACAAGCAAATAAGCAAACAAAGAAACAAAAACAAAGTGTAAATACAGGACAGAAATAGACTCATAGACAGAGAATACAGACTTGTGGTTACCAGGGGGGTGGAGGGTAGGAAGGGATAGACTGTGATTTCAAAACTGTAGAATAGATAAACAAGATTATAGCACAGGGAAATATACACAAAATCTTATGGTAGCTCACAGAGAAAAATATGTGACAATGAGTGTATATATGTCCATGAATGACTGAAAAACTGTGCTGAACACTGGAATTTGACACAACATTGTAAAATGATTATAAATCAATAAAAAATGTTAAAAAAAAGAAATGATAGTTGTAATCTCAAATTTATTGAAAAACAATAACACACATATTCAAGATGCTCAACAAATTCCAAACAGGATAAATGCAGAGAGGCCCATGAACAAATATGACACAGTAAAATACTGAGAAAATCTTGAAAGTAGCAAAAGAAAAAATGACACATCACTTACAAGGGAGACTCAATAAGATTAACAGTTGACTTCTAAGCAGAAACAATGCAGACCAGAAAACAGTGGGATAACATATTTTTCAAGCAGTGCTTAAAGAAATGAACTGTCAACCAAAAATCATATATCCACCAAAGCTATTATTCAAAAAAACAGAATTAATACCTTCACAGATAAACAAAACCTAACATAATATTTTGTTTCCAGACCTGTCTTGTATGAAATATCATGTCTTCCTTAGGCAGAAACCAAATGACTCTAGATGGTAACTTGAATCCACATAAATTAAAAAAAAATTCAGAAAAAGTAATTATATACTTCTTAAATTATTCTTATTTTTCTTGAAGTGTAGTTGATTTACAATGCTACTTTCAGGTGTACAGCAAAGTAATTCAGTTATACATATACATACAAATTTTTTTCAGTTTATTTTCTATTACAAATCATTACAAGAAATTAAATATAATCCCCTATGCTATATAATAGGTCCTTGTTTTCTATCTATTTGTTAATCCCTAACTCCTAAGCTATTGTTCCCCTTACCCCTTTACCCCTGGTAGCTACAGTTTCTTTTTTCTATGTCTGTAAGTCTATTTCTAGGTTGTAAATAAAATTTGTATCTTTTTTTACACTCTACCTATAAGCGACGTCATATGATATTTGTCTTTAATTATATAATATTTTTACTCTATTATTGAGTTATAATCATTTTACAATGTTGTATCAAATTCCAGTGTAGAGCACAATTTTTCAATAATACATGAGCATTCATATATTCATTGTCACATTTTTTTCGCTGTGAGATACCACAAGATCTTGTATATAGTTCCCTGTATTATACAGTATAATCTTATTTATCTATTCTGTGTATGCCTATCAGTATCTACAAATTTCAAACTCCCAGTCTGTCCCTTCCCACCCCCTGCCCTCTTGGCAACCACACATTTGTATTTTACATCTATGAGTCTGTTTCTGTTTTGTATTTATGTTGGCTTTTAATTTTTTTTTAGATTCCACATATGAGCGATCTCATATGGTATTTTTCTTTCTCTTTCTTGCTCACTTCTCTTAGAATGACATTATCCAGGAACATCCATGTTACTGCAAATGGCATTATGTTGTCATTTTTATGGCTGAATAGTATTCCATTGTATAAATATACCACATCTTCTTTATCTAGTCACCTGTTGATGGACATTTATGTTGTTAAAAACATTATAAATGCATATTATTTTTCTCTTAACAAGCAATTGTACAAAATAATATGTTTAGAATGCATTGTTGGACCTATAACTATAGAAAAGTAATGTATGGGTAATATATTTGCCAACAATACTGCAAAAGAATTACATTTCTATATGTTACTAGAATCATACACGTATAAATCTGAAGCAGATTCTGTTAGATTTATATGACAAACCTTAGGACAACTCTTGAAAATATAGTTGAAAATCACTAAAGAAATTAAAACACTATTAGAAAATATAATTTGTTGAAAAACAAAGCAATAAGAGAGAAATAAATGAACAAAGGCATATAGGCAACAATAAGTAAAATGTAACACATAATTCAAAATATATTAACAATTAATATGAATGTATTAAATAATCTAAGCAAAGACAAATATTTTCAGACAGGGAAATATTTTGAAACTTGTGTTGTATACAGAAAACATAATTTAGATTGAAATAAATTGAAATTAAAAGATAAGAAATCCCAGCCTTGGAGTTTGAAATTTATAGATACTGACAGGTATATATAGAATAGATAAACAAGTTTATACTGTATAGTACAGAGAAATATATGCAAGATATTGCGGTAGCTTACAGTGAAAAAGAATGTGACAATGAATATATGTATGTTCATGTATGATTGAAAAATTGTGCTGTACACTGGAAATTGATATAACATTGTAAACTGACTATAACTCAATAAAATAAAATTTATAAAAAAGATAGGAAAGAAGTATAATGCAAACAGCATCCATAAGAAAGCTGGAGAAGGCATATTAATGTCAGATGAAATAGAATTTAAAACAAAAATGTTACTAGAAATAAAGATATTTTATAATGATGAGTGTCAATCTATCAGAAAGATATAACAATTATAAACATATATACACTTAATCAGAACACACAAAAATACATGAAACAATAATTGACAAAATGAAGAGAAAAATCAACAATCTAATAATAGTTAGAGACTTCAACACCTTACTTCAATAAATTATAAAACAACTAGACAATATTAAGAAGAAAATAAAATACTTGAACAACAATATAAAGAAACTAGACCTAACACATCACTAAAATACTCCACCTAGCATCCCAACAACACAGTACATATTCTTTTTAAATGCACATGCAACCTTTTCTGAAACAGATCATATGCTAGGCAATAAAACAAACCTCCATACATTTAAGAACATAACATAATACAAAGTTATTTTCTCTGATCTAAATGGAAAGAAATTAGAAATCAATAATAGGGGAAAAAAAGGAAATTCACAATACATGGAAATTAAATAATACACTCATAAATCCAGCCAATGAGTTAAAAATCAAAAGGAAAATGAGAAAATACTTTGAGATGAATGACAATTAAGGCACTATATAACAAAAATTAAGGGATATAGCTAAAATAGTGGTTAGAGGGAAAATTTTAGCTGTGGATTCTTATGTTAATAAAAGAAGATCCCAAATAAATAACCTAACCTTCAACCTTAAGTCAGTGGAAAATTAACAACAAACTAAACCTAAAGCAAGCACATGGAATGAAATAATAATGATTAGAGTGTGAGACTGGGAGAAGATGGTGGAGTAGAAGGACGCTCGTAAGTCACCCTCTCACACAGATACACCAAGATCCACATCTACAGACTCACTCAGCCAACCAGAGCACCTGCGGAACTCTGACAGAACATCACCCTCTTCAAAAGATTAAGACGCCAAAAATCTGGTAGGAGAAAAGGAAAAAAGAAAGAACAAAAGGCAAAGCAGTGTGGGACGGGTCCCGGGGGGAGGGAATGGCAAAGGAGGACTGGCGCTCGCTTGCTGGGTCTCCCTTTTCCAACTGAGAGGCCTGCAGGACTGAGGGGGAGCCTCCGAGGCTCGGATCTGTACAGAGCAGCCCTTGTCTGACAGAACTAAGTTAAACGGGCACAGAGTGTCCCCCTGACACCCAGCCTGAGACGCGGGCTGGTAGCGGCAGGCATGGCCAGGCTGCACAAGCTGGGCGGAGGACGGGGGCAGCTGAACGGAAGCAGCCCTGTGGGATTGCAAGGGGCTGGGCGCCGTGGCTGTGGGTGCACAGGGCAGAACAACCTGGGTCCTCCATGAAACAGCAAGGTTGATGTGCTCCCGGGGGAAGGGTGCATACCCCCATCTCTGAAAACCCAAGGAAACTTTTCAGGGGAAGAGAGGCGGGGCCCAGGCACAGCCGCCATATCCTCCTGCACTGAGCAACCAGGCGTGGGCGGGGGCGAAACCTGCATCTGCACCGAAGGGCTTAGCAGCCTCAAAGGCCAGACTGAGACGGGCCTACATCCCGGGGCAGATAGGATCCTTCCATCCTGGTCACTCAGAGAATTTACTCCAAAAAGACAAACAAGGAGCTCGGTTTTGGCTCCAAGCAGGGACAAGGCTGTCCCTCCGTCTTCCCTGAGCCCACCTGCGGAGCGCCGACCAGGGTGGAGGGCACAGCCAGCCACACAGAGCAGTGGAGCTACCGGCGGCTCAGGTAGAGGGAGAGCGGCCTCCCGCATTTCGGGCAGGAACACAGCCCCTGACCGATGTGCTGGGAGGGGGCACGACCCGCTCTCCTAACTGGCCAGTCTGCAACATCTGACTGTGGCATCCGGAGGGACAGTGACCCGCCCGCCCACAGCAGAGGAGAGCTGCATCTGACCCCGTGTTAGGAGGAGGCGCGATCTGCTTGCTGACAGGTGCTGGGAGCAGCACAGAAGAGGGCACCAACGGAGGGCCTCTGAAAACAACAAGCTGAGCTTCCAAAACAGGACAAAGACAGAAAGACTTCACATTAAAAGCACACAGACTCCAGGAGAACACAGACAACATCCTTTTTTTTTTTTTTAAACCTGTTTTTACCTGTTTTATTTTCTATTACTCTCTTAATTTTTACTTCTTAATTCATTTATATTTCTCTTGGGTTTTGATGTCCTGTTATTGATTAGACGCAGGTTTCAAATACATCTATTCATCTCCCCCCCACTTTTTTTTTTAAGTTTTAAAAGGACGTCTCAACCGGATTAATACTCTGCTTCAACTCGCTCTTCTATTATTCATTATACACTGTTTTCAAACCCTCTTTTGCCCTTATTTTAAAATTCTTTCTCTCTCTCTATTTTTTCTTGTTTTCCCTAAGTTCTATTCCTAAATAGGCATTAGATAGATAAAAATATTAAGATCCAAAATAGACAACTGATACTCCATAAACTACAGTGCCAGAGAGGTATGAGCAAGATGAAGAAGCAGAGAAAAGTTTCCCAATTAAAAGAACAAGAGAAATCCCCTGAAAGAAAGATCAATGAAATAGACATCGATAGCCTACTAGATCAAGATTTCAAAAAAGGAGTGATCAAATTGCTGAAGGAATTAAAAGAGATAGTGTTTACAGATATAAAATATGTCAAAAATGAAATTGAAGCTATAAAGAAGAGCCAAGTAGAATGGGTAAACTTATTGAAAGAGATGAGGAATTATCGAATAGCTGTGCAAAGCTGACTAGATAATACAGAGGAACGAATTAGTGATCTAGAAGACAGGGCAATAGAAATCACCCATTCAGAAGAACTACAAGATATGCAAATAAAAAATAATGAAAATAGCATAAGGGACATATGGGATAATACAAAGCGTCCCAATCATTGCATAATAGGGTTCCCAGAAGGGGAAGAAGGATCAAAGGGGATAGAAAAGGTTTTTGAAGAAATCATGACTGAAAACTTCCCAAACTTACAGAAGAAATCAGATATCCAAGTACAGGAAGCTCAGAGGGTCCCAAACAGGAAGAACCCAAATAGACCCACACCAAGACATATCATAATCAAGATGGCCAGAGTCAAGGATAAAGAAATGATTCTAAAGGCAGCAAGAGAAAAGCAAAGAGTAAGTTACAAGGGAACCCCCATAAGGCTCTCAGCTGATTTCTCTACACAAACACTACAGGCCAGAAGGGAGTGGCAAGATATATTCAAAGCCCTGAAAGAAAAAAAGATGCAGCCTAGGATACTTTATCCAGCAAGGCTATCCTTTAGGATAGAAGGAGAAATAAAGAGTTTCACAAACAAACAAAAAAAAAAAGGTGCAGGAGTTTAGCAACACTAAGCCCATATTATAAGAAATATTGAAAGGGCAATTCTAAATAGAAAAGCAGCAGGATGCTACAGAAATGAGAACCTCACAACTGGAAAGGTGATAACTCATGAATTACAAATAAAGAAAATACAAAATTATAAAAGAATACATACAAATCACAGAGAGTGGGAGAGGGAGGCAGGGAAATATAGAATATTTTTTTCATCAATTTTTAAATTTTTTTAAAAGTAGGATGGGTTTGAGATCATGTTAATATCAGATTAATAAAAACAGTTATAGTAATGGGTTAATAGATTTACAAAAAAGGGTAACCACAAGTCAAAAATTTACAAGGGAGTCACAAAAATTAAATAAAATCAATGAAAATACAAAGGAAAATTACCAAACCACAAAAGGAAGAAGAAAGGAACAAAGAGGATATACCAATTCAACTGCAAAGATAAGTTCAAAATGGCAATAAACACACATCTATCATTAATTACTGTAAATGTTAATGGACTAAATATTCCAGTCAGAAGAGATAGAGTGGCAGACTGGATAATAAAGCAAGAACCTTCACTATGCTGCATACAAGAGACCCACTTTACGGAGAAGGACACATATAGATTGAGAGTGAAAGGATGGAAAAGGATATTCCATGCAAATGGAAAAGCCAAAAAAGCAGGTGTTGCAGTACTGATTTCAGACAAAATAGACTTTAAAACAAAGAACATAAAGAAAGATAAAAAGGACATTTTATAATGATTAAAGGAGTGATAAAGATGAAGACATTACACTCGTTAATATATATGCACCGAATAAAGGAGCACCTAAGTACGTAAAGAATTACTAACAGAGATATAGGGGGATATTGATGGGAATACAATCATAGTTGGAGATTTTAACACTGCATTAACATCACTAGACAGATCTTCCAGACAGAAAATAAACAAGGCAACAGAGAAATTAAATACTACAATAGAAAAACTAGATTTGGTGGATATTTTCAGAGCATTACAACCCCAAAAAATAGGACATACATTCTTTTCAAGTGCACATGGAACATTTTCCAGGATCGATCATTTACTTGGGCACAAAAGAAACCTCAACAATTTTAAGAAGATAGAAATTATCTCAAGCATCTTTACTGACCACAATGCCATGAAACTGGAAATCAACAACAGAGAAACAAAGGAGAAAAAAAGAAAAGCATGGAGATTAAACAATATGTTATTGAAAAAACAATGGATCAATGGGGAAATCAAAGCTGAAATTAAAAAATACCTTGAGACAAATGATAATGAAAGCACAACTACTCAAAACCTATGGGACACAGCAAAGGCAGTGCTAAGAGGGAAGTTTATAGCGATACAGGCCTTCCTCAGAAAAGAAGAACAATCTCAAATAAACAAGTTAACCCACCACCTAAATCAATTAGAAAAAGAAGAACAAAAAGCCCCAAAAAGCAGAAGAAGGAAGGAAATAATAAGGATCAGAGAGGAATTAAATACAATAAGGATTAACAAGACCATACAAATGATCAACCAAACCAAAATCTGGTTTTCTGAAAAAGTAAATAAAATCGACTAACCTCTGGCCAAACTCACAAAGAAGAAAAAAGAGAGAGCACAAATTAGCAAAATAAGAAAGGAAAATGGAGAAATTACAACAAGCAAAATATAAATACATAATATCATACAAGAATGTTATGAAAAACTATATGGAATCAAACTGAATAACCAAGAGGAGATGGACAATTTTCTGGAAACATACTGTCCACCAAAACTGAATCAAGAAGAAACTGAACACTTGAAAAATCTGATCACTAGAAAGGAAATAGAAATTGCAATTAGAAAACTCCCTACAAATAAAAGTCCAGGACCGGATGGCTTCACCATGGAATTCTACCAAACATACAAAGAAGAACCCATACCAGTATTTCTCAAACTCTTCCAGATGATTGAAAAGGAGGGAACACTCCCAAACTCATTCTATGAAGCCACCATCACCCTGATTCCAAAACCTGGCAAAGACACTAGAAAAAAAGAGAATTATAGGCCAATATCACTGATGAACATAGACGCCAAAATACTCACCAAAATTTTAGCAAATAGAATCCAACAACACACAAAAAAGATTATACATCATGACCAAGTGAGGTTCATCCCAGGGACACAAGGCTGGTTCAACATACGCAATTCAATCAATGTAATACATCACATCAACAAGAGAAAGGACAAAAACCACATGATCATCTCAATCGATGCAGAAAAAGCATTTGATAAAATTCAACACCCATTTATGATAAAAACTCTCACCATAGTGGGTATAGAGGGAACAAAACTCAACATAATAAAAGCTATATATGACAAACCTACAGCCAGCATAGTACTCAATCGTGAAAAACTCAAAAGCATCGCACTAAAATCTGGGACAAGACAAGGATGCCCACTATCACCACTCCTATTCAACATAGTCCTGGAAGTCCTAGTCACAGCAGTCAGGCAAGAGAAAGAAATAAAAGGGATCCGAATTGGAAAAGAAGTGGTAAAAGTGTCATTATATGCTGATGACATGTTACTATATATAGAAAACCATAAAAGGTCCACACAAAAGCTACTAGAGCTGATTGAAGAATTCAGCAATGTAGCAGTTTACAAATTTAACGTTCAAAAATCAGTTGCATTTCTTTACACTAACGATAATACAACAGAAAAAGACAGTAAAGAAACATTCCCCTTTAAAATAGCACCCAATGTAATAAAATATCTGGGAATAAATCTAACCAAGGAGGTGAAGAATTATACACAGAAAACTATAAACCATTGATGAAGGAAATTAAAGAAGACTTTAAAAAATGAAAAGATATTCCATATTCTTAGATTGGAAGAATCAATGCTGTTAAAATGGTCACACTGCCCAAGGCAATCTACAGATTTAAGGCAATCCCTATCAAATGACCCAGGACATATTTCACAGAACTAGAACAAATCATAATAAAATTTATATGGAACCATCAAAGACCTAGAATTTCCAAAGCATTACTGAAGAGAAAGAAAGAGGCTGGAGGAATAACTCTCCCAGCCTTCAGACAATACTATAGAGCTACAGTCATCAAGCAGCATGGTATTGGTACCAAAACACACATATGGACCAATGGAACAGAATAGAGAGCCCAGAAATGAACCCACAAACTTTTGGTCAACTCATCTTCAACAAAGGGGGCAAGAATATACAATGGAATAAAGACAGTCTCTTCAGTAAATGGTGTTGGGAAAACTGGTCAGCAGCATGTAAAACAATGAAGCTAGAACACTCCCTTACACCATATACAAAAATCAACTCAAAATGGATTAAAGACTTAAACATAAGACAAGATACAATAAACCTCATAGAGGAAAACATAGGCAAAACATTATCTGAAATACATTTCAAAAGTTTTCTCCTAGAAGAAATAAAAGCAAGAATAAACAAATGGGACCTAATGAAACTTACAAGCTTCTGCAGAGCAAAGGAAACCAGAAATAAAACAAGAAGAAAACCTACGGAATGGGAGAAAATTTTTGCAAGTGAAACCGACAAAGGCTTGATCTCCAAAATATATAAGCAGCTCATACAACACAATAAGAAAAAAATAAACAACCCAATACAAAAATGGGCAGAAGACCTAAACAACCAATTCTCCAAGGAAGACATACAAATGATCAAAAAGCACATGAAAAAATGCTCAATATCACTAATTATCAGAGAAATGCAAATCAAAACTACAATGAGGTATCACCTCTCAACAGTCAGAATGGCCGTCATTCAAAAATCCACAAATGACAAATGCTGGAGAGGCTGTGGAGAAAGGGGAGCCCTCCTACATTGCTGGTGGTAATGCAGTTTTGTGCAGCCACTATGGAAAACAGTGTGGAGATTCCTCAAAATACTAGGAATAGAGTTACCATATGACCCAGGATTCCCACTCCTGGACTTGTATCCAAAAGGAACCCTACTTCAGGATGACACCTGCACCCCAATGTTCATTGCAGCAGTATTTACAATAGCCAAAACATGGAAACAGCCTAAATGTCCATCAACAGGTGACTGGATAAAGAAGAAGTGGTATATTTATACAATGGAATACTACTCAGCCATAAAAACTGACAACATAATGCCGTTTGGAACAACATGGATGCTCCTGGAGAATGTCATTCTAAGTGAAGTAAGCCAGAAAGAGAAAGAAAAATACCATATGAGATCGCTCATATGTGGAATCTAAAAAACAGAAACATAAACAAACAATAACAAAATGTAAATATAGGACAGAAATAGACTCACAGACAGAGAATACAGACTTGTGTTTACCAGGGGGGTGGAGGGTTGGAAGGCATAGACTGGGATTTCAAAACTGTAGAATAGATAGACAAGATTACACTGTATATCACAGGGAAATATACACAAAATATTGTGATAGCTCACAGAGAAAAAATGTGTTGATGAGTGTGTATATGTCCATGAATGACTGAAAAATTGTTCTGAACACTGAAATTTGACACAACATTTTAAAATGATTATAAATCAATAAAAAATTTTAAAAATATAATGATTAGAGTGTAAATTAATGATAGAAAGTAGAAAAAGAATAAGGAAAATTAATGAAACAAAAAGCTGCTTATTTAAAAACTGGCATTACTTTTTATCAACAAAATTGGCAAACATTTAGTTAATCTGATAAAGGAAAAAAAAAATTCAAATGGCTGAATCAGAAATGAAAGAGGGACATTACTATTAGTGTTGTGGAAATAAAAAAAAATTTAGAGTTATTCTAAAGGTCTGTTCAAGAAGAAGGCTGTCCAGTTTTCTCAGCACCACTTTTTGAAAAGACTGTCTTTTCTCCATTGTATATTATTGCTTCCTTTGTCATAGATTGACCATAAGCACGTGGGTGTACTTCTGGACTTTCTATCCTGTTCTATTTATCTATGTTATGTGTCTGTTTTTGTGCCAGTGCCAAAGTGTTTTTTAACATTTTTTATTGATTTATAATCATTTTACAATGTTGTGTCAAATTCCAGTGTTCAGCACAAATTTTCAGTCATTCATGGACATATACAAACTCATTGTCACATTTTTTTCTCTGTGATTTATCATAACATTTTGTGTATATTTCCCTGTGCTATACAGTGTAATCTTGTTTATCTATTCTACAATTTTGAAATCCCAGTCTATCCCTTTCCACCCTCTAACCCCCTGGTAACCACAAGTCTGTATTCTCTGTCCATGAGTGTATTTCTGTCCTGTATTTATGCTTTGTTTTTGTTTGTTTGTTTGTTTGTTTGTTTTTGTTTTTTAGATTCCACATATGAACGATCTCATATGGTATTTTTCTTTCTCTTTCTGTCTTGCTTCACTTAGAATGACATTCTCTAGGAACATCTATGTTGCTGCAAATGGTGTTATGTTGTCGGTTTTTATGGCTGAGTAGTATTCCATTGTATAAATATACCACTTCTTCTTTATCCAGTCACCTGTTGATGGACATTTAGGCTGTTTCCATGTTTTGGCTACTGTAAATAATGCTGCTATGAACATTGGAGTGCAGGTGTCATCCTGAAGTAGATTTCCTTCTGGATACAAGCCCAGGAGTGGGATTTCTGGGTCATATGGTAAGTCTATTCCTAGTCTGTTGAGGAATCTCCACACTGTTTTCCATAGTGGCTGCACCAAACTGAATTCCCACCAGCAGTGTAGGAGGGTTCCCCTTTCTCCACAGCCTCTCCAGCATTTGTCATTTGTGGATTTTTGAATGACGGTCATTCTGACTGTTGAGAGGTGATACCTCATTGTAGTTTTGATTTGCATTTCTCTGATAATTAGTGATATTGAGCATTTTTTCATGTGCTTTTTGATCATTTGTAAGTCTTTCTTGGAGAATTGCTTGTTTAGGTCTTCTGCCCATTTTTGGATTGGGTTGTTTATTTTTTTCTAATTGAGTCCTATGAGCTGCTTATATATTTTGGAGATCAAGCCATTGTCGGTTTCACTTGCAAAAGTTTTCTCCCATTCCGTAGGTTTTCTTCTTGTTTTATTTCTGGTTTCCTTTGCTCTGCAGAAGCTTGTAAGTTTCATTAGGTCCCATTTGTTTATTCTTGTTTTTATTTCTTCTAGGAGAAAATTTTTGAAATGTATTTCAGATAATGTTTTGCCTATGTTTTCCTCTATGAGGTTTATTGTATCTTGTCTTATGTTTAAGTCTTTAATCCACTTTGAGTTGATTTTTGTATATGGTGTAAGGGTGTGTTCTAGCTTCATCGTTTTACATGCTGCTGTCCAGTTTTCCCAACACCATTTACTGAAGAGACTGTCTTTATTCCATTGTATATTCTTGCCCCCTTTGTCGAAGATGAGTTGACCAAAAGTTTGTGGGTTCATTTCTGGACTCTCTGTTTTTTTCCATTGGTCTATATGTCTGTTTTGGTACCAATACCATGCTGTCTTGATGACTGTAGCTCTATAGTCCAAGCTGTTTTGATTACTGTAGCTTTGTAGTATTGTCTGAAGTCAGGGAGTGTGATTCCCCTAGCTCCAGTGTCCTTTTACAAGACTGTTTTGTTTATTTAGGGCTTTTTCTTTTTCCATACAAGTTTTAACATTTTTTGTTCCAGTTCTCTGAAAAAATGTTATTGGTAATTTGATAGGGATTGCATTGAATCTATATATTGACTTGGGTAGTATGGCCATTTTAACAATATTTAGTCTTCCAATCCAAGAACACAGTATATCGTTCCATTTGTTTATGTCATCTTCAATTTATTTCATCAGTGTCTTCTATCGTTTTTGGAATACAGATCCTCTGCCTCTTTGGGTATGTTTACTCCTAGATATGTTATTATTTTTGGTACAATGTAAATGATATTGTTTTCTCAATTTCTTTTTCCGCTATTTTATTGTTAGTGTATAGAAATGCAATTGACTTCTGTATATTAATGTTGTAACCTGCAACTTTACCAAATTTATTGATGTGTTCTTGTAGTTTTCTGGTCATTTCTTTAGGGTTTTTTATGGATAGTATGATGTTATCCATGAGCAGTGACAGTTTAACTTCTTCACTTACAATTTGGATTCCTTTTATTTCTTTCTTCTCTGATTGCTATGGCTAGGACTTCCAAGAATATGTTGAATAAAATTGGAGAGAGTGGGCATCCTTGTCTTGTTCCTGATCTTAGAGAAAACGCTTTCAGCTTTTCCCTATTAAGTATGATGGTAGCTGTGGGCTTGTCATATATGGCCTTTATTACATTAAGTTATGATCCATCTATGCCCAGTTTCTGGAGAGTTTTTATTGTAAATGGATGTTGAATTTCATCAAAAGCTTTTTCTGCATCTATTGAGAGTATCATATGGTTTTTATTCTTCAATTTGTTAATGTGGTGTATCACATTGATTGATTTGTGGATATTGAAAAATCTGCATCCCTGGAATAAATCAACATTGATAATGGTGTATGATCCTTTTAAAGCATTGTTTGAGTCAATTTGCTAATATTTTGTTGAGGATTTTTATATCTATATTCATAAATGATATTGGCCTGTAATTTTCTTTTTTTGTGTGATATCTTTGTCTGGTTTTGGTATCAGAGTGATGATTACCTCATAGAATGAGTTTGGAAGTGTTTCTTCCTCTGCAACTTTTGGAATACTTTCAGAAGAATGGATGGAAACTCTTCTCTAAATGTTTTGTAGAATTCATTTGTGAAGCCATCTTGTCCTGGACTTTTGTTTGTTTGGAGTTTTTAACTTACTGATTCAGTTTCAGTACTGGTAATTGGAAATGTAGACAATCTGAATAGACCTATATGGGTGAGTATATTAAATCAGTAATTTTTAAAACTACTCACAAAAAATAGTAAGGCCCAGATGATTTCACATCTGAATTCTTCCTAATATTCAATGAAGAATTAATATCAATATTTACAAGTTCTTCAAAAAATAGAAAATCAGAAGTTATTTCCCAACTCATTTTATGAGGCTAGTATTACTCTCATACCAAAAGCAAAGTTATTGCAAGAAAATAAATCTACAGGCCAGTATCTCTTATAAATATAGATTTAAAAATCCTCAACAAAGTGCTATCCAATTGAATATAGAAACATATAAAGAGAATTATACACCATGATCAAGTGGGATTTATACAAGGGATGCAAGGTTCCTTTAACATCTAAAATTAATTAGATCAATCATCATATCAATAGAATAAAAAACAAAAATACAAAAATCACATGATAGTCTCAATAGACAGTAATGCATTTGACAAACTCCAACATTCTTTTATGATAAGAACACTCAACAAAGTAGGATTGGAAGAGAACTTCCCCAGACTGATAAAGAGCATGTACAAAAGCCCATAACTAATATTATACTTAGTTATAAGTGGCTGAATGCTTTTCCCCTTAAGGTCAGGATATTTACTCTTGCTACTTCTATTCAACATTGTACTGGAGGTTCTAGCCAAGTCAAATAGGCAAAAGGAAATAAAGCATACAAGTTGGAGAGGAAGAAGTAAAACTATATTTTCACCTACATGTGAAATTTCTAAGGAATCCACCATAAACAATATTAGAATTAATCAAAAAGTTTAGCAAAAATTTCAGGATACAAGATCAATAAACAAAAATCAATTGTATTTATATACACTTGAAGTAAAATATCCAAACATAAAATAAAAAGAAAAAAGTATTTACAGTGGTGTCAAAAAAACAAAATTCTTAGAAATAAGTTAATGACCTGCAAAACTTATGCTCTGAAAACTACAAAATATTGTTGAAAAATTAAAGCATATCTAAATAAATGAAAAATCAATGTGTGTGTGGTTCAGAAGACTTAGTATTGTTAAAATGGCAATATTTTCTAAACCAATCTATAGTTTCAACACAATCCTTATCAGATTTATAGCTCAGTTATTTGTAGAAATAAACAAAGTGATTCTAAAATTCATATGGTATTTCAGGGACTCAGAATAACCAAAACAGTCTTGAAAATGAAGAATGAAGTAGAAGCATTCACATGTACCAATTTTACAACTTACTATAAATCAGTGGTAATCAAGACAGTGTGGAAGTGAAACAGATAGACATATTGACTGATGGGGGAGAATTGAGAGTTCAGAAATAAATTGGACATCTATGGTCAACTGATTTTCAATAATGGTGCCAAGACTAATGGGGAAAGAATCATTTCAGTAAAGTGGGGAAAATGAGCAACTACATGCAAATGGATGACATTGGAACTCAAAATGAATCAAAGACCTAAATGTAAGAACAAAACCCATGAAACTCTTAGGAGAAAACATAGGGGTAAATCTTCATGTCTTTGGATTTTGCAGAGTTCTTAGATGTGACACCAAAGAATGATGACACCAAAGCACTAGACAAAAAAGAGCAAAGTGGTTAATTGAATTTTATCAAAATTAAAAACTTTTGTGTTTCAAAAGACATCATCAAGAAAAAGAAAACCCATGGAATGGAAGAAAATATTTTCAAACCATGTATCTGATAAGGAACATCTAGAATATATAAGTATTTTTGGG
Organism: Vicugna pacos; assembly: GCF_048564905.1. NCBI lineage: Eukaryota > Metazoa > Chordata > Mammalia > Artiodactyla > Camelidae > Vicugna > Vicugna pacos. Next base: position 51,004,058 of record NC_133023.1, on the reverse strand, counting down.
TCAGGTTTAGTCTATTGATAGTGATGCTATAAGCTAGAAATGTCTGGGGGCACTTACTACTAATTACTGAGGCCCTATACTACTTGTGGCAAGCCCCCTACAGACATTTTCTAGATCAGAACCAATTGTATCTGGAGCAACATTTGTGGTTCTTATGACTGTTAGACACACCTCAGCACAAACCATCAGGAAACGCTGAAAGAAAACAAAGTTTATTACTCACAGGTTCTGGAGAGTACATGGCAGCATGGCCATGGGTAGAGTGAGAGAGAAAGAGTGTATCTGGGGTTCTGCTTTTATTAGGGTTTAGAGTAGGGTACCTAGGGTTTTGCAGGTTCACTATTGGTGCATATAAAAGTTAAGAGTGAGAATTAAAGCATGGCATGACAAAAGGAAGTGGGAGAACAGTCAGTTTTCTATGTCAACTAGAGCTTTCTAAAAAGGCAGAGGGAGATGTCATGGGTGGATTGGCCTGGCTTTTTATCTAGTTCTATATAGCAGTGTATATATTCAAGATGGATGCTTTTGAAGTGGACACCTAGACAATCAAAAGCTTAATGTCAGGCACTTACATTACAATCAAAAAAGTTAGTTGTTAGGTGCTTACAAATACAATAAGGAACTGCTATAATTCAATAATAAAAAGATAAAAAACCCAATTTAAAAGTGGGCAAAATATCTGAGTAAACATTTCTCCAAAGATATATCAATGGCCAATAAGCACTTGAACAGGTGCTCCACACCATTAGTCACCTGGGTAATACAAATTAAACCATAACAAGATATCACTTCATACCCATAGAATGAAAAGACTAATCAAAAACTCAAATAAGAAGTGTTAGCAAGGATGTGGAGAAACTGGAACTCTCACACACTGTTAATGGAAATATAAAATAGTACAGACACTTTGGCAAATAGTCTGGCAGCTCCTCAACATACAGATACCACATGGCTCATTAATTCCACTCCTAGGTCAACACTCAAAAGAAATGAAAATATATGTCCAGAGAGAAATTTGATTACAGAAACATTATTCATAATAATCAACAGGTGTAAGCAGCCCAAATGTACATCAATAGATGAACAGATAAACAAAATGTGGTATATTCATACAATGAAATATTATTCAGCCATAAAAAAGAATGAAGTACTACCACACGCTATGGCATGGCTAAATCCTGAAAATATTATGCTAAATGAAAGAAGTCAGTTACCGAAGATCTCATACTATGTAATTTCATTCATATGAAACTCTAGAATACGGAAACCTATAGAGACCGAAAATAGAATAGTGGTTGCTTAGGGATTTAGGTTGGGCGTGCAGGTGCTAGGTGGGCAACAGTTAAAGGGTATGCGATTTCTTCTTGAGATGATAAAAATGTTCTAAAATTGACTGTGATGATGGTTGCAAAATCCTGTGGATATATTCAAAACCATTGAATTTTATAATTTAAATAGGTGATTGGTATGTAAATTATGTTTCTACAAAGATGTTTAAAAGAAGGAATTAACTGGTTAATCAATAATTGAATAAATCTAGACAATTGTGCATGAACTTAAGTTTAGCCCCTCACCAAATAGCACAAAAACTGAATTTATATGTTATGTATGAAAGAGATATTTTATTATCATTACAAAGTTGTAAATCAATGAATACCAACTAATTTAAAATCAATTACATAAGTGCCTAGAGATAAGAGTCTTAAGAATGGATATAAGACTGCTTGGAGTGATTAAGCAACTTAACTTCAAGAACTAATTACTTTTAAAACAATAACCCCATGGGTAGAAAATGCATAAGTGTATGTTTTGTAAATGATCAGAGAGCCACTGAGCAAATGTGAAGACAATAACAAATGAGGCAAGAAACCAAGATTGAGGAACTTAGGGCTATTTACATCAAGTTCACCAGAGAGTTTGTCTAAGCCAGTGGTTCTTTACCCTGGTTGCACATGGGAATCATCAGGGGAGCTTTTAAGTCAGAATCTCTGGAATGGGGCCTGAGCCTTGACCTTTTTAAAGTTTCCTATGTAAGACTATTGACTGCCAGAGTGGAAAACTACTGAGTTAGACCATGAAAAACTGGATATGATCAAGAGAGAAGGGACCAAGGGAGGAATGCCCACCTGGAGGATTAATCCAGTTAGGTCCTTTGGTGAGCTCTGGAGGTTGTAGGGAGTCAAACACCTGGGTGTGGAAACTAAGGTTATTCTAAAGTCTAAGATGTCAGAACTAAATGATTCTCAAATCTAGCTCCTGCTCCACCTTCTCCACCCAGTGTGTACAGGACACATGTATACAGAGAAGAGAAAGGACTTGCCTGAGGTAACAGTGAGTCATTGACTGATCCCAGGTCTTCTGACTCCAAATTAGTGTCCTCTACCATGCCCTGCTGCCTTCCCACTTTACAGCCTGAAACTAGGTTTAAAAGGCAGGCAGTTCTTAAATGGCCTATTAATGCAGTCAGTCCTTTCCTCAACTCTCTCTCCAAACCTGCCTAAGGGCTACAAATCTTTATCTGAAATACTGCTCTTTCGAAGCTACATTACATAATCAGTTCAGCAATAAACCTATCAAGTTATATGACTTTTAGTCAAAGCAAATCTTTTGGCCTTGTTTTCCTGCCAAGATTCATGACTCTTGCCTGTTTCATCCTATGAGCATAATAATAAATATCCTTTGCTGAATGCCAACAGCAGGCTGGGCACTTTAAGGCACTTGGGACTTGGGAGCTGATGAAGGAGTCCAGTGCCATCCTTTTCTTATCCTGATCTTTCACCCCACTAAAGATCATAAACACCCTCCACTCACAACTAATCATCCCCCAAAAGTCTACTATTGCCATGTTTGATATAAGAAGTTTGCTCTATTTTATCAGCCAGCTGAAATTCTCTCCTTGCTTGACCAGTGTTATTCTTTCCTATTTTCCCAGTGTGTAGCTGTTTGTGCTATATTATGTGATTGTGTATTATAAGTTTAACTTAATTCCTTGGTGAGCTTGCCAAAGTCTTCCTGCTTGAATGACAACTTCCTCAATATCCATGTCTCTGTCTGCCCTTTTCCAAGCTGGACTACTGCTTCCCAGTTCAAAATCACCTCCACCAGCTCAGTACATGATTTTCTCTCCCAGCCCGTGATCTGACACTGACTTACAGAAAGTAGTGTGTCTACTTGTCTTGACCCTATTTCTTCAGTCCTAGAAGCAGAATACATATTTCAGATTACAGGCAAAAGTGTACAGCCAGCCATGTGTTTTCCCAGGCCCAGAAGTAGTGTTTCAAGGTAGAATGAGCAAGAAATAGAGGGAACCATGAACTTTACTCTATCACTACCTTAGTTCTGGTTGTTTCATATCATATTTTCCAACATTTTTTCAGTCTCTACTCCAATTTTTTTTTGTGGGGGGTGGGCTGTGTGGTATTAAATTGCCTAATGAGGCTTCAGAGGAATCAACTCTGACACTTGAGCATGTCCTAAGCCCATTATGTACAAGTACTCTTCAAAGGTGTCATAAATGATAGACTGTCCCAGTGTCTTCCATCCTGAGTACCCAGAAAACAAAGAAGGAACTGGGCATGGTCATCAGATTCCACTGAGAGAAGGCCAGAACAGTTGAGCTGCTAAAACAGTATACAAGGGATTCCCATAACCTTCCTTCTGCTTTGAGGATTTCTCAGTTTGTTGGAGGCACAGCCAAAATGGCACCAACTCTAATTTATCACTTGCATATTTTCTAGTGGCAATTCTGTCACCTGAGTTCTCTGTCAGCTTCACCTTGCCATAAGTAGAAACAGTGTTCATGGGACTTGGTGAATAGTTATGTGGGTTTGACTTCTGATTCTTGGTAATCTTTTGCAATTCATTAAAATTTCCTAAACCACAATATCCTCATATAAAAAGGGGATATAATATATAGCTTGCAAAGCTGTTCTAAGAATTCAGTGATGTAACTTTGGCGTAAGAATAAAGTATCTGCCACAGAGCTAAGATAAGTGATAAGATAAATGATATTTTTAATTTTTGTCTTCCACTCTTTCCTAGGAAAATTTCTGTATCATCTGCTCCCTGAATAGGTTGTAACCTGGCTGAGTCCCTGCCCCCAAGACTCTATGTTGGCTCCAAGAGCTGGGAAAATATTAATAATAGCTAAATTTTATGTGGAGTTACTTTATTGCATCCCTAGACACTGAGCTAAGTGTTTTACATGTATTCTCATTTAATCCTTACAACTACCCTATGATATAAGTTATATGTCCCATCTTGCATAAAGAACAACTGAGGTTCAATAACTTTTCCAAGGTATACAGCTAGTAAGTGATAGAGCTAGAATTTGAATCAAAGCAATCTAACTTTAGAGAGTCTTTGCCCCTAACTGCTACAGCAGATGTCTGGTAACACTAGACTTGGCTTGAGTAGAGCAAACACTAACTTGCAACTGCCATTCTTTTACTTCAGGGCCTGTCCAGAGAAGCAGAGACCAGAGTTATCTTGTCTAAGGGCTATAAATACCCATTGCTGCAACTTTTCCTCTCACCTTTGTGTCCAATGAATTAGGTCTGTGAAGAGAGCAACATTTTGTAATTCTCTGGCAGTGGAGCATGATCTATAAGAATTCTTCAATGTACTTTTCCCCAAACACAGCTGCTGCTACCACTTTCCTACTGAAGCAGCCAAAATCCCTCTCTGTCCTGGAAGATAGTCAGCACCCTTTCTCTAGCTGTTACTTTGTATATTGAAGCTTGTGTTCCAAGTTGAAAATATTTTTGATTGGGTGGAAACCTCTTTAGTGGACTAAGGACCTTGGATACAGAGGATGTAGCTGCCAGACCAGAGACAGTGGCCTTGCACAATCTAGTCCTAGATACAGCAAGCATCTACCCACAGATGGCTGGTCGGGGGTACTCCTCTCTGTAGGCACAATGAGCACCCAGGTGGTAGCTCCCCTTTCACAACTATATCCTCTAGCACTAATGTGTTGGTTCCTGCCCTTATCCACCCAAAGACTGCTGGCAGGGAAGGCTGTGAGTTTGATGCCAAATGATAATTGGGTTGAGGTCATATAGCGAGAATGTTCATTAGCCCTGGCCTGACTGAATGTGCTACTGACTGATTTATTGTGTGGTCTTAAACAAATCCTTTTTCCTCTCTGAGCCTCTCTTTTCCCATCTGTACAAAAAAGGAGTTGGAATAAATCAATGGTTTTCTAATTATTTTAAGCAGCAGTTACCTTTTTTTCAAATATAACCTTAAATCAAAGCCTAATATATAAAACAGAAAACCAACAGAGTTGCTCTTGCAGACTGAGGATAGCAGGGATGGCAGGGATGCTAGGGATAGCAGTGGTTCAAGGAAGGGGATTCTGTCACAGAGCCCTACCTGCTTGTACTCACTTTTACACTTCCATAGTAGCCCCTGATTCACCTAGGGGAAGGACAATCTGAAAACTGGTCTAAGTAGTCTTGAGGTCCCCATCAAAATATGATGTTCTTACAGTTGATGGAGGTAGGGAAAATGGGGTACATGGAAAGAGAGAAGAGGGAAGAGGCTTAGGAAATACTAAAAACACCCTTCTCATTCTTCCACAGAAAAAAAGAATCCAGGAACACTGCGGGTTGTTAGATGTTAACTGAGTTCAGAAAAATAGCTCCCATCCCTCAACCCTTAACTCTAAGGATAAAAATCAGAGAGGAGAATTGAGAGGCACAAATGCTAACTGGGGATGATTTAGCCAGGTTAGAAATCAAGAGTCCCTAAGTCTTCATCTGATCCCAGCCCTGACTTGCTGTGCACCCTTTGTTAAGTAAATCTCCCTTCTTCTCTGGGCCTGCTTCTGTCTTTCTGACACTAGAAGGGCAATGGCAATCAACATGGGCAGGCTCAGGCAACTCTGATTAACCTGTTGGCTGTTGCAGCAGAAAGACTTTCCTTTGTTTTTATTCTATGTCTCATTTCTGAACCCCTCAGTATCCTGTCTCCCTCAAGTAGCCCTGTGAAGTATCATCAATGATTGTTTTCTGAGCTCTTTCCAGGTCTGGTTGGAAAAAAAAAGTCTCCTTACAATTTGGGATCCAGGTTTTAGGCCCTGCTCATGAAATACATGAAGTAGGGTACAAGTTGAATTGATAGAAAATTACACACTTCTAGCATGGGTGGGACTTTGCCTTCTTGAAATGGGCCTGTGGCTTAGAAAGGCCCTCAGACAAACATCAGGTGTACTGCTTAAGGGCCCACTGTGAGAGAGTCCCCAGGGTAACAAGGACAGGACATTTTAGGGCACCATAGGTAACACAGGTAAATCAAACAAGGTTCCTCTTCTCTCTAACTTAAGTCTGGAGCTCAGAGTAACTATAAAAGACCTGTTTCCCACAGATTTCCCTCATACTTTGGTCTCAGAATGAAGTAGTGGTTGCATACAAATTTGGAGAATACAAGGAGGTCTTAATAAAAATACTATTTACAAAGATACGAGCAGAGTGTAGGGAAAAGACAAGGCCTAGTGCAGTACTCACAGTGGGTCTTTGTTACCACTCTTAAACCTGAAAGGGTGAGAGGAGGGAGTTACTGAATTTGAAAGGCAAGAGTCTTGTGGAGAGGGTTATCAGGAAAGAAGCTGTGATCTTTATTTGAGATATACAGCCAGCTCAAGGTGACACCACAGGAAAGGAGCTATGAGAGAAAAGACACTGACTCTTCTGCCAGGGTTCCCATTAACCAAACACAATTGGTAAGCAGACGGCACTTAAGCCTGTTAATGTACAAGTCAGCCTTCTGGGCCAGAGAAAAGGTTGGAGGACAGTGAGAAATAGATGTAGAGAGGCAAAAGGAAACCAGTCATTTGTCTGATTGATGAATACAGCTCCCCATACCACTTTTCCCCTGCTACAGAGTTTATTCTAGTTCTCCCATTATCTCTATTCTGACATCCTTTCAGAACAAAATCCTCTGATTCTAGAGACTTCCCGTTCCAACATCCAATCTAGAACTTTCTAGTCTTAGAAACTTTTGGAATCAGGAATATCTTGGCAGAAGAATTTGACCCCAGAACTCCACTGCTCCAGAATCCTTTTAGAAATCTTTGTCCTGAGAACCCAACTGACCCTTAAATTCTCTTGTTTTATCAACTTACCTGGAATATAAGCAGCATGGCTGAATTCAGCTTCAGGGCTGGTATTGGGTCTCATGCTCCTCTGTGTATCATGCAGACAAGCTGTTGTTAGTCTATAAATAATAATGAAAGATGAGTGTATAATGCAGAGGTTGGCATTGCTCACTTGCCAGACCAGCAATGAGGGGTAGGAGATGATTGGAGTATTAGGAATTCAGAAAGGTTACCAAATGAGAGAAAAATGTTGATATGGCTAAATGAAATTACCTCCAGCTCATTGCTAAGTGAGATAGGAAAGGGGCCAGAGACCTCCAGGTTGGTTTTCAGTAGCAGAGGTTTACAGTTTCAATCCATCATGTGGTGTTTTTACCCAAAATGTCTCCATCCTACTGTGGTGACAGGTAGTCACAGGGGCAATAGCACTGAATTTGACATCAAAATGTCTAGGGTCAAGTCGCTGCTTATTAATTGCTATATGAACTCGAGCCACTTTTTGCTGTGTCCTTTAGTTCATTTGTCTAACAGGGATAAATGCCCTTTCCTGCTTCCATTCCCAGGATGGCTTCTATGGACACAGTGAAAGCATGGTTGGAAAACCAGTAATTTATGCATTATAAAATTCTGGGGCCAAGGTGCCTCCATAGTTAGTGTATATGAGTGAATGAGTGATATAATGTGTATGAGTGAGGAAGGAATAATGAGAATGTGTGAAGGGATATGTGTGAGAGAATAGGTTTAAAATGAATGTGTGAGAGTATTTGTGTAAGAGCTCACATTTGTTTGGAAACACGTGAAAGAGAATGTGAAGAAAAATATGAATATTTGTGGGTCTGTGAGATTCTGGGAGTTTGTGAGAGACAGAATGTAGATGACAGTGTACATATACACATGGATGTGAATGTCGAGGTTGGACCATATGAAATTACCATTTTTACAGGTTCACTATACTTTAACATTGGCAATCTCATGTGGTTTTGCCTACTATGTAAATAAAATTGTATGTATATTTGAGAATGTATGAGTTAATTCTGAGTGAAAATGCCAAGGTTCATATTTGTGAGTGAATGAATGTATATGTTCAAGCAAATGTATACTTGTGTGTCAATGAATCTATGCAATGTAATGTGTATGTTTTTAGTAGAGCATTGTGAATGTGAATCTACATGACCATGTGTGCAAATGTGTTTGGAAGGAAGGAAGAGATTTACTATTACCATGCATATGAGTTCAAGTGTGTGTGTGTGTGTGTGTGAGAGAGAGAGAGAGAGAGGGAAAGAGAAAAAGAAAGAGAGAGAGAGAGAGAGATTGAATACAGAGAACATACCTAGCCTTTGGACTCCGTACTAGTGAATACATGCCCTCCTCTCAACTCATAACTTTCCAAAAAAGCAAGCTTTCCAAGCTGAAATTTTCCACACAGGTTTTCCACTCCAAAAGGGGACCTTTTAACTTTATTTTTTTTTCTCTTTGCTTCAAGCCTCGCTCCTAGCCATTTTGGGCCAAAGAGAGGAGTAAGTGGCCAGCTCTACTCAGAGAATAATTGGGAACATTTTGCTACACACAAAAAAGTGGAAAATGACTGGCGTGTGGGACTGAAACTCGGTGCGGGTTGTAGGCTGCAAGACAAAAGGCCCCTCAGCTACTTTATTTGTTCTTTTTAAAAGTAGCCCTAAGTGACTGAAATATTGTTCACCACCACAAGCAGTATGAAATTTCACTACCAGCTGGAGTTATGTAACAATCTCCATGGCAACCAAAGCCCATAAACTTGCAGTATCACTGTTGGCTGGTTACATAGCAGTGGTTTTAGTGCCCCCAACACCCCTCCCCTTCAGCCCTTTCAAGGTTGTTTTCTCTTTTAATCCCCCTCCTCCTATTTTTCTTTCCTGTAAAAATCAAGAAAATTAAATGTTGAGTAAAATGAGTGAAAACTGGAGCTTCTTAAGTAGTGAGTGCACATGAGGCACACCGTCTTCTCTGAGGAAAGTGTAGGAGCTCAGCTTGCATACAGGCTAGCTTACAGTAGGGAATTTACTGTCTCCCATTACTATACTACAGCTTACAGACAAACATACTCTGTAATGGGTACTGCTGAAAGGAAATCAAGCAGGCTGAAGAAAAAGCAGGCAGCAGTTCTAAAAGAAATCCTGAAAAACACAACCTCCCAGGACTCCTTCCTTTAAGTATTCCTAGGGACCCTGGAAAAGTTACAGCATGGTGGAGATAGAAGTAGTAGATCTTTCTGAAATGAAAGAATGAGGTTTAGGAGAATGGGGACACAATCTTCCTTAGGCAGCATCACATCACTACTTTTCCTAGAGCTTAGAGCTGGACTGTATTCCCACTCTGATCAAGAGACAGGATCTGAGATCAAACGTGCAGCACTAGATATCAGGATTTATGTATTCCAACTCCTGGATTCATCTCTTAGTAGCTGTATGATCACAGAAAACCTAAAAGAATTTCAGGTTTGCTAGATATTTGAAAAGGTGTGCTATTATCCTCCACTCAAACATGTACAGTGATGGGAAGATCTTTACCTGTGAACATGGCCCATTTCTTCCATCACCTGCTCTGAGAGAGAATTATTCTTTGCATTGAGCTGAAATTTGGCTTTCTGTGAATTTCAGCCATAAGTCTATGGCCTGTCTTCTGGGCTACCCAAACTCTACTTGTTATCTTTACCCCATTCCCTTCAATTATTCCTCATGTGTCTTGGGATCTTCCTTTTTAGTCTGCTCACTCTTCTCTGTATATGTCCCTCATTCATTGTTTCTCTATTAAAGTGTGGATCCCAGTGCCTGATACAGTCATCCAGTTGAGGCCTGAAAAACTAGCTAGATGATGAATTCCAGGAGTGAGACTGCAGTAGAGGGTGACAAGGTGCATGAAGTGTCAAAAAGGAGGAGGTTTAGGATTATGTTTCTTTCCTAGGATCAGTCTCTCTATCCTGGAAAACTGGGCAATAAATGCTTTCTATCACCATTGTAAGCCTAATCTGCAGCCCTCAAGTCCAAACGAGCAAGTTTCCCACAATTCCATGTCTAGTAGTACCTCATCCCTGGCACAACTGGCACCTGGGTATGGGATAAACATAGGTTACCTCCATGGCAACTCCCTTTGTGCCTGCCTTGATCCCTAGAAGCATTGGTCCCAGTGAGAGCAGGGCTTTAGTCCTCCTGAAGCCTTTGTATACTCTGATCACAGCCAGAGCTCCCTCCCTTGCCCTAGGTGTTGCAGATAGGGCCCAGAGCTTCTTGTCTGAGCTCCTACACAGCTAGTGCTGAGTTTACTTAGAAACTGCTGGGTAGGGACAATGTCATAATCAGCAGATAATGTAAGGATTATAGGTGTAGTGAAGGAAGGGAAAAGAGTTGATAAGTTTTGAGCCCTACCCACTCTTCCTAGAGAGTGGTGGTTGCAGAATTTTCATATAAAGAAGAATTAAGGGAGGCATCTGTCTGGACAAGTATACTGATTTTATACACAGTCTATTTGTATTTGGGGTGTTTTTGAAAGGTCAATGGAGATTACAGGGGCAGGGAGAGGGCCAAAGGCCTCCCCAAACCTATCCTTTAGCAAGCCACTCCTTTGATTCAAATCTATTCCTGTCCAGGGCTCTGTGTATATGTGTGCACATGTGTGCCCAGCTGTCAAAATTTCCAAGTGTGGGAAGGTAATATGAAGACTTGAGGAAGATTGGAGTTGGGCCAGTGTCACCAAGACTGGACTACTTGCTGCTTATGGGCAAGCTGGAAAGACTGATCAAAAAGTAGATAATGATCATAAAAATATAAAGGCCATCAGCCCCAGAAGGAATGGAATTAGGCCAATCAAATGTTAACAAGTAAGACAACTGTGTCATTCCTTGAATATCTAAATGGGTAAGATAATTGTCATTCCTTGAGTATCTAAACTGTGTGCCAGACATGGTGTTAGATGATTTCATATACATTTATCTCATTTAATCACAGCCCTTTGACCACCCCTTCTATGTCTCCTACCCAAGGTAGGTACTATAATCCTTTTTCACAGAGAGGAAAATGGAGAGTAAGAGTCATTTGTCCAAATTCACTCAACTATGGGTGACAGAGCTGGGATTCAGTCTCAAGAATGTCTGCCTTTAAAGCAGGCAGCCTTCTGTAGTTGAAGCAATAAGCTTTACTTGAGTCTAACCTCCACCAGGCTCCACTGCTCACATCTGAGACCCATCTTGCTGAAGTGTGCTATTGGGCATGGGAATTGATGCTGGACTGGCAGGAGAGTGAAGTCCATTTTCACTACTGTGGGTGCACAGTATCAACAACATCCATTGCCTTGCCATTGACTCACTGTGTGATGTTAGGCAAATACTTTCCCACACACTGGGTCTCAGTTTTCCCATCTGTAAAAGTAATTGTAGTGAAGGCTAAATGAGATCATTTAGCCCCATGAATGACACTTAAAAGAAACTTAATAGGTAGTAGATTAGGAAAGAATTGGGCTGGGTAATCTTCCTGTTTGAATAATTTCTGAATTTGTGACTCTTCTCTTCTTGCCAGGAAAGGAGGGTAACCTGCACTGACTAATATAGCATATCATTTTAAGGCATTGTCACCTTTCAGTCTTGAGGTAGCAAAATCAGTTCCTTAAACAATCTTTGGCTAAATGACTCCTCTCAGCCACATATTTTGTTAACATTAGACTAGATGTTGGGGCTTCAATGATCCATAATTTATGGGCCTTTCTTTGTAGGAGTTTCACAAGAGAATTAGGATAGAGAGAAGTCTGATAATAGATCAGGAGAGCAACAGCAGTCCTAATTGACCCAAGAGAGTAAAGACTGAACCAGGGCACTGAGGGAGAAATTGGAGGCAGCTTGAGGAGGCAGCAGAATGAGGTGGTGGAAGCCAAGAATGGTTAAAGAGTAACAGCAATAATGGCATTAAGAACTCATTAATATATACAAGATCTTGTGGTAGCTCACAGAGAAAAAAATATGACAATGAATATATGTATGTTCATGTATAACTGAAAAATTGTGCTCTACACTGGAATTTGACACAACATTGTAAAATGACTATAACTCAATTAAAAAATGTTAAAAATAAAGAACTCATTGCAATGGTCTACAAGGCCCTTTACAATCCTCCTCTACCACCTCTCTTGGCCTCATCTCCCACTACTCTTCACCTTTCTCACTCCAGCCACTCTGGCTTCTTTGCTGTTCCTTGAAGAATTCTGATACCCTATGATCTTTGCACTGTCATTTCCTCTTTCCTAATATATTCGCATGGCTCACTATCATCTACTCCTGGTCTGCACTCAAATCTCACCTTCTCAGAGAGACTTTCCTTGGCCATCTGACCTAAATTTGTACCCATGCTCCCAATATTTTTAACACATCTGCCGTCCTTTATTTTTCTCCTGCTTAGCATTTGTCACTATCTAATGTATTATATATTTTATTCATTCTTTTTGTTTCTATCATCCTTACTAGAATGTAAGCGCCAGTGATTACCATCTGATTTTTCCCCTGAGGTATCTCCAGTGCCTAAGATGGTACCCTGTACATGGTAGGTGCTCAGTAAATAGTTACCAAATGAATGATGAATAGTAAGCTTTAGAAAATATGGAAGGAATTATTTATTCCATTTTAAGGAGTCAAGGGTCCCTTTGACACTTTGATAAAAGATATGGATCCTCTCTACAAAACATTGCATATAATCCTCTCCCTTGCTACATTACTAGCTCTTTGGAATCCACAGTTTCATTGCATTCCCACAACAACCCTGTGAGGCAGAAATTTTGTCTCTATTTTGCTTGTGAGGGCAGTGAAACTCAGAGAAGTATGCTAAGTTACCAAAGACTATTGAGTAAGTGGTAGGTCAGGGACTATGACCAAATTCTCCAATGTTCTGATCACTGCCATTTGCTGCCCCTAAGCTCATAGTGTGCTTCTCTTGTACAAAACTTGGCCAGGAAAAACCACTGTGGTAGACAGCTTCTAAGATGGCATGCAATGATCCCTGTCTCCTGGTATTTATACCCTTCTGTAATTCTTTCCCCTTGAGTATGGGCTGAAGCTAATGACTTGCTTCTAATTAACAGAATGTGGCAAAAGTGATGGGATGTCACTTCTGAGGTCATGTTATGAAATAAAAGACCATAATTTCTGTCTTGCTATCCTTCTCTTTCTTTCTTACTTGTGCTCTCCGATGAAGCAGGCTGCTGTTTTGTGAGCTGCGTTATGGAGAGACCTATACAGCAAGGAACTGAAGAAAGCCTCTGTTCAACAACTAGCAAGGAACTGAGGCCCTCATTCCAACTGCTCATAAGGAACCAAATCCTGCAAACAGCGACATGAGTAAACTTAGAAGCTGATCCTCCTCCAGATGACCCTTAAGCTGACCCTTTGTAGCCTGTGAGAGACCCTGACCCAGATGCAATCTGATAAGGCATGCTTGGTTTCCTGACCTACAGTGAAATAAAATAGCTGTGCATTTTTTAAGATGCTAAGTTTTGAAGTAACTTGTTATACAGCAATAGATAACCAACAAAACCAGATAAACAAAATGGCCTATACTACACTGCTTTTACCGCCCCAGCTGCCACACCTCCCTCCCTGGTCCTCACTCCCAAAGCCTTTCTTTCACCAAGTATGTTGGTAGAAATAACCTATTTGGGTCCATAAGGGGCTGGAGCTTGAAGTAACATCAGGATTGTGAGGATTGTGCTAATTGGAAGAGTTTGGTATTTTTATCTGAAAGAAAAATTGTCTTATTCACAGCTTGATTTCTTTCAGGCCCTGGGCCTCTATGACCATGCTAATTTGCAAGACTGCTTAAAATTGTGGTTAACTGATAAGACTTCTCACCTGGAAATCAGGAGACCTTTTTTAAGGCAATCAGGTAGTCCACAATATTTTTCAGCTGCTATCTTTGAGCCTGGAAATATGCGTGGTATTGAGGAAACTGTGGCAAACAAACTAGACCCAGTCCCTGTCCTCCAGTGTAATAGTTATATTCCTGGATCTGCCACTCACAGTGGACTCATGGCCAATCCCCTTCTCTCTGCCCTCAGTTTCCTCATTGGTCAAATGGGTAGAGGTTGGTATATGTAGGAGATCTCTTTCAGTGCTACAATACTGCCCTTTTGTAAAAAGACAAGGCCTGTGCTCAAGTGATCAAGGTTTCTGCTTCCTGGCTGGTTGGTTACTCAGGGTCATTAAGGTTAAATGATGTGTCCAGGGTCATGTGGGCAAATGGTGGCAGTGTCCTGAGCTGCCTTTCAAAGTTACATTAACATTTATAATACAAAGAAAAAAACCTGTTCGATAATGCTTGCTCAATAACACTCTGTTCCCAAATAGACAGTAAGCAAACAGGATGAAAGGCAAGAAATTGCAAATGTTTTTAATAACTCAATAATATTTAAATAACAGACAGTAATTATCTTATTAACTCTAAATTAAGAACAGCAGAGCAAACTTTCCTGGAGCTCTACTCTCACTGATACATCTAGAAGCCCTAAGAAGTAAGTAAAAGATTATCTACTCCAGTGCAATCCTCCTTATGCTGAAAGAGCATTATTCTCTAGAAGTGCCAAGTTAGGTTGGGCTGGGAGTAGGGCTGAGAGAAGAAAACCAAAGATGTGGCTTAAGAAAATGTCTCTGGAATGGAGAATGAAATTCTAGGCTTTTATAGGAACAGAAATGGGCAAAAGAAAGGGAAATCTCTTTTACAGATATGAAGGTGTATAAAGAAGAATGACTTACCCAAGATCACTAATCTCTTTTTAGTGGCAAACTTAGACTATAATCTGTACCTTTCTATGACACCACCCTGCACACAACCAATTTTACCTGATAGATGATATATAGCAGTTAGGAGCACAGACTCTCAAGGCAATTAACTGGGTTCAAATTTATTCTCTGCCATTTATTAGCTGTGTGACCCTGAGCAAGTTATTTTACCTCTTTGTACCTCCGTTCCCTCACTGTGAAATAAGGATGATGATATAACCCACATCATAAGAGTGTCAGGAGGATTAACTGAGTTAATATTTGTAAAGCACTTGGAGCAGTGCTTGTCATAAAGTAAATACTATATAAGTATTTGTTAAATAAAACAAACAAGGTTTTCACTTAATTATAAGCAAATCCAGTAGCCCAAGCAAGCCAGTAACAAGAGGAAGCTTTCTTGGAGATTCCCTCCACTCCTTTTCCTTTCTGAAATATGGCTACACTTCAAGCCTCCACTCCCCATCAGGCACCATACTCCTCCTCAGGTTCTCAGTGCCCCAGTACTCTCTCCCCAGCTTCTTTGGACTGGCAAGAAGTGATCAGTCCACACAACTCTCACATTTATTCCCTCATCAGATCAGCATAACAACTCAGGGATAGAGCAATGACTTTTATTTCCATTTTAGAAATGAAGACATGGAGGACCAGGAACTTGATGTGACTGGTATGACTCTCTAGGTTTAACAGGGTGCCATGGTTCTACTCCAAATCTCACTACTTACTTTTGTACTACCCCAGGTAAATACTTTCCCATCTCTGTGCCTCAATTTCCTCATCCACTCGATGAGGTGATTGGATAAAATGATCTTAACAACAATCTGATTCAAAGGTAAAATAACTTGTTTGTAGTGGAGCAGGAACTGATTTTCTGCTAAGCCACTCCTTGATTTTTCCCTGATGCCTTTTTTTTTTTAATAAATGAGTAAAGAATCTGAGATAGTTAAGATAATACACTCAGCCCATTTGCCCTTCTAATCCAATTTCCTTTACATAGTGCTGGGGGGTTAAGCATATGCTAAGATTGTAAAATGTCAGAGCAGAAAGAGCCTTTGAAGACATATTTTAGATCACTTTCTCTAAAACCATTAAATGCACATACCTCAGGGGTCCTCCCTACTACACTGTAGGTACATGGACTGTCAGACCACTCTTTCCTGGAGAATTGACTTTACTAGAAGATGTAGAAGAACTACATTAAAATAAAGACAAATTTGTCATGGAATAGAATGCAAAAAATACAGATGAGCTTTTTACAATATAATGAACCTACAAAGAATTTGTACTTTCACTAGGGTTGGAAAAAAATCTGAGACACACTCTTCTAAATCATCATATTGCAATTGGTGAAACTGATATCTAAAGAGAGGAAGAGTCTTCCTCCCCAGGGTCACAAAGAGACTTAATAACAAATAAATGACTTGAATCCAAATTATTGTTATCCCAAACAATTGTGCTATATTCTACCTGGACTCTCATGTTTGTTCAGGCCTTAGAAAGCAAGAGAGAGACAAGGAGTGGCTGAAGACTGTTCCCTTGGTAGGTAAAAAAAGCACCTCACTAATATGCACAAGCTACTTTCCTTCTCAAGGTCTCAGTTTCTTCATCTGCAAGAAGCAGATATGAGAGTACAATGTATGGATAATAACTTTAACGCTGTATTCAGAATCCCTAGGTTTAAATCCTAGCCCTGTGACTATCTAGCTGTTTGACCCTGGGCAAGTTGTTTAACTTCTTTGTGCCTCAGTCTCACAGAAAAATAAGGATAAAAATAGCATTTATCTCACAAAGCTGTTGTGAGAATTTGATGAGTTAATACAGGCTAAGTGCTTAAGGACAAAGCTAATTATTTAATTTTTATTCTTAAAACTGAAAAACCATGGGACGAGGCTTACAGCACTACTGCAGACTGAGAAACCTCTGTGAGACTCCAAATATAGACAGCATAGTCTATAACCCACAGGTCATCACAAATGTGTTCCACATTTGGATGGTTGGAGATGGAATATGTGACAAGCTGAGAACCTTTCAGAAAAAAATCATCCAGACTGTTCTGATATCTAAATTAGAAGGTAGGCCTTGTATGAGTTCCTGAAAGGGCCATAGTGGGCACTAAATTATGTGCTCACATTTTCTTTAAAAAGACTGAATTCCCTCTGGGAAAACATCTGACTCTTTGACAGTCTTGATGCCAAACATAGAGAAAAACACAGTAAGATGACTATTGGAAATCATTTTAAA
This sequence comes from Vicugna pacos, assembly GCF_048564905.1. Lineage (NCBI taxonomy): Eukaryota > Metazoa > Chordata > Mammalia > Artiodactyla > Camelidae > Vicugna > Vicugna pacos. The sequence goes on along the minus strand of NC_133023.1, from coordinate 50,986,932 downwards.
CAGTGGGAAATGGACCTTGAAAGAAGCAGGTTCTTAAACAAGGGATTTGTCACCCTTGGCAGTAGAAAAGCTTAAACAGAATAGTAAGTGAATTGCTGAAGGCAGGTCCTGGGACTCTGGCCTGGACTAGTTAGGAGAGACTCTTTACCAGGTACCTAGGGTTTAACCATCTGGTTGTTTCTGGTTTCTATGGCCTCACTAATGCCCTTTGGAGCTTTCCCTATTTCTCTCTATGGGTGCTTGCTACAACTCCTACCCCCTTTTATAAGGCAAATTTGAACAATTTGCATAAGCCATGGCCCCACAACACCTCTCAGGTCCCCTGAATCTCTGAATTATTATTCATCAGGTAAATCATCAATCAGAAAGTATCTATCTTAATTTGAACTTATTCTGGCCCATTGACCTTTTGAGATAGTTATTTTAAAGCTGTACTGCATGAACCCTAGTGTTCTATGGAGATATCCTAGAAATTACATAGAAGGGATGGATCCCCACTTCACCCAGAATAGCTCCACTTTGATCTGTTTTCTATACTGTGGGTCCCCGTTGAATTTTATTTGTGGTAAAAAGTTCTATTGTTAAAAGCAGGTTGAAAATCCCTGTCATAAATGCTGAAATTATTTCAATAGTCCAGAAATGTCATATGTTGGCAAAGGACAATTCTTTGAGTTGTGCTTCAAATACTGTCACTGCAGTTCTTAATTTCTGGAGCAAAAACAAACAAAAAAACACAAAACAAAATCATCATGCATGAAGGAAAGGAGATTTGATTCTTGCCTTCAAGGAGCTGAGGTTCAAATTAAGAAAGCAGAACAAACAGCCTGGAATCATCTGAGACTTTAATAGTTCACAGCTAAACTGCATGGTTCTGATTTTAGGAACTCAGAGGAGATAGATCCTGAAGAAGAAGTGGAATTTTAGCTGGTGTCTGAAACATGAGAAAGTAGGCTGGTTATAGGCAAAAGAATGAGAGAGGCAGAGATTGAAGTGAGGTTAGTATTGGGAATTTGAGAGATCATGGCTGGAGTGGGCTCTGTAAGGAACCAGGCCTGAGGATCATGGGTGATTCATACTGGGGACCAGTGAGAGAGAAGGTCACTGGAGCCAGGATGGGGACACCTAGGAATGACAGCAGAAAAGTTTGGAATTTACGCACCTTCTGAACATACTACAAGGTGGATAAGGTAGGATAGGAAGCACTGAAGGAAGCCCCAGTAGTGGGAGGATTTAAATGGTGATCCAGATGAGGACTACTCAAAGGCTGCCTTGGATACAGAGACCCACTTACCATAATCTCAGTGCTTACAGCACTAGTCATTATTCTTTTGCCTTTTCTTATTGCTGAGAAAGGCCCATATCTTTATCTCTTGTAGCACTTAGTGCAACATTCAACACATAGTAAATTTTCAAGTAATGCTTGTGGACACAAAATGAAAGCCATTTAAAAGGGAAAACCAAAAGCCTTTGGTGACTAATGAATGTTGGGAGAGGTCTTTTATCTACTGTCTCTACCATCTCTCCAGAGCTTTCCCGTACCTCAGACAGTCTGAACAACTCCCCTTCCCATAAGCCCACTAGACAGATTTCATTTTCTTCATTTTATAGATGGAAAAACTATGGTTCAAAAAAGTAAAGGGACTTGCCCAAGATCACCTAAGTAATGGCATAAGTGTGAGTGAAACTGTAGCTTCTGTTAGGGAATCCATTGTTCTCCCTGAATCTCTAGTCTATTTAGAAACACAAGTGCTAAGGACTACCTCCAATTCTTCTCTGTGCACTGTTTGGTCAAATATTTAAATCCTCTCTTGCCTCAACTACAAAGATGATGAGTAAATAGCTAAGGTAAAGTGGTAGGAACATTGGACTTAAAGTCAAAGGTTCTGGTCTCTAGTATAAGTTCTGCCATAGCCCAAGTTTCCCAGTCTGTGAATTGGGCACCCTGGAGAGCTTTCCTGCATGGTTCATGGTCTCAGGTCAAGAAGCATACATCACTCTCCTTAGCCTGCTAACATAAGCCAAGATTACAATGCCCTTGAGCCTAATTACTTCCATCTATTTGCCTGTCTTCCAGTGAGATAGATCATCTTCTTATGAGGAAGTCTGGAGACCTAGGATCATGATAGCTTTTTTAATGATTGAATGATGCCTTGAATCACCAGGCTTGGCTGGCTCTGGTATGCTCACTCCACCACACACTTTTATCAAAGGGGTCCCTTTGCCTACTTAACAACTTTGCTTTTAATCAGGAAGCTCCTAAATTCTGCTCTTTGCTTTGCTCCCTTTCTGTGTTTGTGCATTATTCCAAGACACCCAGAGGCAATTGTGATTGGTGCATCCTTGCTCATAAATCTAGGAATTCAAATGATATATTTTATTTATCACCACCAATCCAAAGATGGGCAACTTCCAATGACTGCAGCAAATAAATAAAACCAAAATGATGAACTCCCTTGTCCTCTCCTGTTAAATAAACACTTGCCTAGGGACATTATAACTGGGTAAGCTGAAGATGAAAACATTGCCTTGTTGAAAGCTTGCTCAACCGGGGCCCATTTCAGTAATTGATTTCCCCCAACCCCATTACCCTTTGTGCCTACCTCTCCTTTCTCATCAGGGTAGGTAACATGTGCTCATCATAAATCCATGAGACAGAAGACAGGCATGAATTTCATCTGACTTCTCCTCTCTTGTATCCCTCCAAATATCTACACCATGAGGAACCACGTTCCTCATATCTCAAGCTGAGTGACTGAACTCCCAACTTCCCAGAACTATCTCCTGCAACGGAATTTTTTTCCTTTTGGGCCACTAAATGCAGACACGTGTTGTGATGGAAAGAGCAGATCCTCAGAGGCACTAGTATCTGTGTTCAAAAATCCATTTGCTGGTAGTAGAATCTTGAGGAAGTGACTTTTCTGTAAGTCTCAGCAGATAATTTAGTAGAAGATTACAGATAAAAGCTCTTGCTACAAATTTACATTGGTTCAAACTCTTTGTGAGTTTGTGCAAATTGCTTCACCTCTCTATGCCTCAATTTCCTCATTTGCAAATAAGTATCATAATGAGATAAGCCTTGTAGTATTGTTGACAGGATTAAATGAGATAATCTGTGGTATGGGCTCAGCTTAATGCTTTGAACAGAACAAGTAATCAATAAATATTAGCCTTTATTACTAACAGTAAAATCAGGTAGACAACAAAAGCATTGCTGTGGAAAGAGCACCGTGTTTTAAAAAAGCCTGGCATTAAGCCCCAGCTCTGTTACTCATTAGCTGGTTGAGACCTTGATGTACCCTTAACCTCTCTCAACCTCAAGTTCCTTGTCCATAAAATAGGACTAATAATAGTGTCCATTATACCAGGTTATTGCAAGAATGGCACAAGTTCAGTTGTTATTAAAAGTGCTTTACATTTAAGTCTTGTCAGCCAACATTCTTGGAGCTCCTACTGTGTACCAAACTGTAGGCTCAAAGCTGAGAGAAAAACAGTGAATAAGATTATGGTCACTGCATTCAAGATTTCATAGTCTAACTGTGGCAAACAGTCCCATAAACAAATCATTAAAGTACAAAATGTGACCCATAATTATAGAAATGTGCACAAGGTCCAGAAATTTGTGAAAATAAGTGGATGTCTAAATCAATGGGGTGGGAAAGTAAGATGGCAGTAGTCAGGAAAGGCTTCCTGGAGGAGGTTATGTCTAAGATGGCTTTTGAAAAGAGAAGAGGAACTTTCTTAACAAGCATGATAGAAAGTGTATTCCAGGCCAAGGCTAAGGCAAAGAGATACACACTTGGTATTATTGGGCAATGCTGTACCTATTTCATTCTTGAAGGGTGCAATTTTAAGAGAAATCAGTAAGAAATGAGCCTGGAGAGATAGATGGGGGCCTAATTAATAAAAAACAAACTTAACTGCCCTACTAAGGAAATTGTATGTTTTTTAATTAATATTTTAAATAGTATTTATATAACAGTAAGCAATAACCACTATTCTAAGCACTTTACAAATATTAATTCATTTAATCCTCAAAAGAATACTGCAAGATAAGTACTATTACTGATGCACAAAGAGCTTAAGTAACTTGCCTAACATCTCATAGACTGTAAGCAGCAGAGACATAGTTTCTACCCAGGAAGTCTATTTCCAGAGTCCATAGAGGTGAAGGCTAAAAAATAATCTCTTTGTCATAGCCCCATCCAGGCCACTTACCCCCATTGTATCAGCCAGATATGAGATTGTACATTTATGCAGTTTTGTTCCACATGGCTTTGGCTGTCCATTTGTTACTCAGAGCTCAGACCTTCTTGATGGTCTTGATGGAGTTCCAGGGGTTGGTCTCTTCATCAGCATTGGTGATGATAACATGACACACTTTCTGGTTGGCTTAATGACCTGAATTAATAGTTGTCTGATGGTACAAGATACCCCCTCACTAACGTCTCAACAGACTGTCAGTTCACCCCATGAATTGCATGGATGAAGGGCAATGGTGATGGTAACAGCAGGTAGACGCTGGTAGCTCTAGGATCTTTTCTGAACCCATCCAGCCACCTATACATGGCCTCTCCTCTACCATCCAAAATGGTCTGCAGATTCCAAGGGCAGGGGAAAGCTACTACTTGGTATGCATGTTTTTACTTGGGGTTATTTATCTGCCTAAGCTGGCATCATAGTAATCACCTATATTTTTATTGGCCTTTACAATCCCTGAATCCCTTTTACATACATCAGTCATCTGATTTCTTCTTCCTTGAAAAATCTTTAAAGTCAGCATTAACCTTTTTTTTTTCCAAATGAGGAAACTGAAAGTCAGAGAGGGAAAATGACTTGCCCAAGGTCACACGACTAGTGAGTTGCAGACATTCACTGTGCAACTTTAAGGGTCCAAAAGCTTTTCATCTACTGCCAAAGTGATATATTAAAGTCATCTGGATCGAGGGCGTCTGTTTCAGGAGCCTGAATGGGGAGGAGGGTGGAGAGTTTTGATGGATTTCTTGAGGCATTTAGGGTTATGAAACTTCTTACTACAGTCAGAGGAAACCCTCAGTGACCCTTAGAAGCTATCTTGCTGGGAGGGTTGTGGCCTCAAGATCGTCTGATTGTCTGGATTTCCCCCCACCCCTGTCCAATCACTGTCAGTACTGCAATGTATTAAATGAAGAGTTGGTTTCTCTGGGGAAGGTCATTATTCCAGTCTTTTACTCTTGTTTACACAATGAGTCACTCTTTATCATTACTGTTTCCCAGACAGGCCCTCTTTCATTTCTTGCTAGTTCTTGGTACAACCCCCAGCTACAGGTCAAACTACCTTCCCTGTGCAACTTGAACACTTATCTGATACTTCTGTTTCTTCACCTGGATTCTGCCTTTCTTCAGCATGCTCCCATGCCTAAGTCTGTCCTATGCCTAGAGAGATACTTAAAAATTCTTAACATTTTTTCTTCAACATAGTCAAACATGCCTATCTTTTCCCTCAAACAGTATTTGAGTTTTTTGTCTTGTTTAAGAAGGTCTCCTCCACTCCAAGATTATGCAAATATTTTTCTGAAAAAGAAAAATCAAAATCAAAAGACCATGAATAAACTGGGAAAGTATTTGCAACTCATATGACAGATGAAGAGTTTGTGTCCTTATTAGACTTAACTTTTGAATCCAGAAGATTTTTATTTTCATATCATTGAGTCTATTGGCCTTTGTCCAATGATTATTGGCTTATAGTGAAGTCCATAATCTTTTAAATATTCAATGAGTAAAGCAATTTGCTTTTATTCATCTAAGGGTGAAATTAGATGATGTTTGTAAAAACATATACATGATATTAATCCTTTTGTCTAGGAAAAACAGCTGTAGACATGTATATATTTGATTAAACAAGTTAGTAAGAGCATGGAAAAAGCTGTAAAATTATGGCAAACTGGTAATATCAGTTACCTCCTGAAAATGGGATATCAAGGGACTTGAAGGAAATAATTAACTTTTTGTTATATGTTTTTGTGTTTATCACTTGTTACAATGATATGGAATTATTTGTTATTTTAAAAGTAACCTAAATCTTACCTCTCCATACTTCCTTTGATGTCTTTTAGCCCTGAATTTTGTGAGTGTGGTGGGGTGTTAGGAGTAGAGAACTGAAAAGGAACAACAAGCTAGCTTCCAGAAACTCAGAGAAGTTAAATAACTTGCAAATCTAATAAGTAGAGATAGGGTAAGGCATAACAATACTTAAATAAAGTAAGGAACTAAAATAAGAACCCCTGGAAGCTTCTAAAGGCCAAGTGATTTAGCGGTAAGCCACTAGGTAACAGCAGCAAGTTTACTTGGGATTTTTCCTGAAAGCCCAAATCTTGTGTCCTCCCATATCAGCATCTCCCCAAGACTGGTTACCATGGCCTCAAGAAAGGTAATTGGCCCCATGAAAGCCCAATTTGCTTCCTTTTTTCTTGGTTGGATCACATAAATGAGAGTAGTAAACACACTTTCTATACACTCCTCAATAAAGAAATAAAAGCAGCTCCCAGTGCCTTTCACATTAATTCTAAACCCTACATTCTGATCTTAGGCATCATCAATAAGATGCTCTAGCTGCACTCAACAGTGAATGGTAGCTTGACTTTAATCTAGAAGAACATAATACTTATGACTGGGATCTCAGACATAAGAATCCTACATTGGAATCTTGTCTCTGCCACTTATGAGCTGTAAAACCTTGAACAAGTGACTTCACCTCTCTGGCCCTTGGTTTCCTCATCTATAAAATGGTGGTGAAATAATGCCTCCTTCACAGGATTTCTCTGAGAATGAAATGATCTAATCCATGTAAAGAGTATGTCACAATACTAGGTTCAATTATGTTAGGGATAATTTATTATTATTATTATTATTATTATTATTATTATTATTATTATTAATTATTATTATTCCATTTGTCAGAAAATGATTTCCATGAAGACAGTCATCTCACCTAACAAATATTTACTCATAACCTCTTTCTCCACAAACTCAGCCTTTCAAGAAATTTGCAGGAAGCTTTCCAGACATCTAAACCAGCCCAAGTTCACATACACACACACACAAACACACACACACACACAGAGAAATGCTTACAGACACACATAGTTTCATGCATATAGTCATATATAAAGTCCTCTTCCCCACATGCCCATGTGTATATAGTTAGACACACATTCCTGCTGAGGATTAGAGTATTTTGTAAAAGAAAAAAAAAACTGTCCTGAATATAAAAAAAAAATCTCATTGCTGTGCTGAGCAGACAGACTCTCAGACGCTGATTATGCCTTTGTAATAAATATGAATATAATGAAAGGATAGAAAAATGCTGCAGACAAAACTTCGGGCAAGAACTGTTGTCTGAAGATACTCCCCATGGAGACAATGAGCCAGGCACTGCAGTGAGATGCCAGTCTTTCCCTTTTATTTAGGCATCTTGCAGGATGTTTTTAAGGCAAATCAGATAGACAGATTGTACCTATTGCCAAGGAGAGGCGAACTGAGAGGGAAGCTTCTGGGGCTGAATGCCCTGACCTGCATATGTTCAGAAAGGCCTTGAAACTTGACTTATCCCTAAGAAAAAAATTTAACTGTGAGCTTCCTGGGGCCAAAGAAATGGAGGGTGAGGGACTTGGCTCTTTTGTTTGGGGGGGAAAGGAGCATAGGCTGGTCTCATTTAAATATCTGAGGGGCAGAAATTTCCCAAAGGATCACATTCTCTAGGAAGTCTTATGTGAATCCCTCTGCCATTCCCCAGGCTGAGACCCCATAGCTCCCATGGTTACCTCTGCCATGGTGTTTGCCACTCTGTGCTGTTATACTCTATCTGCTTTGTTTATCATCTAGCCTCAGGCCTTAGCTTAGTTCCTTACATATAATAGGCACTGCATATATAATTCTATATATAATTGGTGACAGCCTGTCTGACTGACTGCTTACTTTTCTATTCTCCCACATGACTTAGATTATGTATTCTTATGAGGCTCTGTATTCCTAGCACTAGCACAGAGTTTTGCACATTGTAAGGGTGCAATATATATAGAATCAAAATTACTTTGTTCCCTTGCAGTCTCCTCAGGACTACCTTATGTCTTAGTTTCCTTATTTGAAAAATTGGGGTGATAATATACATTTTACATAGAATTTCTGGGAGGATAAATGATGTTAATATGTGAAAAATGCTTGATCCAGTGACTGGCACAAATGTTGTCATTATTGTTGTTGTTATTATTATTTTTATTATTATTACTTCAAAACTTGCTGATAGGAATATGAATGTCAAACGGTATGGGTCTTGGTCAGGATAAGCCCTGAGAATGAGGGTGGGGCAGCTGTACCTGTAGGTTTCTCTATCCTCTGTCCCATCACACTGCCTCCATTTAGAAACACTGTGCTTTAATAGTACAGTTAGATACTCTTTGCAATATTAAAGCTTCAGCTGAAGACTGGAAACTCTCAGAGGACAGGGCCAACTCACATTCAACTTTGGAATGTGACCTAGAGCCTGACCAGAGAAGATTCTTGAGTTTTTGCCAAGCTGACCTGAATGGTAGCCACAGATTACCAATTATGGTCTGCAAGCTTCCTTTTCTTGCTGGAATGGGTTATTTTTCCTTCTCTTCCACCTCCTCAACTCTCCTCCTCCCCAAGTCCATGATGGAAGGCAAACATAAGAATTCCATAGCAAAGTGAGAAGGACATAGGGATCTGCTTGCTGGGCTGATGTTCTTCCCATGGAAAGGGGTGAGGTGCTTATGTAACCTGCTCAGGCTACCTCCACCTTCTTTCTTCTCTCACCTAATACTTTAAAGTAATTAGTTGTGGAGTTTGCTGTGGAGGTAAATACTAGTAGAAGTGCTGGACTCGGGCAGGGAGATGGAGTAATCAGGCATGGCTCTAGCACAGATCCGTTGTGCAACCTAAAGCCAGGCCCTTTCCCTGAATATGAGAATAAGATCCTCACATTAATATAGCCCCTTATAGTTTACGATTCCTTTCTCCATTCATTATCTAATTTTAAGGTTCAACACAGATTTTGGAGAGTGCAAAGTAGAGATAATTATTTAAATCATATAGGAGAAGCTTATATTCTTTATCTACATAATTCTCATTTCTTTGCCCTGATACCGTCAAGTTCTCCAGTTCAAATAAACCCTGGGAATGAAGGTCATAGGACTCTCGGTCTACTTCTTCTCTTTCTTCAGCCTTAGTTCTCCAAGAAGTCTTTTCTGACTACATACTAAAGGACAATATAAAGAAGTGAGGTATATACAGGTTTGGACTTGAATCAGTTAATGTGATATAACATATCAGAGCTTCATTGTCCTCTGAATGGAGGAGAGCATTGCTTATGTTACAGAGTTGTTTGAGGATTAGAGAGAAAGTAAGGATAGCATTTAACTGAAGCCAGAAATGATGATGGTTTTCATGATATTCAAACTACTCTATAGTCTCATGAATATAAACTACAGAAAGACGTGCCTAAACAGAAAGACAGACTTCCTTTGGAGATGTTTCTGGCATTTCTTCATTTCAAACCAAAGTAATATGGAAATTTGTATTGAGTTCTCACTGGGGACCTAATGAGCTTCTCCACTGATAGAAAATATTAGAGCACTAGAAAGCCTAAATGAAGAGAAAGGATTTTTAAAAAGGAGAGTAAAACTAGGTATTCTCTGAATTATGAAACCCATATTTATAAACATTTATCCATTTACATAAACAAATAAGGAAGAAAGAAAAGCTACACCTACATTGACTGCCAGATACATTATTCCATTTGACTCTCACACTCTGGGCTGTAGGATGGAGGTAATTGCTGTAGGATAAGAATCCAGGCCTCTTAACTTCAGAATCCCATTCAGAACCCCACAGTACTATATTATGCTTTTATCTGTCTTTTGCAAGAGTGGCCCTTCCTCTTTAGGTCAGGGGTTGGCAATCTTTTTTTTTTTTTAATAAAGGACCAGATAGGAAATATTTTAGGCTTTGAGGAAACAGGTGACTTATTCTTTTCTTTCTCCTTCTCCCTTTTCCCCTCCTACTCTCCTCCCCCTCCTTTCTCCTTCCCTCTTCTCCTTCTTCTTCCTCTTCTTCTTCTTCAAACATTTAAGAACCATTCTGAGTTTACAAGTTTTGGCCTATGGGCTTTAGTTTGCCTACCCCTGCTTTAATGTCCTGAAGGAGATAATGTTCTTCGACTCTCCATGTTTCCTACTTATGGCATTGGATGGTCAGTGGCCTTGGCTCTGGTGACAGAAGTGGGAAGCAGCAGAAGAGTAGAATGCAATTATGGATGTGTACATTTTCTTTTACCAACTCCTTGGAGAGAAGACAAACAGAAAAGCCGTGCATGTGTATATTTCACATATAAACTGATTACAGACTGCTTATGGTGTGCCAGGCACTGTGTATTACCTCATTAAATTTTACAACATCATTCTAAGGTACAAATTGTCACCTTCTTTTATGGTAAGAGAAAATAAGGCTGAAAGGAATGAAGTAATTCATCTACATCCACCCAGTCAGGAAATAGAGCCAGGATTTGAATACAGGTATGTCTGACCCTAGAGTCCATATACATAAATATTGTGCAATTCCTCAAAATATTTGCTGCACTTTACATTAAAAATACTCATAATCTATGATGTGCCACAGATAGAAGAAAATGAGGACCAAGGAGAGGGTGAGCCAGACTATCGTGGCAAATATAGCTAATTGCTGTATCTTGAGCTTCTTAGCAGCAAAGACAGAATTAGCAACATCAATACTTTGTGCAGAAACAATTTTTTTCTAGGACTGAATTATAAAATGCAAATACTATTATTGCTTCTGAGGTTCAGTTCTGTATGGCTTAAATGTACATATTGTTGCAGGCTGACTTTGTGTCTGTTCTGTGCCGGGCACTACTCCCAGGGATGAAGACATTGACATAAATAAGATACAGTCTGAATCTTTTAGGAGGTCAAAATCTGGGGAAGGACATCAGTCAATTCCTGACTCTAAAACATGGCAGACAAGTAATTGCTCCCTAGGGGAATAAGCAAAGTAGAATAAAAATTCATTTGCTAATTTCTCCTATGTGTAGTGCTCTTCAGAATTTATAAATTACTGACATATTTAGTCTCTCATTTACTTGTCACAGAAGCCCTGAAAAATAGGTGCTACCACCTTTGTGTTGCCATTGTGAAGACTGAGGCCCTGGGAGGTAAAGCAATTTACCTAAAGTTCAGATTTATTTAACTCTAAGTTCTGTGTACCTGGCATGCCCCATTGTCTTTCTTAGAAACAAAATGCTGTCAAAAAAGTATATCAATTTTTTGTCTAGTAGATCGACCTTCTAAGTCCCAAGAAGGTTAGGAAGAAGACTCTGCTTATAGAAGAGGAAGCCATGGCTGATAAAGCCTACTCTGGGCCCTGAAGTTAGGGCTGGGCCCTAAAGTTCAAGGGAACTACAAGTCTTGAATGCTATAGATTAGGTTAGTTATAAGGCCAGAGGAACTTTTAGAGATTTTATAGTTTAGAGACTACCTTTTACCACCACCACACATTTCCACTCCAATTTAAGGATGATGACACTGAAGCTCAGGGTGGGATCTATAACTTAGGTCTCTGGAGACTCAATCTCAGGACCTTCACTTGCCTCAATCTTTGGCTTCCCTTTGCTGTGATACCTATTTTTGGTGCAGGCCTGCCTGGAGTCTTGCTTTTCTGGCTGGGTTTCCACTTCTAACCCTCTACCCCTATTCCATTTGTTACCACATGCCCTTTTGTTCCTTGGGGAGTGTGTACTCTTCAAGGTCACTCTTGCAGTGGCCAGTGCCTTCTGCCCTGGATTACTGATTACCTTGATAACAGAAGAGAAATAAAACCAAAATTTGTAGTGCCTGAGCACAGTCCCACACTAGGCCCTGTGCTATGCAATCTCATGTGGTTCTGCCTCAAAATGCTATGAGGTTAGGGAAGACTGTTCACATTTTACAGTTGAAGAAACAACGTTTTCAAGTTACAAAAGGACTTGCTTAAGGAAAGACAAGTAGTAAGTGATATAGTCAAGGTTTGATCTCAAGTTTGTCTGACTCTGAAGAACTTTCTACCATTTTAGACAGGAGGATCTCTGTCTCCTCCATCTTTGTCAGTCATGGAACAAAGTTAATGTGGGGATCCTCATTCTAGTTTTATAGCAGTTCTGCCCAACATGGTAGGCAATATCCACACATGGCTATTTGCATGTAAATGAATTGGAATTAAATACAAGTCGAAATTTAGTTCCTCAGTTGCAATGGTCATAGTTCCACTACTCAAAGCCACATATGGCTACTGACTACCATATTGGATAGTGCAGATATTAAATTTATTGAAAGTTCTATGAGGCACTTTATGTGACCATGAAAACTATATGTGGCTAATGAGTATGATATTGGAGAGTGCAGAATAGGACTTATAGAAATGAGAAAGAATTCTATTTTTATAGAATATTGTCAAGATTGCAATTATATATGCCAATTTAACAAACCTCATTAGTAAATTAACAGCAAACCAAGGTCTCTATGGTTCTGTCTTAATACATGGATATGGATTAGATGCTGCCCACATCAGAGGTTTACATATCAATGGGGAATGGGATAGAAAAGAAACTGCACTGGTCATGGAAGCCTTAGATACAAGTCTCAGCTTAGTCTCTGATTCTGTGACTTTGAACAATTACTCTTGTCTCATTCAACAAGCATTTACTGATGTCCACTGTGTAGCAGCAGGCTCTATTTCTTTGGCTCCTGAGGACCACTGCTTTTCCTGAATTTCACAATGAGAAGGATAAACTCAAAGTACTCAAAACATCTTAAAATCTGATACTGTCAGAGCTGAAAAGGTCCTTGATGATCAACTAGTCCCAAATTCTCTAAGTGTACAGAAAGGGACATTGAAGCTCAGACCCTTGTCCAAAGCTATATGGCCAACTAATAGCAGAATTAGGATTGATTCACTTACTGCAGAAATGGAAGCCTAGAGAGAGATCAAAGTAACTATTGAAAACTGTAGAACAATTCTGAACCCAGCAGCAATCATAAGACTCAGGTCTTTATTAAGTGTCTGGCTTTTCCTTTGCCCTGACTTGTTGAATCCATTCCCGTATTCATATCTTACCACCTGCCACAGCCCCAATTTAGGCCACATGAGTCACTCTTAGCTACTGAGGTAAGTTGATTTATTTCCCACCCAGTTCTATCAGTTTCCTGTGAAGTACTTCTGTTTTCCCACCTATGTCTACTAGCCAGAACAGAAAAAAACAACTATTGTAACAACTGAGCTGTAACTGTGGAAGTGGTGGCAACTCCAGATACTATAGACATTAGTTTCTATTTTTGCATGGCCAAAATAATGCAAGAATCACGCTACCTTTGGTCCATGCTAAAGAAGGCAATGAAGTTGCAAGATGTAGCTATCAGCATGTCTGGAAGACAAGCTTAGATTTTCAAATGAGTAAAGCAACAGGCCTGATTCTCAGGGTGGTTTACTCCCATACACAAAGTCTCTAGTTTCCGTGAGCCAGCACAGTCACTCAGCACACTCACTCTGGGCTGGGAGTTTGGACACAGATAATAATCTGGACATCATCTAATCCATGGATTCTGAATTTGTGTTATGTATTGGGGTGGGTATCCATGGATATGAAACAGGGGTCTGATTCACTTTCTGAAATGAGAGGTAAAATTTGGTGTGTAAGTGAAATTTTTAGGTAGAGAGTTTGTAGCACTTAACACATCCTCAAAGAAATCTATGATCAAAAATTTTTATGAATACTGTAGGAGAGGCCAAGATGCCGGAGTAGAAGGATGCTCATAGCTCACCCTCTCCCACAAATACACCAAAACTCACATCCATGGACCCACTCAGCCAACCAGAGCACCTGCTGAACTCCAAAAGAACATCACCCTCTATGAAAGACAAAGATACCAAGAATCTGTTAGGATAAAAGGAAAAAAAAAAGAAAGAAGAAAAAGCAAAACTGTGTGAAACTGGTCCCTTGGGGAGGGAGCAGCAAAGGAGGAATAGCGCTTGTTCACTGGATCTGCCCTTCTCCAACAGAGAGGTCAGCAGGACACAGGGGGAACCTCTGAGGCTCAGGTCTGTACAGAGCACACCATGACAGACAGAACTAAGTTAAATGGGCACAGAGGGTCTCTGCAACCCCCATCCCTAGAGGCAAAGTAGCAGGTTGGGGACATGACAGGCTACCTGAGCCAGATGGAGGACTGGAGCAGCTGAACAGAAGCACCCCTTGGGGACTGCAGGGTACTGCATGCTGTGGATGAGAGGCTACAAAGGGCAAAACAATCTGGGACCAACATAAAAAAGACATGGGTGATGTGCCCTGGGGGGGAAGGGTGCCATACCCCCTATCTCCAAAAACACTCTGAAGGTTTTTGGGTGAAGAGAAGCAGGGTTCAGGAACTGCCACCATATCCTCTGGGGCTTAGCATCCAGGCAGGGGAGGGGTCAAAACCTGAATCCTTACCTAAGGGCTTAGCAGCCTCAAAGTCCAGACAGAGACTTGTTTATAGCTTGAGGATGATAGGACCTTTCTGCCCTGGTACCTCAGAGAACTATCACCTCCAAGACAAACAAGGAGCTGAGTTTTGTCATGGAGCAGGGGTGGGGCTGTTCCACTGTCTTCCCCAAGTCCACCTACAAAGCGCTGATCTGAGGCGGAGCAGGCAGCTGCACAGAGCAGGGGAGCAGCAAGCGCAAAGAGAGGGTGGGCAGCCACCTGCCATCCTGGCAGGAGCACAGCACCTGACTGCAGTGCTGGGAGGGGGAGTAATCCACCCAGCTACCACGCCCTAGCACAGCATTGAAATGTGGCATCCGGAGAGGTAGTGACCTGCCCACTACCGTGTAAAATTGCAGCACCTGACCACAGTGTTGAGGGGGAGTGATCTGCTTGCTGACAGGCAATGGGAGCAGCACAGACTAGGGCACCAATGAAGGGCCTCTGGAAAAAGCAAGCTGAGTTTGCAAAACAGGGCTGGGTTAGAAAGACTTCTTGATAAAATCATTGAAAGTGCACAGTTTCCAGGAGAATACATCCCCCACCCTTTTTTTTAATCTGTTCTATATTCTAATACCCTTTTAATTTTTACTTTTGAAACTATTGTATATGCTTTCAGTTTTAATTTCTTTCACATTTTTCTTTTAAAATATTTTTATTATTATTATTTCTAAATACACCACGTTTCATTTTATTTCTCTTGGTTTTGATCTCCTGTTACCGATTATACACAGGATTCAATTTTTTTTCCTTTCTCCTTTTTATAAGAATTTTAAAAGATGTCTCAACCCAATTGCTATTCTGCTTCAACTTGCTCTTCTATTATTGATTATACACTGTTTTCAAATGTTTTTTCCCTCCTTTCTTTTAAAATAATCTCTTATTTTATCTTTTAATCTGTTATATTTTGTATTACATTTTTAATTTTTCCTTTTTAAACAATTCTATATGCCTCCAGTTTTAACCCCTTTTGAATTTTTCTTGAAACTATTTTTATTTTTATTATTTTAAAAAATGTATCTCATTTTATTTACATTTCTCTTGCTTTTTTTCCTCTGTTATTGATTATACACAGGTTTCAAATATTGTTAATTGTTCTCCTCTCCTTTTCTTAAGGTTTGTAAAACATATCTCAACTCGATTGCTATTCTGATTAATTTGCTCTTCTATTATTGATATACACTGTTTTCAAACTTTTTTCTCCCTTATTTTAAAATTCTATCTCTTTTTTAAAATTTTTATTCCTGCATAAGCATTAGATAGATAAATATATAAACTCTATAAGGAACACAAAGATAACTGATACTCCATAAGCCACAGCACCAGAGAGATACAAGCAAGATGAAGAGGCAAAGGAACCACTCCCAATTAAAGATCAAGAAAAGTCCTCTGAAAGAATGATCAATGAAATAGACATTGATGGCTGACTAGATCAAGATTTCAAAAAAGGAGTGATCAAATTACTGAGGGAACTAAAACAGATAGTGTTTAGAGATATAAAATATGTCAAAAATGAAATTGAAGCTATCAAGAAGAGCCAAGTAGAATTGGTAAACTCATTTGCTGAGATGAGAGCTGATCTAAAGACTGTACAAAGCAGAGGAATGAATAAGTGACCTAGAAGGCAGGACAACAGAAAGCACCCAATCAGAACAGATGAGAGAAAAACAAATTAAAAACAATGAAAACAATATAAGGGACCTAGGGGATAATATAAAGTGTGCCAATCTACGCATAATAGGGTTTCCAGAGGGTAAGAAACAACAAAGGGGATTGAAACAGTATTTGAAGAAATCATAACTGAAAATTTTGAAAACCTAAAGAAGTGATCAGATATCCAAGCACAGGAAGCTCAGAAGGTCCCAAACAGGAAGAATCCAAACAGATCCACACTAAGACATATCATAATCAAGATGGCCAGAGTCAAGGATAAAGAAATGATTCTAAAGGAAGCAAGAGAAAAGCAAAGAGTGAATTACAAGGGAACCCCCATAAGGCTCTCAGCTGATTTCTCTGCACAAAGAATGCAGGCCAGAAGGGAGTGGCAAGATATATTCAAAGTCCTGAATGAAAAAAAGTTGTATCCTAGGATACTTTATCCAGCAAGGCTATCCTTTAGAATAGAAGGAGATATAAAGAATTTCACAGACAAGCAAAAACTAAAAGTTCAGCAGCACTAAAGCCATACTAAAAGAAATATTGAAAGGTCTACTCTAAATAGAAAAGCAGCAGGATGCTACAGAAATGAGAAACTCATAAGTGGAAAGGTGATAACTACCATGAATTACAAATAGAATAAACATGAAATTGTAAAAGGAGACATCTAAATTATTAAGAATGGGAGAGTTAAGCAAGAAAATATAGAGTATTTTTTCTTTCTTTTTAAAAACTTTTATTAGCAGTACTACAGGTTTGAGCTAATATTACTATCTTTTTAATACAAGCAGTTATAGTAATGGGTTAATAGACTTACAGAAAAAGGTAACCACAAGCCAAAAACTTATAAGTGAGTCACAAAAACTAAATAAAATCCATGATAATACAAAGGAAAATTACCAAACCACAAAAGGAAGAAGAAAAGGACAAAGAGGAAATACCTAATCAACTACAAAAATAAGTTCAAAATGGCAATAAACACACATCTGTCATTAAATACTGTAATGGATAATATACTAAATGCTCCAGTCAAAAGACATAGAGTGGCAGACTGGATAATAAAGCAAGAACCTTCAATATGCTGCATAAAAGAGACCCACATTAGGAAGAAGGACATATATAGATTGAGAGTTAAAGTATGGAAAATATATTTCATGCAAATGGAAATGACAAGAAAGTATGAGTAGCAATAGTGTTTCAGACAAAATAGTCTTTAAAGCAAAGCCCATAAAAGATAACAAAGGCATTTTATAATGATTAAAGGAGTAATACAAGATGAGGATATTACACTCATTAATATATATGCACCCAATATAGGAGCACTTAATTACATAAAATAATTATTAACAGAGATAAGGGGGGATATTGATGGGAATACAATCATTGTTGCAGATTTTAATCCGTCATTAACACCATAAGACAAATCATCCAGACAGAAAATAAATAAGGCAACAGAGAAATTGAATGATACAATAGAAAAATTAGATTTGGTGGATATTTTCAGAGCATTACACCCTGAAAATTAAAATCTACATTCTCATCCAGTGCTCATGGAATATTTTCTAGTATTGATCATGTGCTTGGGCACAAAAGAAGCCTCAACAATTTTAAGAAGATAGAAACTATCTCAAGTATCTTTTCTGACCACAATGCCATGAAGCAAGGAATCAACTACAGAAAAACAAAGGAGAAAAAAAGGAAATCATGGAGATTAAATAACGTGAAAAAAATCAATGGTCAGTGATGAAATCAAATTTGATATTAAAAAAGGCCTTGAGACAAATGAAAATGAAAATAAAACATCACAAAATTTATGGAATGGAGAAAAGGCAGTGCTAACAGGGAAGTTTATAGCAATGCAGGACTTCCTCAAAAAAGAAGAACAATTTCAAATAAACAATCTAACCCATCAGCTAAAAGAATTAGAAAAAGAAGAGCAAAATAAACCCCAAAAGGCAGCATATGAAAGGAAATAATAAAGATCAGGGAGGAAATAAATAAAAAAGGAAATTAAAAAATACATAAAAAATCAATCAAACCAAAAGTTGGTTTTTTGAAAGAGTAAATAAATTCGACAAACCTCTGGCCAAACTCACAAAGAAGAAAAAAAGAGAGACCACAAATAAGCAAAATAAGAGAGGAAAATGGAGAAATTACAACAAATAATATAGAAATACAGAATATCATATTAGAATATTATGAAATACTATGGAAAAACAAAATGGATAACCTAGAGCAGATGGACAAGTTTCTGGAAACATACAGTCCACCAAGACTGAATAAAGAATAAACTGACCACTTGAACAAACAGATCACTAGAAATGAAATCAAATTAGTAATAAAAAAAAACTTCCTTACAAATAAAACTCCAGGACAAGATGGCTTAATTGGGGAATTCTACCAAACATAGAAAGAATTCATACAAGGACTTCTCAAACTCTTCGAGAAGATTGAAAAGGAGGGAAAACTCCCAAACACATTCTATGAAGCCACAAACACCCTGATACCAAACCCTGGCAAAAACACCACCAAAAAAAGAGAATTACAGACCATATCACTGCTGAACATAGATGAAAAATTCCTTACCAAAATCTTAGCAAACAGAATCCAACAAAGCATAAAAAAGATTATACATCATAATCAAGTGGGACTCATCCCAGGGACACAAGGGTGGTTCAACATATGCAAATTAATTAATGTAATAGATCACATCAACAATACAGAGGACAAAAAAACACATGATCATCTATATAGATGCAGAAAAAGCATTTGATAAAATTCAACACCCATTGATGATAAAACTCTCACCAAAGTGAATATAGAGGGAACATATCTCAACATCATAAAAGCTATATATGACAAACCTACAGACAGCATAGTACTCAACAGTGAAAAGCTCAAAAGCTTCCCACTAAGCTCTGGGACAAGACAAGGCTGCCTACAATCACCACTACTATTCAACATAGTCTTGGAAGTCTTAGCCACAGCAATCAGGGAAGAGAGAGAAATAAAAGAGATTCAAATTGGAAAAGAAGATGTAAAAATGTCACTATATGCTGATGACATGATACTATATATAGAAAATCCTACAAGGTCACACAAAAACTACTAGAAATAATTGAAGAATTCAGCAAGGTAGCAGGTTACAAGATTAACTTTCAAAAATCAGTTGCATTTTTTTTACACTAACTATGAATCAAAAGGAAAGAAAGTAAAGGAGCAATCCCCTTTAAAAAAGCACCCAAAGGAATAAAATAAATAGGAATAAATCTAACCAAGGAGATGAAAGACTTATACACAGAGAACTATAAAACAGTGATTAAGAAAATTAAAAAGACTTAAAGAAATGGAAATATATCCCATGCTCCTGGATTGGAAGAATCAATATTGTTAAAATGGTCATACTCTCCAAGGCAATCTACAGATTTAATGTAATTCCTATCAAATTACCCGGGGCATATTTCAGAGAACTAGAACAAATCACAATAAAATTTATATGGAACCACAAAAGACCTAGAATTGCCAAAGCATTACTGAAGAAAAAGAAAGAGTCTGGTGGAATAGCTCTCCCACACTTCAGACAATACTATAAAGCTACAGTCATCAAGACAGCATGGTATTGTTACAAAAAATGACATGTGGACCAGTGGAACAGAATACAGAGCTCAGTAATGAACCCACAGACTTTTGGCCAACAAATCTTTGACAAAGGAGGGAAGAATTTACAATGGAAAAAAGACAGTCTCTTCAGCAAATGGTGTTGGGAAAACTGGACAGCAGCATGCAAATCAATGAAGCTAGAACCCTCCCTCACACCATACACAAAAATAAACTCAAAATGGATCAAAGACTTAAACATGATAAGATACAGTAAACTTCCTAGAAGAAAAATATAGGCAAAACATTATCTGACACACATCCCAAAAATGTTCTCCTAGGGCAGCCTACCCAATCAATAGAAGTAAAAGCAAGAATAAACAAATGGGACCTAATTAAATTTACAAGCTTCTGCACAGCAAAGGAAACCATAAGCAAAACAAAACAACAACCTATGGAGTGGGAGAAAATTTTTGCCAATATTGAAACCGACAAAGGCTTGATTTTCAGAATATAAAAGCAGCTAATACGACATAATAAGAAACAAACAAACAACCAAATCCAAAAATGGGTGGAAGACCTAAATAAGCAATTCTCCAAGGAAGAAATACGAATGACCAATAGGCATGTGAAAAAATGCTCAATATCACTAATTATCAGAGTAACGCAAATCAAAACTACAATGAGGTATCACTTCACACCATTCAGAATGGCCATCATTCAGAAATCCACAAATGACAAATGCTGGAGAGGCTGTGGAGAAAAGGGAACCCTCCTACACTGCTGGTCGGAGTGCAGTTTGGGGCAGCCACTGTGGAAAACTGTATGGAGATTCCTCAAAGTACTAGGAATATTCTTACCGTATGACCCAGTAATGCCACTTCTGGGCATATACCCAGAAGGAACCTGACTTCAAAGAAACACCTGCATCCCAATGTTCATAGCAGTGCTATTTACAATAGCCAAGACATGGAAACAGACTAAATGTCCATCAGCAGATGACTGGATAAAGAAGTAGTGGTTTATTTATGCAATGGAATACTATTCAGCCATAAAAATGACAATATAACACCATTTGCAGCAAGATGAATGTCAGTGGAAAATGCCATTCTAAGTGAAATAAGCCAGAAAGAGAAAGAAAAATATTATATGAGATCATTCATTTGTTGAATCTAAAAAAAAAGAACATAAATACAAAACTGAAACACTCATAGACATAGAATACTAACATGTGGTTTCCAAGTGGGTATAGGGTGGGGAGGAACAGGCTGAGATGTCAAAATTTACAGATACTGACAGGTATATGCAGAGTAGATAAATAAGATTATACTGTATAGCATAGGGAAATATATACAAGACCTTGTGGTAGCTCACAGTGAAAAAAATGTGACAATGAATATATGTATGTTCATATATAACTGAAAAATTGTGGTCTACACTGGAATTTGACACAACATAGTAAAATGACTATAACTCAATTAAAACTTTTTTTAAAGTGGAAAAAAAAGAATACTATAGCACTACCTCTACTTTTTTTTTCAATTAAGAGAACTAATGTTCTGGAGGAAGAATTAATTTGCCCGAGGACTCTCAGTTGTCGAAGCAGAAACCAGAACTAAAAACTTGGTCCTTTGAATATCAAACCAGTGCTGTTTACTTTCTGCTGAGAGAGAGAAAGTGAGAGAGAGAGAGAACAAAGACCTTCATTCTGTGTAATTTATTTTTATTTATCTATTTTTGGGGGGTAAAGAGATTTGTTTATTTAGTTAGTTTTTAATGGAGGTACTGAGGATCAAACCCAGGACCTCACACATGCTGAGTATGTGCTCTACCACTGAGCTACACTCCCCCCCATTCTGTGAACCCTGACATGTTTTTAGCTGCTCTAATAAATGCCCACCTTTCTCCCAGGTAGTTCTATCAATGCCTAACCTCCCCAACATTCTGCAATTTAGTTCTTTCTTCTCTGATATACTTACCTGTCTTGTGCTTCATCCTCTCAGGTCCTTGCCAAGTTACTTAATTGGTCTGAGAAACAGATTTTTATTAAAATATTTATTATAAGTATAATAAATATCTTAATTAATGATATATATATATATATATATATAACTAATTATAAATAAATGACAAAAGATGCTTCTAGCCTTCTCCTCAAATTTCTTGGAATAGGAGTTCTTCATATATAATGCCTTATTATCATCATCATCATTAATCTTCATGCTGTTACTGAAATAGTCCTGCATAAGAGCTAATACACTAGAGTTCAAGTCTTGGCCCTCCCATATCCTAACTATGGACAAGTTATTTGGGGGTCTATTTTTTTTATAGTACTTAGTATTTCACATTGTTGATTCTAGGGTTAAGTAAGCTAATATATGTGTGCATGTAAAATTCTTGGAATGTAATAGACACTCTTCTAATACATAAGTCTCTTAATTTGTAATTTCAGTGATCAACTTTTTAACATATTTTTATTGTATAAAAATACACATAACATTACCATTTCAACCATTTCAAGATATGAAAATCAGATTTATTGAATATCTGTGATTAACTTTTAAAAGACAGGAAAATGACAGTAAAAAACCTCAGTGACTTTTTACAAAATCTATTTCCAGAGAATGGCCTATGTCATTCTTAGCACACATTCAGCACAGTCTTTGACACTCTCTCCAGTGTTCTCCCCAGGCCTAGATCATACCAGCAGGGATTCTAAGCAGATTCTGCAAATCTAAGTCATCATAGAAAGAGAAGGAGGTCTTGGAATCTGAGCTTGAATTTGAGCAAATACCTCTGACTTACCCCTCCCTCCCTCTACCATTCTGCAATATTCCCATATCTATTATTGCAGGATTAGACTAGGTGGTCAGTAATATTCCCTCCAGATTAGACATTCTTGTGGTGTAAAGGAAATATAACAGGCTCTAGAATCATATGGATCCAGATTTAAGTCCCAGCAACACCACTGTGATATAGTTTTATGTTAACTTGACTAGGCTATAGTACACAATTGTTTAACTAAACATTAATCTAGGTGTTGCTGGTGAAGGTATTTTGTAGATATCGTTAACCTCTATAAGCAGTAGACTTTATGTCTACTGCTTTATGAGATTGCCCTCAATAACAAGTGAGTCTCATCCAATCAGTTGAATGCCTTAAGAGCAAAAATTGAGGTTTCTTGAAGAAGCAAGTCTGTATCAAGTTTACAGTATCAACTCCTGTCTGAGTTTCCAGACTGCCACCCTGTCCTACAAATTTTGGATTGACCAGCTCCCACAACCATATGAGCCAATTCCTTAAAGGAAATCATACATATCCTATTGGTTCTGTTTCTCTGGAGAATCCTGAATGATACTGGTACTCACATAAAATGCTTTATTATTAGGGCACTTACTGTATTCCAGTGATTGTTCTAGGCACTGGGGATCCTTGTCCTCATGGAGTTTACAACCTACTAATTTACTACATGGAGGTGTATGATAAATAATAGACACAACAAATAAATACATTATACAATGTTTTAACCCCTGTGAACCACCAGTTCCTCCTCTGTAAAGACGGGGGTTTTCAAACTAATGAATGTAAAAGGCCTATAACATAGGAAGCTCATAAATGGTAGCCATTATCATAAGTTCATGATAACAATATGGCTTTGAAAATTTCATTTTTAAGAGTATTTTCTTACATTCCAATTATTCTATTTCTTCTATATCAAACATTTCCCAGAGAAACAGTGACATAACCTGATTTTAAAATAACAATAACAACTAGAGTTGAAGTCAGAAGACTTACTTTGAGCCTCAGCTCAATTTATAGTTATGTGACTTCAGCAAGTCAACTAAAGCCTCTCTGAACCTCATTTTTTTCTGTCTACAGAAAAGAGATAATAATATTCCTTCATTAGGGTTTCAGGAGGAGTAAATAAGATCATAAATATTTATGACTCAAGAGCAAAAATGGTAGAAATATGTGCTCAGAAATCTCTATATTAACCAGAACATTTAGTTAACCAGGGGAGTTCACTCCTTGCTCTTCCCCATACCTACCTCCACTGTTTTCCTCATTAAAGGGATATCTCTATATTAGTCAATTATTAACTCAGGTTTATTTTCTGCCCTGGAGTCATCCAAAGTCAGTCATGGCTTGGGACTAGTTCTAACCTGTAACTAATGTTTGGTCATTAACCTCAAATAAGACTGATTTTAGCATCCATGGACATGAACTCCAGTAGACCAGGGATGAAAAAACTGCAAGGCTTTTTTCTAAGCTTCTTCTGAAAACCATCCTCCACCCTGACTTCCAAGTTGCTAATGCACTCCATCTCCATACATTTGCTCCCTATACATCCCCAGAGCAGTCCTTTCAAGGAAAGTTTTGAGTCATAGAAGTGACACTACTCATGGAGCAGATGCTACTGGATAAAGGAGAAAAGCTAGAGAGATATTTTGGAAGCAGACATTACATGGAGTTAATGGAAGTCTCCTTGTCTTTGTTCAATTAGAGAAATAGAACAAGCATAATCATGGAACCACTGAGAATGGAGAGGGAAGATTTCAATGCAAATATATCCACAACTGTTACAGGGAGCTCAGTGGTAGAGGGTGTCTATTATTAGACACTACCTGGGGATCGTGTATGTATATCTTAATTTCTTGTCCCTTTACTCTTTAGGCTAAGTGAAATTAAGCCAGTGCATCTCATATGGTGGATAGGGACTCAAATGCCATGAGTCTTTTCAGCAATGTGTGTGATAGAGGTAAGGACAGGCCTCTGACCAAAGGATAAATGCATAAGGATCATCAGAGTTATTTTCAGCAAATTTTTGCTTTGGCACAATGGCCCTGCAAATATACTCTATGGATATTTCCAGGGATTTGGAAAATCCAAAGAACAGTGTTGAGCATATGTCTTCCAATCTCTGGTAGGATTTCTCCCACTTACGTATGCTTAAGAAAGACAACAAAATGCTCCCCTACATGTTCTAAACTATCATCTATTACCTCAACCCCAATTTCATCCCTGCATTACTAAATAGATCTATGAGGTCCCACCCTTCTTCCCATTTTTTGACCTTCTGGACAATCAGATGGTTCTGGTTTGGTCCCAGTCATTCCTCCCTCATATTTTCTCTAGGCCATCACTTCAGATTTGTGCATCTTTCCATCAATGCTGACTTCCAACAAGGGAAGGGGATGGATTTTCAATCCTAGAATTCAAGTTTCCTCTTTATTTTCCCAGAAGTGAAAGATGTTGGTCTGTCTTTCCCTTACTTGTTTACTATAAAGTAAGACTATCTCCAAAATACAGACATACAATTTTTTTCTTAGACCTAATGTTGTCTAAGCCCAGATTGAGGAATGAAGAGCATGGGGACAACCTTGCCCTTGAAATTAATAGGTCTCTATTAGCGTGTGAGCTTTGGGTTTCTTTATTTCATGATTCACCCTAAGGGTGTACAGAATTAATAAAAGGATCCCATTGCACGTTTTACCTTTAATAGCTACTTTTTGTAGGGAGGTCTCCCTCTGATGAGGGATTCCAATTACTCCTGCCAATTTAGTTAGTCAAGTTAATCTCTTCTTCTGACTGGAGAAAGGAAGAGGGCGCTTTTGATTTGTTTTAGACAGGAAGGTCATATCCAATCAATTTTAACTATTTACAACACTGCTTTCAAGCCATATGTGAAACCCATGGTGACTAGAGCTCAAAATGTCACGAGGACTTCATGGCCTGTCAGTATAGGTGAAAGCTATGTGTTCTGTGGTGTTCAAAACTCAGAGTAAGCGTCAGGGAATAAGGATATATCAAGCAGCAGAGAGATACACTAGGAGACAGCCTGGACAGAGAGACTATATCGGCATCAAGCTGCAAATATTTATTGAGTACCTACTATGTGCAAAGCGGTGTTCTAGATGCTTAGGACACAGAAGAGAACAAAATAGGCAAGAATACATGCCCTTCTGGAGCTCACATGCCATTGAGAAAGGAAGGCAATGAGCAATAAAGCTAGTAAATAAGTAAATTATATAATTTATTTGAAGATGATGCATTATATGGAAAAGTTAAAATAGAGTAAAGGGCATCAGGAGTGCAGGATGTGGAGGAAGTTTGCAGTATTAAACACAGTGGTCAGGTCTTAGTAGATTTCTTTTGAACAAATATCTGAAGAAGAGAAAGGAGTAAGCCATAAAGCTAGTTGGCAGAAAAACATTTCAGACAGGAAGAGCTTTTAAGTATAAGTTAGGAGCTTGCCTGTTGTGTACAAGAAATAGCAAACAGGCCAGTGTGGCTGAAGTGGCAAGACTGAGGGAGAAAACAGTAGAAGAATAAGACAGAGAAAGAGTGACAGGAAAAGGGGAGTTAATTTTGACTTTTATTCTGAGTAGGATAGGAGCCCTTGCAGAATTCTGAGCAGAGAGCCTGGATTCTGCCACTGAAGCACTATGTGACCTTAGATGAGACTTCTCCCATAAACAAGACTCATATTCTTCATTTGTATAAGTGCATGAAAATATGTTATTTGCAAACTCTTTCAAGCCCTGGAAACTCATCTTACAATAGAGTTTCCTCCCACTATTCCCCACCCCTCACCCACCTCAGGTAATGCAATGCTGCCATTAAGAGTGATGGAGTTTATCCATCAAATAAAACCTTTATGTGAAAGTCTAACATAAAAAATATGCAAAAGTAGAACTGTTTTGGCTAAAGCAATCTAGGGCAGGAGAAGAGGAAAAATGAATCATCACTTGCCCTTTATCCCAGAAACATACTGAGATCATTTCTCCAAAACCCTAAGATGTAAGGAGTACAATTTTAAGTGTTGTCCCATATCTGTGGTTTTCAAATTGTGCTTCTTTATGATTTATATGCAAGAGAGATATTTTAGAGGCTTTGCAACTACTTGGTGTCAGATTCATTTTTAAATATGTTTTCAGTTACAATGAGAACATACATAAATGAAAAAATACAATAAATGAATTATAAAAAACACACAAAATGAAATAATTATACACTTATTCTTTTCACTCATCAAAACAGCTTCATTCTCATTGACTTCATAAGTAAACATTATAAATTTGAACTTACAAAATATATTTGTGCTGATAGAATAGTACTTTTATATTTTCACCTGTATAATGAGGTTCTTTGTAATAATTACTTGGAAAAAGATTTTCATTACCACCACCACCATCCCCAAAACAATAACAACATCAAACGCAAACTTGAAAATCTATAGGCTTACATGATTTCTTACTGGTTACTTCCAACTCTAAAACCAAAAGCAATAGCAGCTTTTGTTGTTAAAAAGCTAACTCGCACTATGCCAGGCAATAGGCTCATTTCTTCATATCTCTTAGACCAAGAAATGACATATCCTGAGACACACTAAATGAACTGGTGCAAATTAGATGCAAATAATATGCCAATAGCTCCAAAGTGATACTTGTGCTCACAGATCCCAAGGGTTTCTTTGTTCTGATCCTGCTAGACTCCCCATAAACCATGGTACTTACAGAAATACCTCAGCTTCTGCAATGAATATATTTGCTTTATTGTTTCCCTATACTGGCAGCTCTCCTCTCCTGTTTCCTCTACAGTCATTGAACAACAGCAATGGAGATTATCACGTTTTCCCTCAAAAAAGTCCCCCATTTTATGAGTCAGACAGTCATCCTTTCCTTTCACCAGCTGATTTCTCTGGAATTCACTGCTTGCTATCAAATTGCTGCTATCTGCTTGGGCCTTCCTGCCAGCCAGTCTGACTGCTTCCAGTCTCACCAGGTAGGGAGCTCTATGTCAAGGGGTAAAAGAACCAGTCTAACTGTTCATGGGAGGCAGGATCCAGCTAGTACTGAAGAGAGGTCATGAGTCATGCTGAGAAGTGGGAAGGTATGTTGTGGTTGTTTCCAGTGATTGCATAGACCATCAAGGGCCACCAACATAGTGATCTTTCCTGCCTATCTATTATCTTAGGAGGATGCCCACCAATGATCTCTCATCTCATAACAAAAGCTAAAGGTCTTACCCTATCTGCCTCCATTACCTCCTTATCTCACTGACTCTATCTTCTGCTACTCTTCCTCTTACTCACTCTTCTCCAGCTACCTGGGTTTTTTTGCTGTTCCTCAAACACATCAGTCATGTTCCCACATCAATGCTAGGTTCCTTCCCCAGATACCCACATGCTCATTACTTCACTTCCTTTAGATATTTGCTCAAATACTTCTTTCTAGTTGATTTTTTTTTCACTTGAAGACTCTACCTAAAATTGAAGCATGCCACTCCCACTATCACTCTTTATCATTTCCTATTTTATTTTTTAATAACATTTATCACAAACCTATATATTTTATATTCACTTACTTATTTATTATCTCTCTCCTTCCACTAGAATATAGGCTCCACAAGGACAAATTTGTCTTGGTCACTGTTCTATCCTCAGTAACTAGAATTGTGCCTGACACACAGCAGATGCTCAGTAAATACTTGTTGGTTAAATAGGTAAGATTCAGATTTGAAAAACATTCAGATGCCTACCCAATGCAACCTCTAGTCTGGGTCAGTGAGAAAAACTTTATATTGAATGTCAGAAGATTTGAGTTCAAAGTATGGCTCTATCACTCGCCAGTTAAATTAATTTGAGTAAGCTATAATAATTTTAAGGATCTTGGTTTTCTTATGCTGTATGTGATCATTATAAAAATTAAATGAAAGCACACTTGGAAACCACACACCTCTAAATACATGTTGAATTAATTTGTTACATAAAACCCCTATGCCTTTCCCTGATAAGATATTACACAAGTCTAGTGTGCCCAGGGACATGAGAGTATCTATCTCTTTATACCCTTTCCATCACTGAATATTATTAACCTTTTTGTTTTTTGCCAATCTGAGAGGTGAAAGTGGTATCTCCTTGTTTCATTGTTCTTGTTTTTAATTATTATAAAATTTAGAACATAAATTCCAATGTTTATTGACCATTTAGATTTCTTTTCTCATGAACCTCATGTTTATAGTATTTATCCATTTTTGTCATTGTTGAGATGATTGTCATTTTCTTTCTGACATATGCTTTTGTAGAGTTTGAAAATTAGTCCTTTATCTTATGTACATGTTATCGAATTCTCTAGTCCATCATTTCTATTTTCTGAGTTCATCATTTCCATTCTTAACTTTGATTCTCATTTTTTGGCCACATAGAGGAGATTTCTAAATTATTATTTTAATACAATCAAATGTATTGATCATTTCATTTATGGGTTCTGAATTTTGTCTCTTTCTAAAAAGGTCTTTACCACCCTAAGATTGTAAATATATTTGCTAATGTTTTCACATAGAATTTTTATGGGTTATTTATGTTCTATCTTTAATACACCTGAGATTTATTTTAGTGTAAATAATGAAGTTTTTTTCTTTCAAGTAGCCAGTTTTTCCAAAACCATTTATTCAACACTCTTTACACCACTGATCAGAAATATAAAATTCATAATATGCTAAAATTCCAAAAAAAAATTAATCTAGTACAGGACTCTCTATTTTGCTCCACTGATTTCTCTTTTTCATTCCCAAATTGTTTTAATCTTTATAACTTCCTAATATGCTTTTTAAAAATACCTGGTAAGGTTAACCTCATCCTTTTCTCCCTCCCTCACTGCTCTTGTCCCTTTATCATATTACTCTTATAGTGTAAATTTTTTCTGGATATTTTGCATACAAAATATAGTGGCATTCTTTTCAAAGTTCCTCCAACATCCTTGCCAATATTTTTATTGTAAATCACATTTAATATTGTACTAAAATTTCAAACAGGATAGAGTAGTATCTTTTCATTTACTTATGTCTCTTTTATGACTCTTTTTTCTTTGTATAGTTTATGCACATTTTGTGTTTATTTTTAAGAATTTTATCTTTTTGGTTAATATTATAAATGTGATATTATAATATTATGTTTTCCATTTGGTTGTGTATAGGAAAGCTATTGATTTTATGTAATAAATTTGTAACCAGCTATCTCACTGAAAGCATCATATCACTTTGAAGAGTTTCTAGTAATTTATCTATGTGAGTATACAATCCTATATATCTGCAAATGAAATTAAGATAATTTTCTAATATTATTAAATTTTATTTCTTCCTCTTGTCTAATTGTATTGGCTAAAACTTCCAAAATACCATTAAATAATAATGGAGATAAGTTGCATTCATGCCCTTTTCCATTTGATGGAAATAATTTTAATGTTATACCATTAAGGATGATCCATGCAAATATATCTTATGGATCCATATATTCCTTTCTTTTAGAAATCAATAATGCATATTAGATTTTGTTAAATGCCTTTTTGAAAACTATTGAGACATCATATATTTTTTCTCATTTGAGCTATTAATATCATGCATTATATTAATAGATTATTTAATATTAAACCATTACTACATTTTTAGGATGAACTCTACTTTGTTTTCATATTAATCTGGCAATACAAATTCTACAGTCCTTCATTCATAATTACAAAGTTCAAAAATCTTTAAAAGCCAAAAATAACTCATCTGGCAACAAAACCTGTTCTGACCTGATACAGAATTATTTATATATTATATTTATACTAATTAGTGTTACTTTTCATATGTTTTACTACTTAAATATTAAAGTATTTGAATATGTGATGCTTCTGCAGACCCTAATGGGAAAGTTCCATAATAACCAATGAAGGGACCATGTTTACATTTCTAAAATCCAAAACAGTAACTTCTAAAACACATTCAGCCTCAGCAGTTGCATACAAGGGATTGCAGAGCTATAATATATGATATAGTGCAGGTTGGGGGTGGAAGAATCAATCATTGAGCTAGGCCTTGAATGATGAATAGTAGTTTGTATGAAAAAGAAAGGAATGACATCTCTGGCAGAGGAATGAAAAGGTTTGGTATGTTTGAGAAAAGTGAATTTGTTGTGGCTGGAGGGTAGAGTGTGTAGAGGGGAAGAGTGTTGGGAATGAGGCTGAACAGATAAGCTTGGAAGAAATTATGGAAGTCTCTACACGCCAAGAAGTGTGAACTAAATACTCTTATGTCTGCAATAATTCTACTATAAATTGAGAGTGGAGATGGAGATGGAGGTAAGGGTTGAGGTTGGGCATATATAAGAGCTAGAACAAAATAAAAGAACAGTCTCTGAATACTCAAAAACCTAAAAGTAGCAAATTCCACATCAGGAAGAGAGGAATCTACTCTTAAGGCCCAGCCATCTCAGCCATCTAAAACATGCCTAGAACAGTCAAGATGAGAATCACAAAAGTAGATGCCAACCTATTGTGGCTTATGTGGAGCAAGCCCTACCTAAACCCATAGGGAAATGGGAGACTCCCCAGGAAAGCATTAGGGCTGAGTAAGGTTTTCAAGCAGCTGGGACTTTCAATATGGCAAAGTAGGAGGATTCTCTGCTCACCTTCTCTTACTGAAACCATCAAAAATATACCTACATGTGGAGCAATTCTCACTGAAAACAAACTGGAGACTTCAAAAAGACTCTTCTACAACCAAGGCTGTAAAGAAAGATATACAGAGAGTTGAGGAGGAAGAGAAGAGAAATGATCATGTTGGGATCATTATCTGAGGGAACACAGAAGAGGAGGGGTATATCACAGGCTCAGAGTTCCTCCCTAGTGAGTGAGCAGTTTTAACCACACATTGAGCACCCCAAACCTAGGGTCTAATACTGGGAAGACAAGTTCTCTTAGCTGATTTGAAAGCCAGTGAGACTTACAGGAGGGCTGTAAGAAGCCTAAGCTCCATTCCTGAAGAGTGTACACCTGCTTGCTTATTCCCAGAAACAAGATGAAGGAAGCAAATTTAAACTGCCTGGGGTTTTGGCTGGTTTCCTGTGACTACACCAGCATGCATCCTGAATATCTAGCTGTGGCACAGCTTCCTTACTAAGAAAAAGGCCGCTGTTGCCAAGGAGAGTGAGCACTCAAGGTGGATGGAACAGGCTTGGACTCAACACTGAATCTGAACAAGGTGAGGGTGACCATTATTGCCACTTGCAGAGGCTGTGGATTGACAGCTATCTCGAGCTTTGACTGGCAAGTAGGGAGAGTCTCAACACAGTCCCTTGCCTATACTGGGCATATACTCCAGCCCCACTTGCTCCAGAACTGCTCTCCTCTGGGGAAAAGGTGCCATATTATGATTTAGAGAGATCACGCTCAAAGTGATTGGAACCAGATTGGACCTGAACCTCAGAGCATCTGCTTCAGCAACTTGGGGTGCAACCCCACCCTCAACAGGGTGGTGATGACCACTGAGTAGAGAAGAAGCTCTCCTAACACATGGGTCTGGCTGTAGCCTTAACTCCCCCATCTCCAGCTTCACATCCTACTCAAGGCGATAGCTGTGAGCACACCTTCAGAGAAGACATGATCCATGCTCACTTCAGATCCAGTTTTCCCACCAAAGCCACTGTGCACACACAGACCACACAGAGATGCTCCTCTACAAGGACAGCCCTTCCAGACCAAGATAGGTAACTATTTCACATAATTTTATAGAGAATGAAAAAGTTAAACAAAATGAGAAGACATAGGAATTTGGCTCAAGTGAAATAACAAGAAAAAAACTGAAAAAACAACTAATAAAAGAGCTAAATAATTTACCAGATAAAGATTTCAAAGCATTAGAAATAAGAAGCCCAACTAAACTTGAGAAAAGAATACATGAACACAGTAAGAATTTTAAAAAGGAACTAGAAAATATATAAAAATAACCAGTCATGGCTGAAAAAATACAGTAACAAGTGAAAAACACACAAGAATTAATGAACAGAAGACAGGTGGTACAGAAGAACGCATAAGCAGTTTAGAAGATAGAATAATGGAAATCACCCAATAAGAACAGCAAAAAAAAAAAAAAAAAAAAGGAGGACAGCTTAAGGGACCTCTGGGACAACTTCAAACATAATAACATCACATTATAGGGGGTCCCAAAAAGAGAAGAAAGATAGAATGAAAAAGAAAAAGTACTTTATAAAATAATGGCTGAAAACTTCCTGAACCTG
Source organism: Vicugna pacos (assembly GCF_048564905.1). NCBI lineage: Eukaryota > Metazoa > Chordata > Mammalia > Artiodactyla > Camelidae > Vicugna > Vicugna pacos. Next base: position 50,954,056 of record NC_133023.1, on the reverse strand, counting down.
ATGAGGGAAATAGGTATCCAGGTACAGGAAGCACCAAGTCCCAAACAAGATGAACCCAAGAGATGCACACCAAGACATATCATAATTAAAATGCCAAATGTTAAAGATTAAAAGATAAAATAAGTAATTCTAAGGCAGCAAGAGAAAAAGTCACAAAGAAGGGAAGCTTCACAAGGCTATTAATTTAGTATTTTTTTATAGAAACATTACAAGCAAGGAAGGAGTGCTGTGGTAAATTTAAGGTGCAGAAAGGGAAAAACCTACAGCCTAGGGTACTCTACTCAGGAAGATTATCATTCAAAATTGAGAAGAGATTTTAAAGAAATCTCAGACAAGCAAAAACTGAGTTCATCAACACTAAACCTACCCTAAAATAAGTGTTAAAGGGTCTTCTCTAAGTTTAAAATAAAAGGCTACAGCAAGATGTAGGGATTTATAGAAAAAGAAAAAAGTCCCATTAGTAAATTCAAATATATAACAGAAGTAGTGTATTGACTACTTAAATAAGCTAGCATGAAGATTAAAAGACAAAAATTGTAAAATCAAACATAAATAAAATTAACAGATAAAGAACAAACATGAAGATGTAAAATATGACATCAAGAGCACAAAATGTGGTGGAGGAGTTAAAAAAATGTAGAACTTTTAGAATACATTTGAACATAGACTATCAGTTTAAAACATTTAGATATAGGTAAGCTTATATAAAACCGATGGTAAATAATAATAAAATACCTAAATATACACACACACATAAAAATAGAGAAAAAGGAACACAAGCATATCATTAAAGATAATTGTCAAACCCCAAAGGAAGAAAAGAACAGAGAACTACAGAAGCAACCACAAAACAAGTCACAAAATGGCAGTAAGTACATACATATCACCAATCACTTTAAATGTCAGTGGACTAAATGCTACAATCAAAAGACATAGGGTGGTTAATTGGATTTTTTTAAAAGACCCATCTATCATCTATTTGCTGCCTACAAAAGACTCACATCAGAGCTAAGGATATATACAGACTAAAAGTGACATGATGGATAAGGATATTTCATGCAAATGGAAAAGAAAAGAAAACTGAGGTCACAATACTCTGACAACTAGACAACATTGACAAAGGAAATTGAAGATAAAATGGAAAAGAAAAGAAAACTGGGGTCACAATACTCTGACAACTAGATAACATTGACAAAGGAAATTGAAGATAAAAATAAATGTAAAGATATCCCTTGTTCTCAGATTGGAAAAATTAGTGTGTTTTAAATGGCCATACAACCCAAAGCAATAGACATGTTTAATGACATTCTTATAAAAATGTCCAGGATATTTTTACATAACTAGAACAAATAATTCTAAAATTCACATGGAATCACAAAAGACCCCACATTGAAAAATTGTCTTGATGAAAAAATGCAAACCTGGAGGTATAACCCTCTCAGACTTCAGACTACACTAAAAGCTACAATTAATCAAAATAGTATAGCATTGGCACAAAAACAGACATATAAAATCAGTGGAATAGAATAGAGAGCTCAGAAATAAACTAATGCACCTATGGTCAATTAATCTATGACAAAAGAGGAAGAATATACAATAGAGAAAAGACAATCTCTTCAAGAAGTGATGCTGGGAAAAATGGACAGCCACATGTAAAACAATGAGATTAGAAGATTCTCTCACACCATATATGAAAATGAAGTAAAAATAGTTGTTAAAACTTAAAGGTAAGAAAGGAAACCATAAAACTCCTGGAAGAGAACATAGGCAGAACACTCTTTGATATAAATCATAGTAAAATTTTCTTGGATCAGTCAAGTAAACCAAAATAAATAAAAGTAAAACTAAACAAATGAGACTTAACTAAACTTAAAAGCTTTTTGTACAGCAAAGGAAACCACCAACAAAACTAAGAGCTAATCAATGAAATGGGAGAAATATTTAAATGATGTGACTGACTTTGGTAATACCCCAAATACAAACACATTTCACACAACTTAATATCAAAAACAAACAACTCAATCAAAATATGGGCAGAAGACCTGAACTGAGATTTTTCCAAAGAAGACACAGATGATTAACAGGCACATGAAAAGATGCTCAATGTCATTAATTACCATAGAAATTAAAATAACAATGGGATATCACCTCACACTTGCCAGAATGGCTATCATCAGTCTACAAAAATATAATGTCGGAAAGAATGTGGAGAAAAGGGAAAATTTATAAATGTTGGTGGGAATGTAAAGTGGTGCAACCACTAAAGCAAACACTATAGAAGTTCCTCAAAAAACTAAAAATAGAACTACCATATGCTCCAGCAATTCCACTCCTGGGTATATATGGAGGAAAAACAAAAACTCTAATTCAAAAAGATACATGCACCCCATTGATCATAGCAGCACTATTTGCAATAGTTAAAACACAGAAACAACCCAAATGTCCATCAATGAACAAATGAATTAGGAAGATATCCTAATGGTATATCCTGCTACATTACTGAGTTTATTTATTAATTCTAATCATTTTTGTGTGGAGTCTTTAGGATTTTCTATAGAGTATCATGTCATCCACATACAGTGACAATTATACTCCTTCTCTTCCAGTATGGAAACTTCCCTTTTTTTTTCTTGTCTAATTACTGTGGATAGGTCTTCCAATACTATGTTAAATAGAAATGGTGACAGTAAGTATCCTTGTCCTGTTCCAGATTTCAGCAAGAAGTCTTTCAGCTTTTCAATGCTTAGTATTATTTTAGATATGGGTTTATCATAAATGGCTTTTATTATGTCAAGATATGTTCCCTCTATATACTTCTATACCAACTTGACAAGAGCTTCTATTATGAATCAAAGTTGAATTTTATCAATTTTTTTCTGCATCTATTGAGATGGTCATGTAGTTTTTGTCATTTCTTTAGTTAATGTGTATCACATTAATTGATTTAAGTATCTTGAACCATTCCTGTGACCTTGGAATGAATCTCACTTGATCATGATGTATGATCCTTTTATATGTGTTGTTGGATTTGGTTTGCTAATATTTTGTTGAGGATTTTTTTCATCCACATTCATCAAAGACATTGGCCGCTAATTCTATTTTTGCAGTGTCTTTGTCAAGTTTCGGTATTACGGTGATGGTGGCTTCATAGAATGACTATGGGATTGTTTCAATCCCTTCAAACTTTTGCAAGAGGTTGAGAAGGATATGTGTAAGTTCTTCTTTGCATGTTTGGTAGAAACCCATAGTGAAGCCATCCGGTCTTAGACTTTGTTTGCAGGAAATATGTTGTTGTTGTTGTTGTTGTTGTTGTTGATGATGTTGTTTTTGTTGTTGTTGTTGTTGTTGTTGTTTTTGTTGTTGTTGCTATTACAGATTCTATTTAATTTCTAGTGATCAGTCTGTTCAAATTATGTTTCTTCTTGATTCAGTTTTTGCAGACTATGTTCTAGACACTTGTCCATTTCTTCTACATTATCCATTTTGTTGACATATAACTGCTTAAAATTTTTTCTTATGGTATTTTTTATTTCTGTATCATTGATTGCTATTTCTCCCTTTTTGTTTGCTATTTTATTTATTTGCATTTTCTCTCTTTTCTTCTTGGTTACCCTGGTTAGAGATTTGTCAATTTTGTTTTCAAAAATCCAGTTCTTGGTTTTATTGATATTTTATTGTTCTTCATCTCTATTTAATTTATTTCCTCTCTTATCTTTCTTATTTCTTCCTTCCCCTGAATTAAGGTTTTATTTGTTCCTCTTTTTCTAATTCTTTTAGGTGGTAGGTTAAGTTGTTTTTTGGGATTTTTTTTTCTTTTTGAAGAAGGCCTGTATCACTGTGAATTTCCTTTTTAGAACTATTTTTGCTATCTGCCATAGATTTTGTATGGTTGTGTTTTCATTGTTGTTTGTTTCAAAATATTTTTTTAATTTCTTTGATTTCAGCATTTACCTATTCATTTTTAAGTATGCTGTTTAGTTTCCATATAATTGTAATTTTATCATTTCTCTTTTGGTGGTTTACTTCTAGTTTCATGCCACTGTAGTCAGAAAAGTTGCTTGAAATAATTTCTATACTCAAATGCATTGTTGTTTCATTTCTTTATACTACCAATGAAATATCAGAAAGAGAAATTAAAACAGTAATCTTATTTAACATTGCACCAAAAAAATGCCTAAGAATAAACCTAACCAAGGAAGTGAAAGACTTATATGCTGAAAATTGTAAAACATTAATAAAGGAGATAAAAATGATTAAAGGAAATTTAAAGATATCCCACAATCTTGGATAGGAAGAATTATCATATTTTAAATGGCCATACTACCAAAAGCAACATACAGATTTAATGTGATCCCTATTAAATTACTCATGACGTTTTTCACAGAACTAGGTCAAATCATCATACATTTATATGAAACCACAAAAGATTCAGAATTGCCAATGCAATCTTGAGGAAAAAGAACAAAGCTGGAGGCATACCCCTTCCAGACTTCAGACAATACTACAAAGTGGCAGTAATCAAAACAGCATAATATTGGCATAAAAACAGACATATAGATCAATGGAACAAAACAGAGAGCCCATAAAGTAATCCTCATACATATAGTCAATTAATATTCAGCAAAGGAAGCAACAAAATACAATGGAGAAAAGACAATCTTTTCAGCAAGTTGTGCTGATAAAGCTAGACAGTCACATGTAAATCAGTGAAGTTATACTATTCCTGTACACCATACACAAAAATAAACTCAAAATGGCTCAAAGACTTAAATATAATTCATGATAATCTAAAACTCTGAGAACAGAACAGAGGCAAAACCATTCTCTAACATAAATAGTGGCAATATTTTCTCAAGTAAGTCTCCTAAGACAACAGAATTAAAAGGAAAAATAAACAAAGGAGACCTAGTGAAATAGAAGCTTTGTACAGAAAAGGAAATCATCAACAAAATGAGACTACCTAATGACTGGGAGAACACAATAGCAAACAATACAATCAAAAATGACTTAATTTCCAAAATATACAAACATCTAATATAACTCAATAACAACAACAAAAAATAAACAATCTCATTAAACAATGGGCAGAAGACATAGATATTTCTCCAAATAATAAACATGGGTGGCCAACAAGCACATGAAAACATGCTCAATATTGTTAATTATCAGAGAAATGCAACATAGTAAAAGCTATTTATGACAAACTAACAGCTAGCATATTACTCAGTGAAAAGTTAAAAGCCTTCCCACTAAATTCTGGAGCAAGACAAGGATGCCCACTCCTATTGCTTCATTCAACAGAGTATTTGAACTCCTAGCCATAACAACTAGGCAAGAAAAAGAAATAAAAGGGGGTCAAATTGGAAGAGAAGAAGTTAAACTATCACTATATGCAAATGACCTGATACTACATATAAAAAACATTAAGAGCTCCACACAAAAACTACTAGAGCTGATAAAACAATTCAGCAAGGTAGCTGGATACAAGACAGGTTTCAGTTGCATTTCTGTACACTAACAATGAAATATCAGGGGAAAAAAAGCAAAGAAAAAAATTCCTTTTAAAATTGCATACAAAAAAATAAAATACTTCACTAATTAATCTGATCAAGAAATTGAAAGACTTATACACAAATAACTACAAAACACTGACCAAGGAAATTAAAGGTGACTCAAAGCAATGGAAACATATCCCTGCTCTTGGACTGAAAGAATTAATATTCTTAAAAAGGCCATACTTCCCAAAACAATCTACAGATTTGATGTGATTCCTATCAAATTACCCAGGATATTTTTCACAGAACTAGAAAAAAAATCCTAAAATTTATATGTGATTACAAAAGACCCAGAATTTCCAAAGCCATACTAAAGAAAAGGTATGAAGCTGTAGGAGTAACCCTCTCGTATTTCAGGCAAGACTATATGGCTACAGTAATCAAAACAGCATCGTATTGCTGACATACATTAGGACATAAGGTACAAAACCAGACATAAAAATCAATAAGCAGAATAAAGAGCCCAGAAATAAACCCACAGACTTATAGTCAATTAATCTTTGAGAAAGGAGGAAAGAATACACAATGGAGAAAAAACAATTTCTTCAGCAAGTGGTGGGAAAACTGGACAGCCACATGTAAATCAATAAAATTAGAACACTCCCTCACATCATACACAAAAATCAACTCAAAATGACTTTAAGACTTAAATATAAGACAAGACATGATAAATCTCCTAGAAGATAACAAAGGCAAAACATTCTTTGACATAAATATTAACAATGTTCTCTCAGGGAAGTCTACCCAGGCAATGGAAATAAAAGCAAAAATAAACAAATGGGACCTAATTAAACTTATAAGCTTTTGCACAGCAAGGCATACCATAAGCAAAACAAAATGACAACCTATGGAATGGGAGAAAATATTTGCAAATGATGTGACTGACAAAAGTTTAATTTTAAGAATATATAAACAGCTCATACAAATTAATAATAAAAAGCAACAACCCCAATCCAAAAATGGACAGGAGACTTAAAGAAGCAATTATCCAAAGAAGACATACAAGTGGCCAATAGGCACATGAAAAAATGCTTAATATTGCTAATTATCACAAAAATGCAAAGCAAAACTACAATAAGGTATCACCTCACACCAGTCAGAATGGCCATCATTAAAATTTTTGCAAATGATAAATGCTGGGGAGGGTGTGAAGAAAAGTGAACCCTCTTATACTGTTGGTGGCAATATAGTTTGGTACACCCATTATGGAAAACAGTATGGAGATTCCTCAAAAAACTAAAAATAGACTTATCATATAATCAAGCAATCCCACTCATGGGCATATATGCAGTGGGAATATTAATTCAGAAAGATACATAAACCCCAGTGTTCATAGCAGCACCATATACAATAGTCAAGACATGGAATCAACCTAAATGTCTATCAACAGATAACTGGATACTGAAGTTGTGGTTTATTTTTACATTGAAAAACTATTCAACCAATAAAAAAGAATAAAATAATGCTATTTGCAGCAACATCATTGGACCTGGAGATCATCATTCTAAGTGAAGTAAGCCAGAAAGAAAAAGAAAAATATCATATGATATCACTCATATGTGGAATGTTAGAAAAAAGAAGACACTAATGAATTTACCTACAAAACAGACAGACTCACAGACATAGCAAACCAAGTTATGGTTACCAAGTGGATGAAGGGTGGGAAGGGACAAATTGGTAGTTCAAGATTTGCAGATACTAAATATTATATATAAAAAGAATATGAAAACAAATATATATGCGTTCCTATATGACTGAAGTATTGTGCTATACACCAGAAATTGACACAACTTGTAAACTGACTATACTTCAATAAAAATATATAAAAATAGATAAACAATATTTCTTCTGTAAAGTACAGGGGAGTATATTCAGTATCTTGTAAAAATCTATAATGAAAAATATGAAAATGAATATGTAAAAAATAAGCTGTTATACTCTTTCCAGAAACTACAATGAGGTATCTCACACAAGTCAGAATAACCATTATTAAAATGTTCACAAACAGTAAATGCTGGAAATGTGTGGAGCAAAGGGAATGCTCCTATACTGTTGATATGATTGTAAAATGGTGCAGCCACTGTGGAAAATAGTATGGAGGTTTCTTAAAAACTTAAATTAGAGTTATCATGTGATACAGCAACTCAACTCCTGGATATATATCCGATGAAAACAAAAACACTAATTTGGAAAGATACATGAACCCCAATGATCATAGCACTACTATTTACAATAGCCAAGGTATGGAAGCAACTTAAATGCTCATCAAAAGATAAATGGATAAAAATGTTGGCAGACTATTACTCAGCCATAAAATAATGAAAATTTGCCTTTTACAACAATATGGTTGAACCTTGAGGATATTAAGCTTAGTGAAATAAGTCAGAGAGAGAAAGACAAATGCTGAATATTATCAAGTATATGTGGAATAAAAGAAGTAAAACAGGTGAATGAATATAGCAAAAAAGAAACAGACACACAGATGCATAGAACAAACTAGTGGTTGACTAGTAGGAAGAAGGAAGGGGGAAGGGGCAAAATAGAGATAGGAGATTAAGTGGTACAAAGTATGATGTATGAAATAAACAAGCAACAATGTTATATTGTACAGCACAAGAAATACAGCCAATATCTTAATAACTTTAAATGAAATATAATTTATAAAATATTTAATCATTATATTGTACACCTGAAACAGTATAATATTTAAATCAATTATACTTCAATTTAAAGAAAATATTTTCAAGAGGCTACAAATTTAAATAAAAAACTCCATGGAAATATTGTGCAGTATAACAAAATTTGGTAAACATGCTTGAAGATATAGCATGGTGGCATTGAAAGATCATGGATACAGAATTCAAAAATACCAGTGTTCAAATTCTATCTTTCCACCTCTCTCAGTCTGAGTTTCTTCATGTGTAAAAAGCAGAAGATAAAAGTTATTTTATTTAGTATTGTGAAGATAAAATCTATAGAAATCAAAAGAAATTTTGCTCTTTTGGAAAAATACTTTTAGCCAGATTTTTATCAAATTTGGAGAATATATTCAGGGTGATCTGTCTCAAAATATAGGTTCATAATGTGCTTGAAATTCTCTTTGGTGTCACCTGGGAGCACTTCAAAAATAGACAATTATTTTTCAGATAAACTAAAATCAAATGATAGATTTTTTAAATAAGGAGGATATTTCTTTTTAACATTTTTTATTAGTTTATAATCATTTTACAATGTTGTGTCAAATTCCAGTGTAGAGCATAATTTTTCAGTTATACATGAACATATATATATATTCATTGTCACATTTTTTTCTCTGTGAGCTACCATAAGATCATGCGTATATTTCCCTATGTTATGAAGTATAATCTTGTTTCTCTATTTTACAATTTTGAAATCCAGATATTTCTTAAATAGTCATATTTATATTACAATATCTTAGTCTGTATTTATATAAATATACATAATGTTTTATACATATTTATATATATATAGAATATATATATGTATATATGTGTGGGGGGTTGTGTGTGGAATATGTGGATGTCTTAAAATACTCTGCATTTATGTTATAAATACTTGAGAATTTGTCCCTGAAATTCACACTTCTCTCTATCCCTGTCCCATGCATGTTGTTTTGGTTTGGCCTTTTGATGTCAGGCTTATACATCTGAAATTGACCTTCTCTACAAGGCACAGGCTCCTCGGAAATCTACCCCTATCACTTCAATATAACTGTTCATCTCTCTGGGAACAGCCTTGCTAGGCCAGTCTGCCTTCCCTAGCTCCCTTGGAATTCTTGCAAAAGCAATGTTCTACTTTTTGATAAATAATTCATCATCCTTTCTCCCTCTAAAATTTAAAAATAATGGATTCTTTCTGAAATGCACAGATCATTGATCAAATTAAAACAAAGTGATGAGAGATGCTGGTGCCAATAGGGATGAACAGTAGAAAGTTTCCCTACTGGCTCAAGCCAACCATCTATGTTCCTACACTAAGCCTAGTGAAGAAGATATTGTAATGAATGTGACAGGTATACAGACAAAAAATATTCCATGAAATGTATAAGTAGAAAGATGAATATAAGCATAGGGTGATATGGGACTACATTTGGGAGAACTCAGCCCACAAAAAGTGGTAGAAGAAAAGAGTTGTGAGTGAAGATTTCAGGGAGAACATGGAGACCATTTGAAGGATGAACAGCAGTTACTAAGTCATAAGGGGTGGTTCAACTAAGGGTGAGGTAAGGGCACTCCAGGCATTAGGAGAACCTAAAGAAAAGCAGAGATCAAATAGAAATACTAGAGTTAAAAGTTAGAGTAGGATGAAATAAAAAAAAAAAGACCTGGGGGAAAGCAAGATGGGGATAAAGGAGATAATTGAAAGACAAGCCAGGAACCCCAGAGAGCAATCATGAGAAAGATAAACAGGAAAATGACATAGTAAAAGTTATGATGGTTAAACATATCCTGTTGGAAATGCAGTGCATACATTTGTAGCATGTAAATAGACAACAAAGAGATTAGTTAGGAGTCCAGATAAGAAACTATGTGAGTCTAAACTAAGCCATTGCAGGAGAAGCTGAAGACATTTCAATTGTTCTCTGTGTTAACTAGAGCCAAAAACTTAGCTTTCAGGTTAGGTGAGCACAGAATTGCCAAACACTTAATGTTGTTCTTGAATTTCAGACACTATAGATATTATGTAAGGATGTTTCATACTTTCATTTGCCCTTTTTTTCTTTTTCATTTTGTGTCCTCATACCAACCATCAGTCAAGTCCTCTGGAATCTTCTCCAATTGAGACCTCAAATGTCAAAATTCCTTTTATCTTTGGTGGTCCCTCTCATTGGCATCAGTTGTGCTCCTTTCAAACTTGTATGTAAAGCTAAATTAAAACAATTAGATAAAGTTGGTTGTGCTGCCTCTAAAAATATTCCTGACCGATCCTTGGGCTTGTTCCTATAATTAAACTCTGCTACCCATGATTGCCTTAGACTTTGGATTCCTTACTTGTTTTGTCTTGGCATTATTTCCTAATGACCATTTCAAGGCTCTGATAATCCAGCTTTTGAAATTACCACAGGCTTTTGAAGGTGATGGAGCTTTCTTTGTTACAAATACAGTCTAATCTGGAAACTTCTGGCATTCTCTCCCTGATGGCCTCCATAGTGCCTACCAGTTGAAAAGTAAGACTGTTGGAAAAACCTGGTAGAATTTCCCTTAGTAGATCTCAAGGAATATTTTGGAGAAGTTTTTCCCAAATTGCATTCAGTAGAACACTAGAATTCTGAAAAGAACCCAAAAGTATTATAAAAGAGATGGAATACTACTCAGCCATAAAAACCGACAACATAATGCCATTTGCAGCAACATGGATGCTCCTGGAGAATGTCATTCTAAGTGAAGTAAGCCAGAAAGAGAAAGAAAAATACCATATGAGATCGCTCATATGTGGAATCTAAAAATACAAAAACAAAAACAAACAAACAGAAACAAAGCATAAATACAGGACAGAAATAGACTCACAGACAGAGAATAAAGCCTTGTGGTTGCCAGGGGGATAGAGGGGGGGAAGGGATAGATTGGGATTTCAAAATTGTAGAATAGATAAACAAGATTACACTGTATAGCACAGGGAAATATACACAAAATGTTATGATAACTCACAGAGAAAAAAATGTGACAATGAGTGTGTATATGTCCATGAATGACTGAAAATTTGTGATGAACACTGGAATTTGACACAACACTGTAAAATGATTATAAATCAATAAAAAATGTTTAAAAGAAAAGCACGTCTTATAGGTAGTTGACAAATAAAGTATAAAAAAGTGACTTAAGTGCTTGACACATGTTAAGCACCAATAAATATTAGATGTTATTATTATTAAAAAAATTTAAAAAAGAGATTATTTTACAGTCAAACATATTTGAGAAGGCCTTCATTTTCTAGTTCTTCTGTGGAGATTCAGAACAACCATCACATTTTAATGGCTCTAAGGAGACATTTGATAACAATATGTTTAATATTTAACCCAGTACTTGCAAGTTTATATGACCAAGGAAACGTTTTCTTTCTCACAGAATATCAGTGAAAATCTTGTAATACATTACAATTTGGAGAATATTAGTGAGAAATTGGACTTGTTTCAGTGTTTATATATATATATGTGTAATTATATATATATTATATATATAAATATACATATATAAATATATATAATATGGAAATATAGTCAGTTTACAATGTTAATATGTAATATATGTTTATATTATTATATAAACATATATTACATATATGTATAATAAATGCATATAATATATACATATAAAATATATATTAATATTGGAATATATAAATATATATATAATATGGAAATATAGTCAGTTTACAATGTTGTGTCAATTTCTGGTACACAACATAATGTTTCAGTAATACAAAAATATACGTATATTCATTTTCATACTCTTTCACATTAAGATATGAAAATATATGGAATATAGTTCTCTATGTTATACAGTATGAACTTATTGGATATCTATTTTATTTTTTTTAATTTTCATTGATTTATAATAATTTTACAATGTTGTGTCAAATTCCAGAGTTCAGCACAATTTTTCAGTTATTCATGACCATATATATATTCATTGTCACATTTATTTCTCTGTGAGCTACCATAAGATCTTGCATATATTTCCCTGTGCTATACAGTATAATCTTGTTTATCTATTCTACAATTTTGAAATCCCAGTCTATCCCTTCCCACCTTCTGCCCCCTTGGCAACCACAAGTTTGTAGTCTATGTCTATGAGTCTATTTTTGTTTTGTATTTATCCTTTGTTTGTCTGTTTGTTTGTTTCTTTTTAGATTCTTCATATGAGACATCTAATATGGTATTTTTCTTTCTCATTCTGGCTTATTTCACTTAGAATGACATTCTCCAGGAGCATTCATGTTGCTGCAAATGACGTTATGCTGTTGGGTTTTATGGCTGAATAGTATTCCATTGTATAAATATACCACTTTTTATCCAGTCACCTGTTGATGGACATTTAGCCTGTTTCTATGTCTTGGCTATTGTAAATAGTCCTGCTATGAACATTGAGGTGCAGGTGTCATCCTGAAGTAGGGTTCCTTCTGGATATATGCCCAGGAGTGGGATTCCTGGGTCATGTGGTAAGTCAATTCCTAGTCTTTTGAGGAATTTCCATACAGTTTTCCACAGTGACTACACCAAACTACATTCCCACAGGCAGTGTAGAAAGGTTCCCTTTTCTCCACAGCCTTTCCAGCATTTGTCATTTTTGGACTTTTGAATCATGGCCATTCTGACTGGTGTGAGGTGATACCTCATTGTAGTTTTGATGTGCATTTCTCTCATAATTAGTGATATTGAGCATTTTTTCATGTGCCTTTTGATCAATTGTATATCTTCCTTGGAGAATTGCTTGTTTAGTCTTCTGCCCATTTTTGGATTGGGTTGTTTGTTTTTTTCTTATTAAGTAGTATGAGCTGTTTATATATTCTGGAGATCAAGCCTTTGTTGGTTTCATTTGCAAAAATTTTCTCCCATTCCGTAGGTTGTCTTTTTGTTTTACTTATGGTTTCCTTTGCTGTGTAGAAGCTTGTAAGTTTCATTAGGTCCCATTTATTTATTCTTCCTTTTGTTTCTATTGATTGGGTAGACTGCCCAAAGAGATTTTTGAGATGTATTTTAGATAATGCTTTGCCTATATTTTCTTCTAGGAAGTTTACTGTATCTTGTCTTATGTTGAAGACTTTCATCCATTTTGAGTTGATTTTTGTGTATGGTGTAAGGGAGTGTTCTAGCTTCATTGCTTTACATGCTGCTTCCAGTTTTCCCAACACCATTTGCTGAAGAGACTGTCTTTATTCCATTGTGTATTCTTGCCTCCTTTGTCGAAGATGAGTTGACCAAAAGTTTGTGGGTTCATTTCTGGGCTCTCTATTCTGTTCCATTGGTCTATGTCTGTTTTTGTACCAATACCATACTGTCTTGATGACTGTAGCTCTATAAGATTGTCTGAAGACTGGGAGAGTTTTTCCTCCATCCTCTTTCTTTCTCTTCAGTAATGCTTTGGTAATTCTAGGTCTTTGGTGGTTCCATATAAATTTTATTATGATTTGTTCTAGTTCTGTGAAATGTGTCCTGGGTAATTTGATAGGGATTGCATTAAATATGTAGATTGCCTTGGGCAGTGTGACCATTTTAATAATATTGATTCTTCCAATCCAAGAACATGGAATATCTTTCCATTTTTTAAAGTCTTCTTTAATTTCCTTCATCAACGGTTTATAGTTTTCTGTGTATAATACTTTCTCTTCTTGGTTATACTTATCTGTAGGTATTTTATTACTTTGGGTGCTATTTTATAGGTGATTGTTTCTTTACTTTCATTTTCTGTTGATTCATCATTAGTGTAAAGAAATGCAACTGATTTTTGAATGTTAATCTTGTAACCTTCTACCTTGCTGAATTCTTCAATCAGCTCTAGTAATTTTTGTGTGGACCTTTTAGGGTTTTCTATATATAGTAACATGTCGTCGGCATATAGCAACACTTTTACCTCTGCTTTTCCAATTTGGATCCCTTTTATTTCTCTCTCTTGCTTATTTGCTGTGGCTAGTGTTTCCAAGCGTATATTGAATAGGAGTGGTGATTGTGGGCATCCTTATCTTGTCCCAGATTTTAGTGGGAAGGTTTTGAGTTTTCCCCTATTGTGTACCATGCTGGCTGTGTTATCTATTTTATATACATTAGTTAGTATCTGCAAACCTTGACTCTCAAATTTTCCCTTCCCAACTCCTGCCCCCCTGGTAGTCATAAGTTTGTTTTCTATGTCTGTGAGTTTGTTTCTATTTTGAAAACATGTTTGTTTCTTTGTTTTTTATTCCACATATAGATGATATTATATGGTATTTTTCCTTCTCTTTCTGGTTTGCTTCACTGTTAATGACACTCTCCAGGTCCAACCATGTTGCTACAAGAGGCATTATTTTACTCTTTTTAATGGCTGATTAGTATTCCATTGTAGAAATAAGCCACAACTTCTTTATCCAGTCATCTGCTGATAGGCATTTATGTTGTTTCCATGTCTTTGCTATTGTAAATAGTGCTGATATGACCAGTGGGGTGCATGTATATTTTTGAATTAAGATTCCCCCCCAAATATATTCTCAAGTATGGGATTGCTGGATCATATGGCAAATCCATTTTTATTCTTTTGAAAAATCTTCATACTGCTTTCCATAATGAATGCACCAAACTACATTTCCACCAACAGTATAGGAGGGTTCACTTTTCTTCACATCCTCTCCAGCATTTATCATTTGTGGACTTTTGAATGATGGCCATTCTGACTGGTGTGAGGTGATAACGTATTGTAGTTTTGCTCTGCATTTTTGTGATAATTAGCGATATTGAGCATTTTTCCATGTGCCTATTGGCCACTTGTATGTCATCATTGGACAATTGTTTGTTTCAGTCATCTGGTCATTTTTGGATTGGGGTTGTTGTTTTTTTCTTTTTAAGTTGTATTATGTGTTTATAAGTTCTGCAGATTAAGCCCTTGTCATTCTCATCTTTTGTGATATTTTCTCCTGCTCCATATATTTTATTTTAGTTTTGCTTATGGTATGTTTTGCTGTGCAAAAGCTTATAAGTTTAATTAAGTCCCATTTATTTATTCTTGCTTTTATTTTTATTGCCTGGGTAGACTTCCTTAGGAGAACATTGCTAAGATTTATGCCAGATAATGTTTTGCTAAGTATTCTTCTAAGAGGTTTATAGTGTCTTGTCATATATTTAAGTCTTTAAGCCATTGTGTGTTTATATTTGTGTATCGTGTGATGGAGTGTTCTAATTTCATTGATTTACATGCAGCTGTCCAGTTTTCCCAACACCACTTGTTGAAGAGATTGTCTTTACTCCATTGTATATTCTTGCCTCCTTTGTCAAAAATTAATTGACAAAAGTTTGTGGGTTTATTTGTGATCTCTCTATTCTCTTCCATTTATCCATATATCTGTTTTTGTACAAATATCATCTCATTTTTCATTAGTGTAACTCTGTAGTATGGTGTAAAATCTGGGAGGGTTACTCCTACTTCTTCATTCTTTTTCTTCAGTATGGCTTTGGCAATTTGGGTCTTTTGTGTTCACATATAGATTTTAGGGGTTTTTTTCTAGTTCTGTGAAAAATATCCTAGGTAATTTGATAGGATCACATCAAATCTGTAGATTCCTTTGGATAGTATAGCCATTTTAACAATATTAATTCTTCCAATCCAAGAATATGCGATACATTTCCATTTCTTTCAATCATCTTTAATTTCCTTAATCAATATTTTGTTGTTTTCCACATAAAATTCACTTTCTTGATCAAATTTATTCCCAGGTATTTTATTTTTTTGGATGCAAATTTCAAAAGGTGTTGTTTCTTTACTTTCCTTTTTGGGTATCTCATTGTTAGTGTGAAGAAATGCAAGTGATTTCTGTGGATTAATTTTGTATTCTTCTACCTTGCCTAATTCTTTTATCAGCTCTAGAAGTTTTTGTGTGAAGCTCTTAGGGTTTTCTATATATAGCATAAATTCATTTGCATATAATGAAAATTTTATATGTTCTCTTCCAATTAGGATCTCTTTTTCTTTCTTCTTCTCTAATTGCTATGGCTAGGCCTTCCAAGATTCTATCGAATAGGAACAGTTTGAGGGACATCCTTGTCTTGCTCTAGATTTTAGTGAAAATGCTTTCAACTATTCACCATTGACTATTACACTGGCTGAAAGTTTGTCATAAACAGCTTTTATTATATTGAGATATGTTCCCTCTATACCCACTATGGATAAATATTTTTATCATAAATGTGTGTTGAATTTTATCAAATGCTTTTTCTACATCAAGATGATCATTTTGTTTTTTTCCTTTCTCTTGTTATCATGGTGTATCCCACTGATTGATTTACATATGTTGAACCATCCTTGTGTCCCTGGGATGAACCCAACTTGATTATGGTGTATAATCTTTGTTATGTGTTGTTGGATTCTATTTGGTGATATTTTGTTGAGGATTATTGCATTTATGCTCATCAATGATATCAACTTAAGTTTTCTCTTTTGGTAGTATCTTTGTCTGCTTATGGTATCAGGGTGATGGTGGCTTCATAGAATGACTTTAGGAGTATTCCCTCTTCTTCATTATTTTGGAAGAGTTTAAGAAGTATCACTCTAAGATCTTCTTTGCATGTTTGATTGAATTCTCCAGCAAAGCCATCTAGTCCTGGACTTTTGTTTGCAAGAAAGTTTTCTATTGCTGGTTCTATTTCACTTTTAGTCATTGGTCTGTCCCTAGGATATTGTCATTTCCATTTTCATGAAATATCATATCTATCCTCTTACTTTCAATTTATATGTGTCCCTCACTCTAAAATGGGTCTCTTGTAGGCAGCATTTTGTAGGCTTGTATTATCTAATCTGCCACTCTATGTCTTTTGACTGAAGCATTTAGTTCATTGACATTTATAGTAATTACTGAGAGATATGTGTTTATTGCCATTTTGAACTTTGTTTTCCAGTTGATTTGTTATTTATTCTTTGTTCCTTTCATTTTTTGTTTTCCTTTCTGTGGTTCGATAATCCCCTTTTCTATTAGCTTGGTTTCTCTCTCTCTTTTTTTTGTGAACTCTACTGTAAGCCTTTGATTTGTGATTACCCTGTTTTTCAAGTATGTTAACCCCTTAGTATATCTGCTTGCTTTAGACTGATAGTTATGTAGACTGAAACACATAAAGGGAAAAAGAAAAAGAAAAAGAAGAGAGAAAAAAGTCTGTATTTTCTTGCTTCTCTCTCCCAATTTTCATAATTTCGTTGGCCTTTTTCCCACAAGTTCATGTTTATTCTCCTGCAAATATTTGTAGTTATCACATTTCCAATTATGGTTTTCTCATTTCTGTAGCTTCCTGCTTCATTCATCTTTAGAGTAGACCTTTCAATGTTTCTTTTAGGAGAAGTTTAGTCTTTCTTAATTCTTTTAGTTTTTGCTTGTCTGTGAAGTATTTCATCTCTCCTTCTCCTCTAAAAGATCATCTTGCCAGATAGAGTATCTTAGTTTGCAGCTTTGTCTCATTCAATACTTTGTATATAAATTGCCACTCACTTCTTGCTAGCAGTGTTTGTGCAGAGAAATCAGCTGAAAGCTGTATGAGGGTTTCCTTGTAACTAACTCTTTTTTCTCTTGCTGTCTTTAGAATCCTTTCATAATCTTTACCTGTAGCCATCTTAATTATAATATGTCTTTGTGTAGGTCTGTTTGGGTTCTTTTTATTTGGGAACCTATGGGCTTCCAGTACTTGCATATATTTTTCCTCTTGTTTGGAATGTTTCAGTCATGATTTCTTCAAGTACCTTTCTTTTCTAATTAATTTATGTATATGTTTATTTATGTATGTATGTATTTATTTATTTTTACTTTTTTAATTAAAGTGTAGTCAGTTTACAATGTTGTGTCAATTTCTGGTGTACAGCATGATGGTTCAGTCACACATAAGTATACATATATTCATTTTCATATCCTTTTTCACCATAAGCTGCTACAAGATATCAAATATAGTTCCCAGTGCTATACAGTATAAACTTATTTATCTATTTTGTATAAACCAGGCAGTACCTGCAAATCTCTAACTCCCAATTTATCCCTTCCCACCCCATTCTCATAAGCATGTCTGTTTTCTATGTCTGTGAGTCTGTCTCTGTTCTACAAATACATTCACTTGTCTTTTTTTTTTTTTTTAGATTCCACATATGAGTGATATCACATGGTATTTTTGTTTCTCTTTCTAGCTTACTTCACTTAGAATGACATTCTCCAGGGACATCCATGTTGCTACAAATGGCATTATGTTATCATTTTTTATAGCTGACTAGTATTCCATTGTATAAATATACCACAAATTCTTTATCCAGTCATCTGTCAATGGACATTTAGATTGTTTCCATATCTTGGCTATTATAGATAGTGTTGCTATGAACTTTGGGGTGCAGGTGTATTTTTTAATTAAGGTTTCTTCTGGATATATGCCCAGGAGTGGGATTGCTGGATTATATGGTAAGTCTATTTTAATTTTTTTGATAAATCTCCATACAGTTTTCCACAGTGGCTGCACCAAACTGCATTCCCACTAACAGTGTAGCAGGATTCACTTTTCTCCACACCCTCTCCAGCATATTTATCATTTGTGGACTTTTGAATGATGGCCATTCTGACTTGTGTGAGGTGATACCTCATTGTAGTTTGACTGGTATTTTTCTGATAATTAGTGATACTGATCATTTTTTATATGCCAGTTGGCCATACTTATGTCTTCATTGGAGATACACATCTTTAGGTCTTGTTCCCATTTTTGGATTTTTTTTTCTTTTTAAGTTGTATGAGCTATTTATATATTCTGGAAATCAAGCCCTTGTCATTCTCATATTTTGCAAATATTTTCTTTCATTCCATAGGCTGTTGTTTTGATTTGCCTGTGGTTTCCTTTGTTGTGCAAAAGCTTGTTAGTTTTATTAGCTTCCATTTGTTTATTTTTGTTTTATTACTATTGCTTGGGTAGTCTGCCCTAGGAGAACATTGCTGAGATATATGTCAGATAATGTTTTGCCTAAGTTTTCTTCTAGAACATTTGTTGTGTCTTGCCTTATGTTAAAGTCTTTAAGCCATTTTGAGTTTAATTTTGTGTATGGTGTGAGGGAGAATTCTAACTTCATTGATATAATGCAGCTGTTCTGTTGTCCCAACCCAATTAGCTGAAGAGACTGTCTTTATTCCAATATATGTTCTTGAATCCTCTGTCAAAATTTAAATGAACAAATGTATCTGGATTCATTTCTGGGCTCTCTATTCTGTTCCATTAATCCATATGTCTGCTTCTGTACCAATACCCTGCTGTTTCAACTACTGTAGCTCTGTAATATTAGCTGAAGTCTTGTAGGGTTACACCTACAGCCTCATTCTTTTTCTTCATTAATGTTTTGGTAATTCTAGGTCTTTTGTGATTACATAGAAATTTTTATATGATTTGCTCTAGTTCTGTGGAAAATGTCCTGGGTAATTTGATATTGATTGCATAATATCTGTAGATCACCTTGGGCAGTATGGCCATTTTAACATTATTCATTCTTCCAGTCCAAGATAATGGGATATCTTTCCATCTCATTAAGTCATTTTTAATTTACTTAATCAAAGTTTTGTAGTTCTCCATGTTTAAGTCTTTCACCTCCTTGGTCAGACGCATTCCCAAATATTTTATTGCTTTGAGTGCAACTTTGAAAGCAATTGTTTCTTTACTTTCTTTTCCTGGTCATTCATCACTAGTGTAAAGAAATAAGAATGAGTTTTGTACATTAATCTTGTATCTTGCTACCTTGCCAAATTATTTTATTAGCTATAGTATTTTTGTGTTGAGCTTCTTGGGTTTTCTATATATAATATCATGTCATCTGCATATATTGACATTTTACCTCTTCTTTTCCAATTTGGATCCCTTTTATTTCTTTTTCTTGCCTGATTGCTGTGGTTCAAACTTCAAAGACTATGTTGAATAGAAGTGGTGAGAGTGGACAACTTTCACTTGCCCCAGATTTTAGTCAGAAGTTTTTCAGTTTTTGACTGTTGAGTACTATTCTTGCAGCAGGTTTGTCATAAGTAGCTTTTATTATGTTGAGATATGTTCCCTCTGTACCCAATTCAGTAATGGTTTTTACCATAAATGGGTGTTGAAATTTATCAAATGTTTTTTCTGCCTCTATTGAGATGATCATGTGGTTTTATCTTTTCTTTTGTAGATGTGGTGTATCAAATTGATTCATTTGCATATGTTGAAACAGCCTTGTGTTCCTGGGATGAATCCAACTTGATCACGGTGTATGATTTCTTTCTAATGTGCTGTTGGGTTCTGTTTGCTAGTATTTAGTTGAGGATTTTCGCAACTATGTTCATCAGTGATATTGGTCTGTAATTATCCTTTTTTGTAGTGTCTTTGTGTCTGGTTTTGGTATCAGGGTGATGGTGGCTTCATAGAATGAGTTTCGGAGTACTACCCCTATTTCAATCTTCTGGAACAGTTTGAGAAGAACCAGTATGAGTTCTTCTTTGTATGTTTAGTAGAATTTCCCAGTGAAGCCACCTGCTCCTGGAGTTTTGTTTGCAGAGATTTTTTTTTGCTAATTCTATTTCATTTCTAGTGATCAGTTTGTTCAAGTGGTCAATTTATTCTTGATTAAGATTTGGCAGACTGTATGTTTCCAAAAATTTGTCCATTTCTTCTAGGTTATCCAGTTTGTTTCCCTATATTTGTTCATAGTACTCATATGATATTTTGTACTCCATTTTCCTATCTTATTTTGTTTATTTGTGCTGTATCTTTTTTGTTCTTTGTGAGTTTGGCCAGAAGTTTGTCAATTTTATTTACTTTTCAAAAAAAACAGCTTTTAGTTTGAATTTTCTATTGTTTTTTAATCTCCTTTTTATTTATTTCCTCCCTGATTTTTATTATTTTTTTTCCTTCTTCTGACTTTTGGTTTTGTTTTCACTTCTTTTTCTATTAGCTACTAAGTTAAATTGCTTATTTGAAATTGTTCTTTTTTAACATTTTTAAACATTTTTTATTGATTTATAATAATTTTACAATGTTGTGCTGAATTCCAGTGTAGAGCACAATTTTTCAGTTATACATGAAAATACATATATTCATTGTCACATTTTTTTTCGCTGTGAGCTACCATAATATCTTGTATATATTTCTCTGTGCTATACAGTATAATCTTGTTTATCTATTCTACATTTTGAAATCCCAGTTTGTCCCGTCCCACCCACCGACCTCTTGGCAACCACAAATTTGTATTCTATGTCTATGAATCTGTTTTTATTTTGTATTTATGGGTTTTTTGTTTGTTTGTTTGTTTGTTTAGATTTTGCATATGAGCGATCTCATATGGTATTTTTCCACGGAAAACTATAAAACACTGATTAAGGAAGTTAAAGAAGACATATGCATCCTTGATTTTCATTTCTGGGGACTTTCGTGGATGAATGTGGGCCTGGGGATAGTGTACAGGGGCTGAGGGAAAGCTTAATATCTGCCTACACTGGTTGCTTTAACTGCATTTCCCCACCCTACTAACCTGTGTGTCCTGGAGTAGGACTGCCCATGCAGGACTGACCATAGCTGGGTCCCTTTGTTGAGGTCCAGCCAGGTTATTTCAGAGTATGGACAGGGATTTCCAGTCAATTATGCCCAGCTCTTCTATATGCCAGAGATTTTCTAAATGAGTGCCCAGCTATAAAAAGTATAAGAAAATGAATAAATCAAAGGAATTTGTTTTTCCTGATAAGGTTTATATTCATTCTCATTCTCTCTCTCTCTTTCTTTCCTCCCTCTCCCTCTCTCTTTCTACCTCTTTCCCTCTTTTTTCCTCATGTTTTTCCTCTTAGAAAGATTTCTATATTCATGGATATGAGTGATGGTGACTGAGAGATGGCCCCATCAGTCAGTCCATAGTTCCTTCTCCTGGAGTATGACACAGACTATGTGGGGCTCTCTCCTTGCCCTGTATTCCCCGAGGTTCAGTTAGCCTGGTTTTCCTATCCTTGTAAGCAAAACTCCTGAAGGTATGTTCTCTGGAAAGGCTGTCCTGATCACTGGCCAAGGAGACCGTGACCCCAGCAGCAAGGTGATGAGGGATGGAACAAGGGAAAAACTGAACAGAACTGAATTGTACCTGTCAGAGTTGACCTAGGCAAGCATTAGCTTTTAGTGAGGACTCAACTAGGCCAGTTAGAAACCATGAAGCCACGGTACCACAGCATGTTCCAGCTTGAAGTGACTGGTATTGAACACTGAGAAGACCATTAGGTAAAAGAACATTGGACTGTGAACCAACAAACCTGGGTTAAAAAATCCAACTCTGGTCACACTCAAATTGTGTGAAATTATGAAACTTATTTCAGCTCTCTGAGTCTCATTTTGGATTTTCATTTTTGTTTTTACCAATGAGCTTGGTATGAATGACAAATGTTTTTACCAAGGATCCTGGTATAAATCAAGAATAAGAGTTGGAAATAATTTTGAAGGACAAGGTAATAAATATTTTAGGTGTTGTGAGGCACATGGTTTTTGTGGAACTATTCAATTATGCTCTTATAGCATGAAAGCAACCATAAACAATATGTAAATGAAGAAGCACAGCTGTGTTCCAATATAACCTTATCTACAAAAACAGGAAGTGGGCCATATTTGGCCCATATACTATAATTTATAGATCCCTGATCAATAAGATTAAGTAGTTTCCTAAAAAACAAATTCACTTTAGGCTTTATCAATAGAGGTATTACTTTTTAGAACAGAGCAGATGACTTTCTTCTCTATTCTATACTGCCCAGCAAGTATTCTGTTTCTAGTTCTGCCCCTCATTTTCAAAAATTAAACACACAAATGAAACAGAAAAAAAAGATTGGGTACAGAGAAGAGGTCAGTAGAATGAATAAGAGGCAACATCCCACATTACATGTGGAATTACTGAATAAACTGAAGCTCAAGCTCTATGAGAAGGCAGACAGAGAAGACAGATTCTCTGTGGTGCCAACAAGCTACAACCTATAGATGGAAGCCACAGAGGGAAAGAGTTCATCTGCACAAGGGAAACCTATGTAAGTGAGCTGTCTACTCATGATTTCCTGTAAGGGTAGGTGTATAAGCAGGACTTGAAAGGTCAATTGGGTGGAGATGCTTAGAAGAAATCAGATTGGGGGTTAGATAAATTGAATTTAGAGGTTTGGTCAAATCCTGAACTTTTGACTGCCCTGCCTACTAGACAAAAGACACAGAAGTGCTTTGTGAAGTTGATTTTATTCATTTATCTAGCATATCAGCACTATTTGGGTCCAGGCACTATACTAAACTACTGGGGCACCAAGATGTGAATTCAAGGACACTAATCTAATTAAGAGATCATTACACTCATCACCCATAATTTTAGAGAGGATTATACTGAAATTTAGACATTCCTGCAAACATTGAAAGGGGTGGATTTACCATAAAAATGGAAACATACGGACCAAACAAGACTCTTACCTCTCCCTTCTGCAGGTTAATTATACAAGCTGTAGAGCACACGTGGCATCCATCTGATTTAGAATGATCCTGCACAAGCTAGAATGATAGTGCTTTACAAACAGAAAAGAATCAGTTGAATAGATGTAGCAGAAAACAAGCAACAAGTGTCCTTATTTATAACAATTCACTCCAGGGGAGCAGCCTCTGGAAGCACAATGGGGCATATCTCTCCAAGGCTGGAGTTGATCTTTAGCCTCCTTAGAGGTCCCAGCTTGGTTTGATCCCAGTGGGAGTTCCTTTGGTTTTCCAACCTGTTCAGTTTCCCAATTTCACTATATCCAAGTATTTCTAGAATGCACAGTAAGACTGGAGTACTTATCAGCTGTCTGGGATCCAGACATCACAGCCACCCAGTCTTATTCCTTGATAGCTTAAATATATTACATGCTCAATCTATGGCATTTAAGCTATCCTCAAAACCATCAAGGGAAGCCTCTCCTTTGAAAGTCTTATTTATCCTCTCTGTACCATGCTATCAAATGGTAGAGAATGTGGGCTTTAAATTCACATAAATCTGGCTTAAAATCTTGACCAAACTATTCACTAGCTTGTGAATATTAGGCAAGTCACATTTACCCTCTGAAACTCCATTTATTTCCCTGTAAAATGGGAGTGACAATATATGTCACAGGTTTATTGTAAAAATTTTAATACTAAATCCAAGAGTTAAGTACAGTGCCTGTGACATGGTATAAAATTCAATCAGTGTTAGCTCTTCTTATAGAGAATTTGCATGCTCACTGCAGTCATCCCTCTGGGTTTTAGTTCCAACACTGATATTTACTGATTCTCTAACCTTGAGCAAGTCAGCTCATTAATTGGAAGTTCAGTTTTCTTTCTGAGATATTAACAATACTTACTTTATAGGGTGCAGGGTAAAATAAATGAGCTAAATATATTCAATATAAGTCTTACATGACCTATCACAAAGTTGATATTTAATAAATGGGAATTTTTTTCTAATTGTTATGAAATCTTACTCAGCCTCCTAATCAATGTATTGGCCCAAAGGGTGTTTCATGGTCAGCTTAATGGAGTGACTATACTTCCCTACTCCCACAAAATAATGATCTGTTGCCTTAATAAGCTAAGCTTGGTCACATTGAGTTCAAACTGTCCCAGGGACTTCTGGAAGACAGAAAAAGGCCCTGCAGCCCAGAAAAATCCACTGACCAGAGCATGACTCCTTCCTTGACCCATCCTTGTGTATTTATTATTTCTGCCTTTGCCCTTCTCATAATGTCTACACACCAGCAACTGGCATAAGTTACAAGTTGGTGGTGGGTTGGTGGGGAGTGGGGCAGAGGAGGGAGGGAAAATTTGTAAGGAGCTGTGTCACTCATCTATTGATGAGAATCAAGGATTCTGCCTTCTGACCTGAGCTTCCACTAACTCACTCCATGACACTGGACAAGCCTCTTCCCATCTCTGTCTGTAAAATGGTCTCTTCTGGATCAGGACCCCTCAGTCTCGTATTCTAAGAATCTGATAAAGTGATGGACAAATACAAAAACAACTTAAAATTTGAATATCTGATGTTGGTTACTTCCAGAGCAAATTTTGGAAGGTATCTATCATTCCAATAGGTACATAAATCTTTTATATGATTATGGGGGCAGAGAGGATAAACTTAATGATGTCATTGAAAACACTAAGATCTATAACCTAGGCTGCTGAGAACATTTCAATCTCAGAAAGATAGTCTGATAAGCATTCTTGGAAACCTGGGGCTGCCCAGGCTTCACCTTAGGTTAGGAGGGACAAGTATGAGCCAGAAGTGAGAAGCTGGCAAGATACCTCCACATGATCTCAGAATAGTATTTTGTGAAAGTGACCTGGGTTTTTGCCCAAGAATGGTTTCTGACCTTCATTTAACCCCATTAAATTTATATTCAAACATTAGGAGCTTCATCCCTAACTATGTGACCTTAGGCATTGGTTAGGAGCCCTCTGAGAACTCTGAATGGAAGGAAATAAAATTGTCATCTTAAAACTTTAGGTTATCTTAAAACTGGTAGTTCTTAAAACTTCTAGATCACAGACCCCTTTGAGAGTTGATCAAAAGCTATGGCCCTGCCCCTTAGAAAATTGTTGACTCACAAAAACAAAAACAAAAACAAAAACAGAAACAAAACTTGTGGTTTATTATGTAGTCTAGTTTAAATCTCCTGCCTTAAAGTACAAAAAGTAAAAACTGAATGTATTTATCTAAATATATATCCAGTAGAAAGGGGCATAAAAGTTGAGGTGGAGAGTGTGTGAGGAGGGACCTGTCTGTTTTAAAATCAAGCAGATATACAGAGTCTGGTATGGGCACTGAATGTGGATAATATGGGCCCCAAATTTTTAGATATTTTTGTTCAATTTGTAAAGCCATCCTAACTTTGGCCATAGCTACTCCAGGAACATTTCAGAAACTCACTGAACAGTTCTGAGTCTATATTCAATGGCCAAATGTATGACTATACAGTAACCATTTGACATTCTAAGGGAATATACCCAGAGACCTTTAGGAATTCCCAAATCTGAAGACATTAATAATTGTTGTGTAAATTCATAGTACAGAACTGGGCCTACTCTCAATTGTGTAATATGTGCCCACATTGTATCATGTTATCTACCTGATTCCAGTTCCTTCCCAGCAATTTTGTATGGTACAACTTCATTTTCATAACCATTCTGAAATGTAGAATTTAATATTCCTGTTTTACGATTTGCACTTCTTCAGCTGTGAGCATTCACAAAGCACTTTGACATCTCTCAATCTCAATTCAACTTTATGACAGAATTCAGAGCAATCTAAACATGTTTTATTTAGGCTCCTTCTCAGTCTTCAGAACAGATCACAAACTGACAAGTTCCATTATATGTGAGCCTGTATGCTACTGTTTGCTCCTAAGCACAGTAGAAACATGGGATCCCACTCAAAGTCAATCTTTGAACTACCCAGAGCCTTCTTTTGAGGGTCAGGATTTTCCTCATAAACATTCACAGAATCATAGATGAAAGGACTTCAGGGATCATAGCCCAGGGGTTATTAACTAAGACTGTATGTCAAAACTTCCTGAGGATGCGTGGAAGGGTAGGGATGGACAACAGTCCCCCACACTTTCTCCCACCACCCCACACCAACAATAAGTAGAGACTTACCCAGAAGGTCTTTTTCCCTTCCAGGGATTCCAGGTGGAACTAATAAAAGGGCCCTTGAAAAAATAATCACCTAACCTGGGAAACACTATCCATCTCCTACAGGCAGGGGTTTCTTACAAAACAAGGGCTCAAGGACTAGGAAGACTCTTTATTCCTCTAAATTCCTGAATCTGAAACTCCCCACTCCCCAAAAAAGACACCAAATGGCCCTGCCTAGGAAAACACATCCCATCTTATGGGCAGCATCAGCAAAGACCAAATGGAGTCCTCACCTACACCAAAATAACACAAAAACTGCTCTGAAAATTAAGTGATCATCAAAACTAGAGCTATAAAAGTAGGTCAGGGCCTGTTAAACCTAAAAAGGGTGACTGCATGTTAAAACAAAATATTTAAATAGAATCAAGGGTTTCCTAAAATGAGAGACAAAATGTCAAGGGTACAATTTGAAAAATCACCCATTATAACAAGAGCCAAGAAAAAATTCACAACTTAAGTGAGAAAATACAACCAGCTCATGCCAACATAAAAATGAATCGCATGTTGATATTACTTCACAAGAATTTTAATGCAGCTATCATAAAAGAAATTTTAAAATCCTCTTTAAAAATAAAAGTAGAAAATCTCAATAAAAATAAGAAACAGGAAATAAAATGGCAGACTTATGCTTGAGAATCAAGTAAAAATTATACAAATAAAAAAATAAGGGTAAAAAGCTTGCTGGGATTACCTAAATAGTAAAATGAAAATGGTAAAGGATGGAATTAATAAACTTGATGAAAGGTCAATTGAAAGTACCCAATCTTAATAACAAAGAGAAAATCAAAAGAAAAACAAATGAACAGAGCCTCAGAGACCTGTGGAATAATAACAAAATGTCCACCATTTGTATCATTGGAGTCCAAGGAAAGGAAGGAAAAGAGAGTGGAACTAAAAGAGTGTTAGAAGAAATAATGGCTAAAACTTATCAAAATTGACTAAAAATACAAACCTACAGATGAAAGATGATAAGAGAACACAAACAGAAGTAATATGCAGAATAGACAAAAATACTATACTCTACAGTACAGGGAAATATATACAAAAACTTGTGGTAGCTCACAGCAAAAAAGAATGCAGCAATAAATATATGTATGTTCATGTATAACTGAAAAATTGTACTCTACACTGGAAATTGACACAAAATTGTAAACTGACTATAATTCTATAGTAATAAAAAAGAAGTAATCAGTCATGCAAGAAGAAAAGTTCTAGAGATCTGTTTTATAGCAATATGCATATAGTTAACACTACTATCCATATACTTAAAAACTGTTAACATGATTAAAAAAAAGAAATAATCCAAAGAAATTTATGACATGACACATCATAATTATACTTCTGGAAACTAAAAAAAAAAAAGAAAAATTTAATAGCAGTCAGAGATAAAATCATTGACTATATGGAAAGGCCAAGATTAAAAACAATGGATTTTTCATCTGAAATCATGGATGCCAGAGAGAAGCGGCATAGTATTTTCAAGTGATGGCAGAAAAGAACTGTCAATTATTAATTTTATATCTGGTAAAACTATCCTTTAGGAATAGAATGGAAATAAAGATATATTCAGACAAAGGAAAAATAAAAGAATTTGTCACTAGAAGACCTACCCTTGAAGACTGGCTAAAGGATGTTCTTCAAATATAAGGGTTTTTTTTTAAAGGAATCCTAGAACACCAAGAAAGAAAGAAAAAAAACAACATAGAAAGAACAGAAATTTGGGTACAGACAATAGATTACCCTTAGCCTCATGAGATTTTGAATCATCACTGATGATTAGAAAAACTACATAACACTGATACTCAAAACAATGATAATTTACAGTGGGAAATGTGTCTAACATACTTCACCATAGTGGTAAATTGTTAATATTAGTCAATATCAATAGACTGATAAGATTTAGGGTAACACACAGAGCAGCTACAAAAACTATACCAAATATTAACACTAAAAAAAAAAATCACTATTAATCAAAATGGATTTTTAACAAATTTTCAAGTAATTCACAGGAAGACAAGAGAAGCATGAAGAATAGAGGAAACAAACAGGAAATAGCAAAAAGGCACACATAGTGTGCCTTTATACTCTAACTATCTTAAATGTAAATGATTTAACTACACCAATCAAAAGACAGAGACAGGAAGAATAGATTGAAAATATGACACAAATATAGGTGTTCACAGGAAAAACACTTGAAAACAAAGACATAGGTAAGTTTACATAAAAGGAAGAAACAAAATATACAAAAGAAAATATTAATCATAAAAACAACAGGAGTGGCTAGGAGGGAGGGGGCCAAGATGGTGGAGTAGAAAGATTCTTGTAGCTCACCCACTCCCACAAATACACCAAAACTCACATCCACGGACCAACCCAGCCAACCAGAGCACCTGATGAACTCCGACAGAACATCACCCTCTTCAGAAGACAAAGACGGCATGAATCTGTTAGGAGAAAAGGAAAAAAGAAAGAAGAGAAAGCAAAACAGTGCGGGACAGGTCCTGCAGGGAGGTAGCGGAAAAGGAGGTGTAGTGCTCATTTGCTGATAGCTGATTGCTGATGGAGAGTTCAACAGGACAAAGGGGGATCCTCTGAGGCTCAGATCAGTATGGAGCACCCCTTGACTGACAGAATTAAGTTAAATGGGTATAGATGGTCTCCATAACTCCCAGCCTAGAAGCAAAGAAGCAGTTGGGGGGCATTACAGGCTGTCCGAGCTGGGCGGAGGACTGGGGCAGGATGCACAGAGGCAACCCCAGGGGACTGCAGGGTGCTGCATGCTGTGGATAAGTGGGTACACAGGGCAAAACAATCTGGGCCCTCCATAAAATACAAAAAAATAAAAAATCACGGTTGATGTGCCCTAGGGGGAAGGGTACCATACCCCCATCCCCAAAAAACTGCTGAAGGTTTTTGGAGAAGAGAAACAGGGCTCAGTCACAGCCGCCATATCCTCTGGGGCTTAGCATCGAAGAAGGGTGGGGTTGAAATCTGAATCCCTACCTAAGGGCTTAGCAGTCTCAAAGTCCAGAAGGAGACTTGTTTACAGCCTGAGGCAGATAGGATCTATGTGGCCTGGTACCTCAGAGAACTTGAGCCACCAAGACAAATAAGCTAAGTTTTTGTGGTGGATCAGGGGTGGGGCTGTTCTGCCATCTTCCCTGAGCCTGCCTATGGAACATGGACCTGGGGTGGAGCAGGCAACTGCACAAAGCAGGGAAGTGATTGGTGCCAGGAGAGAGTAGGTGGCCACTCACCTTCTTGGCAGGAGCACAGCACCTGACCAAAGTGCTGGGATGGGATATGATCTGCCCGCCTTCCATACACAAGTGCAACATCTGACCAGAACATCAGAACGGGGAGTGACCTGCTCACCCACCATACAACAGCATAACACCTGACCACAGTTTTGGGACGGGGCACGATCTGCTTGCCGACAGGCACTGAGAGCTGCACAGACAAGGGTCACCAATGGAGGGCCTCTGGAAGAAGCAAGCTGAGTTCACGAAACATGGCAAAGATAGAAAGAACTCTCGATATAATCATTAAGAGCACACAGTTTCCAAGAGAACACAACCCCTTCTTTTTTATCTGTTCTGATTTCTATTACCTTATTAATTTTTACTTTTTAAACAATTGTATATGTTTCCAGTTTTGATCCTTTTAAAATTTTTCTTTTAAAACACCTTTTTTTATTTTAAAATAATCCACCTTATTTCATTTTTGTTTCTCTTTGTTTTGATCTCCTGTTATTGATTATACACAGGTTTCAATTTTTTTTGTTCTTTTCTAATTTTTAAAAGGTTTCTAAAAGACGTCTCAACCTGATTGCTATTCTGCTTCAGTTTGCTCTTCTATTATTGATTATACACAGTTTTTAAACCTTTTTTCTCCTTTCTTTTAAAATTATCTCTTTTCTTTAAAGTTTTATTCCTGCATCAGTGTTAGATAAATAAATAAACTCCTTAAGGAACACAATAGATAACTGATACTCCATAAGCCACAGTGCCAGAGAGATATGAGCAAGATGAAGAAGCAGAGGAGCCACTCCCAATTAAAAGAGCAAGAGAAATCTCCTGAAAGCATGATCAATGGAATAGAAATTGATGGCCCACTAGACCAAAATTTCAAAAAAGGAGTAATCAAAGTACTGAAGGAACTAAAAGAGATAGTCTTCAGACATATAAAATATGTCAAAGTGAAATGGAAGCTATAAAGAAGAGCCAAGTAGAATTGGTAAACTCATTAGCTGAGATGAGATCTGATCTAAAGTCTGTACAAAGCAGACAGATAATGCAGAGGAATGAATAAGTGACTTAGAAGGCAGGACAATAGAAAGCACCCAATCAGTACAGCTGAGAGAAAAACAAATAAAACCCAATGAAAACAATTTAAGGGACCTATGGGATAATATAAAGTGTGCCCAAAATTTGAACAACAGAAGCCCACAAATGAGGAGAAAGAGAAAAGGGAGTTAAAAAGGTACTTGAAGAAATCATGACTGAAAACTTTGCAAACTTAAAGAAGAAAGCACATATGCAAGTACTGGAAGCACAGGGTTGCAAACAAAAAGAACCCAAACAGATCTACATCAATATATAGTATACTTAAGACGGCCAAACTGAAACGTAAAGAAAGGATTCAAAAGGCAGCAAGAGAAAAATAAAGATTTAATTACAAGGGAAGCCTCATAAGGTTTTCAGCTGATTTCCCTATACAAACATTGATGGCCAAAAGGGAATAGTGAGATATATTTAATGTCCTGAAAAAGGAAAACATGCAACCTAGGATACTTTATCTGTCAAGACTATCCTTCATAGTACAAGGAGAAAATGAATTTCACAGACAAGCAAAAAGTAAAAGATTTCAGCAATACTAAATCTATCCTAAAAGAAATGTTGGAAGTCCTACTCTAAATAGAAAAGAAGTAGGAAGCCATAGAAACAGAGAACCATAACTGAAAATGTGATAACTGAAAAGAGTTGCATAAGAATAAACATGAGGTTCTAAAAAAGGACATCAAAATCATGAAATGTGGGAGAAAGGAGCAAGAAAATAGAGATATTTTTCTCTCTCTCTTCTTTTTTCTGTTTTTTTTATTCTTCTTAGGATGTGTCTGAGCCTATATGACTACAAGTCTAAAGCAAACAGATATACTAAGGAGTTAACATACTTGAAAAACAGGGTAACCAAAATTAAAGGCTTAAAATAGAGTTAAAAAAAAGAAATGAAGCTAATAAAAAAGAAAATTACCAAAACCAAAAAAAAAGAATTGAAGCTAATAAAAAAGACAATTATCAAAACCAAAAAAAAGAAAGAAAGAAAAAGGAAAAAGAAAGGAACAAAGAAGAAATAAAAAATCAACTCGAAAACAAAGTTCAAAATGACAATAAACACAAAACTATCAATAATTATGGTAAATGCCAATTGAAGAAATGCTCCAATCAAAAGTCATAGAGTGGCAGATTGGATAATAAAACAAAAGCCTATTATATGCTGGCTACAAGAGACCCATGTTAGAGTGAAAGACACACATAGATTGAAAGTGAGAGAATGGAAAATGATATTTCATGCAAATGTAAATGACAAGAAGGCAGGAGTAGCAATACTCATATCAGACAAGGTAGACTTTAAAACAAAGACCAAAAGGGAGATAAAGAAGGACACTATATAATGCTCAAAATTGCAATGCAAGATGAGTATATTACACATGTTAACATATATGCACCCAATATAGGAGCACCTAAATATGGAGAACAAATACTAACAGACATAAAGGGAGAAACTGATGGGAAAACAATCATAGTAGTACGTTAACACTCCATTAAAATCATTATGTAGGTATTCCAGATAGAAAATTAATAAGGCAACAGAAATACTGAATAGCACAATAGAACAATTGGACTTGGTTGACATTTTTAGGACATTATATACCTCCCAAACAGGTTATACATTCTTTTCAAGTACTCATGGACCATTCTCTAGGGTAGATCACATACTCAGGCACAAAAGAAGACTCAACAGATTTGAGAGAATAGAAATTTTTCAAGCATCTTCTCTGACGACAATGGCATGAACTTAGAAATCAACCACAAAAAACAAAAAAGAAAAAAAAATGATTGCATGGAGATTAAAAAACATGCTACTAAAAACCAATGGGTCAGTGATGAAATCAAATAAGAAATTTTAAAAAATACTTTGAGACAAATGACAATGTGAACACAACTACACAAAATCTATGGGATGCAGCAAAAGCAGTCCTAAGAGGGAAATCCATAGTGATACAGGCCTTCCTCAAAAAAGAAGAAAACTCTCAAATAAATAACCTAATCTAACACTTAATAGAATTAGAAAAAGAAGAACAAACAAAACCAAAAATCAGCAGAAGTAAAGAAATAATAAATTCAGGGAGGAAATAAATTAAAGAGATGAAAAACAATAGAAAAATCAACAAAACCTAGAGCTGGTATTTTGAAAGAGTAAACGAAATGGACAAACCTGGCCAGGCTCATCCAGAAGAAAAGAGAGAGCACACAAATTAACAAGACAAGAAATGAAAATGGAGAGATTACAACAAACACCACAGAAATACAAAAAAGCATAAGAGAATACTTTGACACAACACTGTAAAATGATTATGAATCAATAAAAAATGTAAAAAATAGAGAATACTATAAACATCTATATGGCAATAAATTGGACAATAAAGAAGAAATGGATAAATTTCTAGAAACGTACAGTCCACCAAAAGTGAAACAAGGAGAGATAGATTATTTGAAAAGATCAATCACTAGAAGTGAAATAGAATCAGCAATAAAAAACAAAAACAAATACAAAAACAAAAACAAAAACAAAACAAAACAAAACAAAACAAAATAAACAAAAACCTTCCTGCAAACAAAAGTCCAGGACCAGATGTTTTCACCAGGGAATTCTACCCAACATATGAAGAAGAGCTAATACCAATCCTTCTCAAACTCTTTCAAAAGACTGAAGGGGAAGAAATGCTCTCAAACCCATTCTATGAAACCACACTGATACCAAAGCCAGACAAAGACACTGTCAAAAAATAAAACTATAGAACAACATTGTTAATGAACGTAGATTCAATAATCTTTAAGAAAATATTAGCAAACAGAATCCAAAAACACATATCAAAGATTATACATCATGATCAAGTTGGGTTCATTCCAAGGACACAAGGATGTTTCAACATATGCAAATCAATTAATGGGATATACCACATCAACAAGCGAAAAGACAAAAATTATATGATCATCTCAAAAAATGCAGAAAAGGATGTTTTTTAATTTTAATTGAAGTACAGTCAATTACAATGTATCAATCTCTGGTGTATAGCACAATGTCCCAGTCATGCATATACATACATATATTAGTTTTCATATTTTTGCCATTAAATGTTATTACAAGATATTGAACATAGTTCCCTGTGCTATACAAAAGATAATTTTTTAAATCTATTTTTTAGATAGTGACTAAATTTCGTAATTCTCAAATTTCCAAATTTATCCCCTCCCACCCCATCAAGGTAACCATAAGATTGTTTACTAAGTATGTGAGTTTGTTTATGTTTTGTAGATGTGTTCATAGTCTTTTTTTCTTTCTTTCTTTCCTTTTTTAGATTCCACATATGAGTGATATCACATGGTATTTTTCTTTCTTTTTCTGGCTTACTTTACTTAGAATGACGGTCTCTATGTCCATCCACGTGGCTGCAAATTGTATTATTTTATTCTTCTTTATGGCAGAATATTATTCCATTGTATAAATACACAGCAGTTTCTTTATCCAGTCATTTACCGATGGACATTTAGGTCGATTCCATGTCTTGGCTATTGTATATAGTGCTGCTAAGAATATTGGTGTGCAGGAGTCTTTTCTCATTAGAGTTCCCTACAAATACATATCCAGTAGTGGGATTGCTGAATCATATGGTAAGTCAATATCTAGTTTTTTGAGGAATCTCCACACTGTCTTCCATATAGTTTGCACCAAACTACACTCCTACCAGCAGTGTAGGAGGGTTCCATTCTCTCCACACCCTCTCCAGCATTTATCATTTATTTTGAATGATAGCCATTCCAACTGGTGTAAGGTGATACCTCACTGTAGTTTTGACTTGAATTTCTCAGATAATTTGCAATATTGAGCACTTTTTTTCATGTGCTTATTGGCCATTTGTATGTCTTCATTGAAGAAATGTTTGTTTAGGTCTTCTGCCCATTTTTTGGATTTTTTTTTGCAATTAAGTTGGATGACCTGTTTATATATTCTGGAAATTAAGCTTTGTCAGTTGCATCATTTGCAAATATTATTTCCCATTCCATAGACCATTGTTTTGTTTTGCTTATGGTTTCCTTTGCTGTGCAAAAGCTTATGAGTTTAATTAGATCCCATTTATTTTGCTTCCATTTCTATTGCCTGAGTAGACTGCACTAGGAGAACATTGCTAAGATTTATGTCAGAAAATGTTTTGCCTATGTTTTCTTCTAGGAAATTTATTTTGTCTTGTCTTATATTTGTGTCTTTAAGCCATTTTGACTTTATTTTTGTTTATGGAGTGAGGGAGTGATCTAACTACATTAATATATATGCAGTTATCCAGTTTTCTCAGCACCACTTACTGAAAAGATTATCCTTTATTTTATATTCTTGCATCCTTTGTCAAAGATTAACTGATCATAGGTCTGTGGATTTATTTCTGGTCTCCATGTTCTGTAACAATGATCCATATATGTGATTTTATGCCAATACCATGCTGTTTTGATTACAGTATCTCTGTAATATTGTCTGAAGTCTGGGAGGTTTATTCCCCCATCTTTGTTATTTTTCTTCAATAACACTTTGGTAATTATAGGTATTTTGTGTTTCCATATAAATCTTAGGATTGTTTGTTCCAGTTCTGTAAAAATGTCCTGGGTAATTTGATAGGGATCACATTAAATCTGGAGATTGCCTTGGGGAGTATGGCCATTATATCGATATTGATTCTTACAATCCAAGGGCATGAGATATCTTTCCATCTCTTTAAGTCTTCTTTAAGTTTCTTAATCACTGTTTTGTAGTACTCCATGTATAAGTCTTTCACCTCCTTAGTCAGATTTATTCCTAAGTATTTTATTGTTTCGGGTGCTATTTTAAAAGGGATTATTTCTTTACTTTCTTTTCCTGTTGGTTCATTATTAGTGTAAAGAAGTGAAACTGATTTTTGTATGTTAATCTTGTATCCTGCTACCTTATTGAATTTTTTATTAGCTCTATTCGATTTTGTATGGAGCTTTCAGGGATTTCTAAATAAAGTGTCACGTCATCTACATATAGTGAAAATTTTACCTCTTCTTTTCTGATTTGGTTCTCTTTATTTCTTTTTCTTGCCTGACTGCTGTGCCTAGGACTTCCAAGACTATACTGAATAGAAGTGGTGAAAGTGGGAAACCTTGTCTTTTTCCAGGTTTTTGAGGGAAGGCTTTCAAATTTTCACTTTTGAGTACTATGCTGGCTGTAGGTTTGTCATAAATAGCTTTTATTATGTTGAGATATGTTCCCTCTATATCCACTTTAGTAAGGGTATTTATCATAAATGTGTGTTGAATTTTATCAAATGATTTTTCTGCCTCTATTGAGATGATCATCTGGTTTTTGTCTTTTCTTTTGTGGATGTGGTGTATCATAGTGATTTATTTGCATATGTTGAAACATTCTTGTGTTCCTAGGATGAACCCAACTTGATCATGGTGTATGATCTTTTTATGTGCTGTTGGATTCTGTTTGCTAATATTTTTGTTGAGGAATTTTGCATCTATGTTCATCAGTGATATTGGCCTATAATTTTCTTTTTTAGTAGTGTCTTTGCCTGGTTTTGGTATCACAATGGTCATGGCTTCATAGAATTAATTTGAGAGTACACCCTCGTTTTCAAACTTTTGGAAGAGCTTGAGAAGTACAAGTATGAGTTCTTCTTTTCATGTTTAATAGAATTCCCCAGTGAAGCCTTCTGGTCCTGGACTTTCGTTTGCAGGGAGGTTTTTTATTGCTAATTCTATTTCATTTTAGTGATCAGTCTGTTCAAGTGGTCACCTTCTTGATTCAGTGTTGGTGAACTGTATGTTTCCAGAAACTAGTCTATTTCATCTAGGTTAGGCAGTTGGTTCCCATATAGTTGTTTACAGTATTCTTGTATGGTATTTTGTATTTCTGTGGTATTGATTGTAATATCTCCATTCTCTTTTCTTTTCTTTTTTTTTATTTGTGTTCTCTCACTTTTCTTCTTGGTGAGCCTGGCCAGAAGTTTGTTAATTTTGTTTATTCTTTAAAAAATAACAGCTTTTGGTTTGATTTTTTTCTACATTTTTAAAATCTCTATATTATTTATTTCCTCCCTGATCTTTACTATTTCCTTTCTTCTGCTGACTTTTGGATTTGTTCTTCACTTTCTGATTCTTTTAAGTGTTAGGTTATGTTGTTTATTTGAGATTGTTCTTTTTTGAGGAAAGCCTGTATCACTATGAACTTCCCTCTTAGATTAGCTTTTGCTGCATCCCATGGATTTTGTATGTTACATTTTTATTGTAATTTGTCCCAAAGTATTTTTTAATTTCTTCTTTGATTTTATCATTGACCCATTGGGTTTTAGTAACATGTTGTTTAATATCTATGGCATCATTTTCTTTTTTTTTTCTGCTTTGTTTTTCTGTGATTGATTTCTAGTTTCACGTCATTTTGGTCAGAAAAATTCTTGAAATTATTTCTATCTTCTTAAATTTGTTGAGTCTTCTATTGTATATTATCTTCTATTGTACTGAGTACATGATCTAGCCTAGAAAATGTTCCATGTGCATGTGAAAGGGATATATATTATATTTTGGAAGGACATAATGTTCTTAAAATATCAACCAAGTCAAATTGTTCTATAGTGTCATTTAGTTTTTTTGTTGCCATATAAATTTTCTTCCTGGAAACTCTGTCCAGTGATGTTAATGGAGTGTTAAATTATTCTACTATGAATGTGTTCCCATCAATTTCTCTGTTTATGTTTGTTAGTGTTTGCTTTATGTATTTAGGTGCTTCTATATTGGGTGCATATATATTAATGAGAGTAATATCCTCATCTTATTTGTTCCTTTCATCATTATGTAGTGTCCTTCATTACCTTTCTTTATGGCCTTTGTTTTAAAGTCCATTTTTGCTGGAATCAGTATTGGAATTCCTGTTTTTTTGTCATTTCCATTTACATGAAATATCTTTTACCATCCTCTCACTTTCAATCTATATGTCTCCACCCTAAAGTGGGTCTCCTGTATGCAGCATATTATAGGTTCTTATTTTATTATCCAGTCTGCTACTGTATATCTTTTGAATGAAACATTTAGTCCATTTGAAGTTTATGATAATTATTGATAAATGTGTGTTTATCACTATTTTGAACTTTGTCTGCCAGTTGATTTGGTATTTCCTCTTTGTTCATTTCTTTTTCATTTTCTTATTGTGATATGATAATTTTGCTTTGCGTTACCTTAATTTATTTCAGGTTTTTGTGACTGTATTGTAAACTTTTTATTTGTGGTTACCCTGATTTTTAAGTATATTAACCCATTTCTATGCCTGTTTGTTTAAAACTGATAGTCATATAGGCTCAAATTCATCCTTATAAAAATAAAAAAAGAAAAACACTCTATATTTTCTTACTCCACTCTCCCAAACTAAATGATTTTGATATCCTCTTTTATATATTCACATTTATTCTTCTGTAACTCATTGTAGTTGTTGCCTTCCAATTATGGTATTCACCTCTCTATAGTACCCTGCTTCTATTCTATTTAGAGTAGACCTTTCAACATTTCTTTTAGTATAGGTTTAGTATTGCTTAATTCTTTTAGTTTTGGCTTGTCTGTGAAATTCTTTCTCTCCCCTTCTATTCTAAAAGATGTCCTTGCTGGGTAAAGTATCCTAGGTTGCAGCTTTCTCTCATTCAGGACTTTGAATTTATCTTGTCACTCCCTTCTGGCTTGCAATATATGTGTAGAGAAATCAGCTGGAAGACTAATGGGGTTTCCCTTGTAAATAACACTTTGTTTTAAGAATCATTTCTTTATCTGGAACCTTTGCAATCTTGCTTATAATATGTCTTGATGTGGGTCTGTTTGGGTTCTTGTTTGGGACCCTCTGAGCTTCCTGTATTTGGATATCTGTTTCCTTCTTTAGGTTTGGAAAGTTTTCAGTCATGATTTATTCAAATATCTTTTCAATCCCACTTGCTCTTTTTTTCCACTTCTGGTACACTATTATGCATAAGTTGGCATGATTTAAATTATCCCTTATGTCCCTTATATTGCTTTCATTGGTTATAATTTTCTTTACTGTCTTCTGTTGTAATGGGTAACTTCTGTTATCCTGGCTTCTAAGTCATTCATTCCTCTACATTTTCTAGTTGGCTTCTGACAGACTTTAGCTTGGCTGTTATCTCCTTCATTGAGTTTTCTGTTTTTAATTGGCTCCTCAATATACTTTCAATTTCCTTTTTGAAAAATTCTGTCTCTATTCACAATCTCTATTAGTTCAGCCTAGGATACTTTATCCAGCAAGGCTATCCTTTAGGATATAAGAAGAAATAAATAGTTTCACAGACAAAAAAAAGCTGCAGGAGTTTAGCAACACTAAACCCATGCTAAAAGAAATATTGAAAGGGCTATTCTAAATAAAAAAGCAGCAGGATGCTACAGAAATGAGAAACTCACAACTGGAAAGGTGATAGCTCATGAATTACAAATAAAGAAAACACAAAATTATAAAAGAAGACATATAAATCACAGAGAGTGGGAGAGGGAGGCAGGGAAATATAGAATACTTTTTTCTTTCTTTTTAAATTTTTTTAAAAGTAGGATGGGTTTGAGATCATGTTACTATCAGTTTAATAAAAACAGTTATAGTAATGGGTTAATAGATCTTCAGTGCTTTGATCACTCCCTTTTTATAATCAGGATCTATTTGCCTCTGGAGATTTATTTAATTCATTGGCTTTTAAGGAAATTTCTCTTGTGTTTTTAACTGGGAGTTGTTCCTCTTCTTCATTTTACTTATATCTTTCTCAACTTATGGATTATGGAATATCAGTTATTGTTGTCTGAAGGATTTTTTTTCAAAGTGGAAGCAGAGATAAAACTAAAAACAGGGAGAATTCCGGAAGTTGGCGGAGTAGAAGGACACTCGTAAGTCACCCTCTCCCACAAATACACCAAGACCCACATCTACAGACTCACTCAGCCAACCAGAGCACCTGTGGAACTCCGACAGAACATCGCCCTAATCAAAGATAAAGACGCCATAAATCTGGTAGGAGAAAAGGAAAAAAGAAAGAACAAAATGCAAAGCAGCCCAGGACGGGTCCCGCGGGGAGGGAGCAGCAAAGGAGGACTGGCGCTCTCTCACTGGGTCTCCCCTCTCCAACTGAGAGGCCAGCGGGATGGAGGGGGAGCTTCCGAGGCTCGGATCTGTACAGACCAGCCCTTGTCTGACAGAACTAAGTTAAATGGGCATAGAGAATCCCCCCAACATCCAGACTGAGATGCTGGTCAGCAGCGGCAGGCAGGGCCAGGCTGCACAACCAGGGCGGAGGACAGGGGTGGCTGCACGGAGGCAGCCCCGGGGAACTGCAAGGGGCTTGGAGACATGGTTGTGGGTGTACAGGACAGAACAACCTGGGCTCTCCATAAAACAGCAAGGTTGATGTGATCTCGGGGGAAGGGTGCATATTTCCATCTCTGAAAACCCTCGGAAAATTTTCAGGGGAAGAGAGGCGGGGCTCAGGCACAGCCGCCATATTCTCCTGCGCTGAGCAGCCAGGCGGGGCGAGGGGCAAAACCTGCATACGCACCGAAGGGCTTAGCAGTCTCAAAGGCCAGACTGAGACGGGCCTACAGCCCAGGGCAGATAGGATCCTTCCATCCTGGTCCCTCAGAGAACTTGCTCCACAAAGAAAACAAGGAGCTGGGTCTTGGCTTGGAGCAGGGACGAGGTTGTCCCTTGGTATTCCCCTAGCCCACCCGAGGAGCGCCTACCAGGGCTGAGCGCTGACCAGGGTGGAGTGCAAAGCCGCACAGAGCAGCGGAGCAACAGGTGGAGCAGGTAGAGGGAGAGCGGCCCCCCACCGGTAGGGCAGGAACACAGCCCCTGACCAAGGTGCTGGGAGGGGGCACGACCTGACCTCCTGCCTGGCCAGTCTGCAACATCTGACTGTGGCATCCAGAGGGGCAGTGACCCCCCCGCCCACAGCAGAGGAGAGCTGCACCTGACCCCATGTTAGGAGGAGGAGTGATCTGCTTACCCATAGGTGCTGGGAGCAGCACAGAAGAGGGCGCCAACAGAGGACCTCTGAAAACAAGCTGAGCTTCCAAAATAGGACAAAGACAGAAAGACTTCACATTAAAAGCACACAGACTTCAGAAGAACACCGACAATCCCCCCCTTTTTTTTAATCTGTTTTTACCTGTTCAATTTTCAATTACTCTCTTAATTTTTACTTCTTAATTCATTTCTATTTCTCTTGGGTTTGGATGTCCTGTTATTGATTAGACACAGGTTTCAAATACATCTATTCATCTCCCCACCATTTTCTTTTTTTTAAAGGTTTTAAAAGGATGTCTCAACCCGATTAGTACTCTGCTTCAACTCGCTCTTCTATTATTCATTATAAACTGTTTTCAAACTCTCTTTCTCCCTTCTTGTAAAAATCTTTCTCTCTCTCTTATTTTTTTTCTTTTTTTCTAAGTTCTATTCCTAAATAGGCATTAGATAGATAAAATCCTTAACATCCAAAATACACAACTGATACTCCATAAACCACAGTGCCAGAGAGGTATGAGCAAGATGAAGAAGCAGAGAAACCTTTCCCAATTACAAGAACAAGAGGAATCCCCTGAAAGAAAGATCAATGAAATAGACATCGATAGCATACTAGATCAAGATTTCAAAAAAGGAGTGATCAAATTGCTGAAGGAATTAAAAGAGATAGTGTTTAGAGATATAAAATATGTCAAAAAGGAAATTGAAACTATAAAGAAGAGCCAAGTAGAATGGGTAAACTCATTGAAAGAAATGAGGAATGATCTAATATCTGTGCAAAGCCGACTAGATAACGCAGAGGAATGAATTAATGATCTTGAAGACAGAGCAATAGAAAGCACCCATTTAGAAGAACTACAAGATAAGCAAATAAAAAATCATGAAAATAGCATAAGAGTCCTATGGGATAATATAAAGCGTCCCAATCTTCGCATAATAAGGTCCTAGAAGGGGAGGAAGGATCAAAGGGGATTGAAAAAGTTTTTGAAGAAATCATGACTGAAAACTTCCCAAACTTAAAGAAGGAATCAGATATCCAAGTACAGGAAGCTCAGAGGGTCCCAAACAGAAGAATCTAAATAGAACCACACCAAGACATATCATAATCAAGATGGCCAGAGTCAAGGATAAAGAAATGATTCTAAAGGCAGCAAGAGAAAAGCAAAAAGTGAATTACAAGGGAACCCCCATAAGGCTCTCAGCTGATTTCTCTACACAAAGACTACAGGCCAGAAGGGAGTGGCAAGATATATTCAAAGCCCTGAATGAGAAAAAGATGCAGCCTAGGATACTTTATTCAGCAATGTTATCCTTTAGGATAGAAGGAGAAATAAATAGTTTCACAGACAAAAAAAATCTGCAGGAGTTTAGCAACACTAAACCCACACTAAAAGATATATTGAAAGGGCTATTCTAAATAGAAAAGCAGCAGGATGCTACAGAAATGAGAACCTCACAACTGGAAAGGTGATAACTCATGAATTACAAATAAAGAAAACATACAAGTCGCTGAGTGTGGGAGAGGGAGGAAGAGAAATACAAAATATTTTTTTCTTTCTTTTTTAAATTTTTTAACTGTAGGATGGGTTTGAGATTATGTTACAATCAGTTTAATAAAAACAGTTACAGAAATGGGTTAATAGATTTACAAAAAAGGGTAACCACAAGTCAAAAATTTATAAGGGAGTCACAAAAATTAAATAAAATCCATGATACTACAAAGAAAAATTACCAAACCTCAGAAGGAAGAAGAAAGGAACAAAGAGGATATAAAAATTCAATTGCTAGGATAAGTTAAAATGGAAATAAACACACATCTATCATTAATTACTGTTAATGTTAATGGACTAAATGCTCCAGTCAAAAAACATAGAGTGTCAGACTGCATAATAAAGCAAAAACCTTCAATATGCTGCATACAAGAGACCCACTTTAGGGAGAAGGACACATATAGATTGAGAGTGAAAGGATGGAAAATGATATTCCATGCAAATGGAAAAGCCAAAAAAGCAGGTGTTGCAGTACTGATTGCAGACAAAATAGACTTTAAAACAAAGGCCATAAAGAAAGATACAGAAGGACATTTTATAATAATTAAAGGAGTGATACAAGATGAAAATATTATACTTGTTAATATATATGCACCCAATATAGGAGCACCTAAGTACATACAAGAATTACTAACAGAGTTAAAGGTGGATATTGATGGGAATGCAATCATAGTTGGAGATTTTAGCACTGCATTAATATCACTGGACAGATCTTCCAGACAGAAAATAAGCAAGGCAACAGAGAAATTAAATACTACAATAGAAAAATTAGATTTAGTGGATATTTTCAGAGCATTACACCCCCAAAAAATAGGATATACACTGTTTTCAAGTGCACATGGAAC
This sequence comes from Vicugna pacos, assembly GCF_048564905.1. Taxonomy (NCBI): domain Eukaryota; kingdom Metazoa; phylum Chordata; class Mammalia; order Artiodactyla; family Camelidae; genus Vicugna; species Vicugna pacos. The sequence continues at coordinate 50,910,369 of NC_133023.1, read as the reverse complement.
ATTTTCCAGGATCGATCATTTACTTGGGCACAAAAGAAACCTCAGCAATTTTAAGAAGATAGAAATTATCTCAAGCATCTTTACTGACCACAATGCCATGAAACTTGAAATCAACAACAGAGAAACAAAGGAGAAAAAAAGGAAAGCATGGAGATTAAACGATATGTCATTGAAAAAACAATGGATCAATGAGGAAATAAAAGCAGAAATTAAAAAATTCCTTGACAAATGATAATGAAATCACAACCACTCAAAACCTGTGGGACACAGCAAAGGCAGTGCTAAGACGGAAGTTTATAGTGATACAGGCCTTCCTCAATAAAGAAGAATAATCTCAAATAAACAAGTTAACCCACCAACTGAATGAATAAGAAAAAGAAGAACAAAAAGCCCCAAAAAGCAGCACAAGGAAGGAAATAATAAAGATCAGAGAGGAATTAAATACAATAGAGATTAACAAGACCATAGAAAAATCAATCAAACGAAAAGCTTGTTTTTTGTAAAAGTAACTAAAATCGACAAACCTCTGGCCAAATTCACAATGAAGAAAAAAGAGTGAGCACAAATTAGCAAAATAAGAAAGGAAAATGGAGAAATTACAACAAACAAAATAGAAATATAGAATATCATATGAGAATATTATGAAAAACTATATGGAACCAAACTGGATAACCTAGAGGAGATGGACAAACTTCAGGAAACAGAATGTCCACCAAAACTGAATCAAGTAGAAACTAAACAGTTGAACAATAAGATCACTAGAAAGGAAATAGAAATAGCAAGTAAAACATCCCTAGAAATAAAAGTCCAGGACCGGATGGCTTCACTGGGGAATTCTACCAAACATACAAAGAAGAACTCATAACAGTCCTTCTCAAACTCTTCCAGATGATTGAAAAGGAGGGAATCCTCTCAAACTCATTCTATGATGCCACCATCACCCTGATAACAAAACCAGGCAAAGACACTACAAAAAAAGAGAATTATAGGCCAATATCACTGATGAACATTAACGCCAATATCCTCACCAAAATTTTAGCAAATAGATTAAAACAACACATAAAAAAGATTATACATCATGACCAAATGTGGTTCATCCCGGGGACACAAGACTGGTTCAACATATTCAAATCAATTAATGTAATAAATCACATCAACTAGAGAAAGGACAAAAACCACATGATCATCTCAATCGATGCAGAAAAAGCATTTGATAAAATTTAACACCCATTTATGATAAAAACTCCCACCAAAGTGGGTATAGAGGGAACATATCTCAACATAATAAAAGCTATATATGTCAAACCTACAGCTAGCATAGTACTCAATGGTGAAAAACTCAAAAGCTTCCCACTAAAATCTGGAACAAGACAAGGATGCCCACTATCACCACTCCTATTCAACATATTCCTGGAAGTCCTAGCCACAGCAATAAGGCGAGAAAAAGAAATAAGAGGGATTCGAATTGGAAAAGAAGTGGTAAAAGTGTCATTATATGCTGATGACATGTTACTATATAAAGAAAACCCTAAAAGTTCCATACAAAAGCTACTAGAGCTGATTGAAGAATTCAGCAAGGTAGCAGGTTACAAAATTAATGTTTAAAATCAGTTCCATTTCTTTACACTACTGATAAATCAACAGAAAAATAAAGTAAGGAAACAATACACTTTAAAATAGCACCCAAAGTAATAAAATATCTGGGAATATATCTAACCAAGGAGGTGAAAGAATTATACACAGAAAACTATAAACCATTGATGAAGGAAATTAAAGAAGACTTTAAAAACTGGATAGATATTCCATGCTTTTGGATTGGAAGAATCAATATTGTTAAAATGGTCACACTGCCCAAGGCAATATACCGGTTTAATGCAATCCCTATCCAATTACCCAGGACATATTTCACAGAACTAGAAGAAATCGTAATAAAATTTATATGGAACCATCAAAGACCTAGAATTGCCAAAGCATTACTGAAGAGAAAGAAAGAGGCTGGAGGAAAAGCTCTCCCAGTCTTCAGACAATACCATAGAGCTATAGTCATCAAGACAGCATGGTATTGGTACCAAAACAGACATATACACCAAATGGAACAGAACAGAGAGCCCAGAAATGAACCCACAAACTTTTGGTCAAATCATCTTCGAAAAAGGAGGTAAGAATATACAATGGATTAAAGACAGTCTCTTCAGCAAATGGTGTTGGGAAAACGGGACAGCAGCATGTAAAACAGTGAAGCTAGAACACTCCCTTACACCATATACAAAAATCAACTCAAAATGGATTAAAAACTTAAACATAAGACAAGATACAATAAACCTCCTAGAGGAAAACATAGGCAAAACATTATCTGATATACATTTCAAAAATATTCTCCTAGAAGTAATAAAAGCAAGAATAAACAAATGGGACCAAATGAAACTTACAAGCTTCTGCACAGCAAAGGAAAGCAGAAGTAAAGCAAGAAAAACCTACGGAATGGGAGAAAATTTTTGCAAGTGAAACCGACAAAGGCTTGATCTCCAGACTATATAAGCAGCTCATAGGACTCAATAAGAAAAAAATAAACAACCCAATCCAAAAATGGGCAGAAGACCTAAACAAGCAATTCTCCTAGGAAGACACACAAATGATCAAAAAGCACATGAAAAAATGCTCAATATCACTAATCATAAGAGAAATGCAAATCAAGACTCAATGAGGTATCACCTCACACCAGTCAAAATGGCCGTCATTCAAAAATCCACAAATGACAAATGCTGGAGAGGCTGTGGAGAATGGGGAACCTTCCTACACTGCTGGTGTGAATGCAGTTTTGTGCAGCCACTATGGAAAACAGTGTGGAGATTCCTCAAAAAACTAGGAATAGACTTACCATATGACCCAGGAATCCCACTCCTGGGCTTGTATTCAGAAGGAACCCTACTTCACGATGACACCTGCACCCCAATGTTCATAGCAGCACTATTTACAACAGCCAAAACATGGAAACAGCCTAAATGTCCATGAACAGGTGACTGGATAAAGAAGAAGTGGTATATTTATACAATGGAATACTACTCAGCCATAAAAATCGCCAACATAATACCACTTGCAGCAACATGGATTCTCCTGGAGAATGTCATTCTAAGGGAAGTAAACCAGAAAGAGAAAGAAAATTACCATATGAGATCGCTCATTTGTGGAATCTAAAAAAACAAAAACAAAAAGAAACAAACAAAAACAAAGCATAAATATAGGACAGAAATAGACTCACAGAGAGAGAATACAGACTTGTGGTTACCAGGGCGGCAGAGGTGGGAAAGGGATAGACTGGGATTTCAAAATTTTAGAATAGATAAGCCAGATTACACTGTATAGCACAGGGAAATATACACAAAATGTTATGATAAATCACAGAGAAAAAAATCTGACAATGATTGTGTATATGTCCATGAATGACTGAAAAATTGTGCTGAACACTGGAATTTGACACAACATTGTAAAATGATTATAAATCAATATATAATGTTAAAAAATTAGAAATGGATACATTGTAACTGACTATACTTCATTAAAATAATAAACAATAAATTTAAAATATAAAATAAAATATTTTAGTAAATAAGTAAGCTGGATGCTTAGAAGTTTTTCTAAGACACTAAAATAAAATTAAGAATAAAGAGAAAAAATAAAGCGGAACACTTAAAAACAAATAAAATAGAAATAATATTTTAAATGAATAAAATTAAAATTAAAACAATTTAATAAAATGTTTCTAATAATTTAAAATAAGAAAAAGTTTTAAAAACAGAATACCATAAATAATAGAAGAACCAACTAAAAATAAAAACAAGTAACAAATTTTTAAAAATTTTGAAAATAAAAAAATAACAGAATTAAAAACAAAGTTAAATATTAAGAGACTAAAAAACTAAAAACATAAAAATTAAATAATAAAAATAAAAATTAATAAGTCAAATTGGAAAATAAAAGTGAAAATGAGAATATTTTACCATTTAGATTGTGCCCTCCTAATAATTTTGATTCAAGGTCAGTTTTAAGCATGAATGTTTGCTGAGTCTTCCTTGTGTGCCTTTTGACTTTTATCCCTTTTTTTGTGAGTGTGGTCAGTTTTGTGGTTGCTAGAGACTGCCCTGGCAATTTAGCAAAGCCTCCTTACTGTACTTTGGTTTTCACAGTTCCTGCCCTCCCTCCCTGCATGAACTCAAGCTCTCATGTCTCCTTATAGAGGCCATTTTTTTTTGCGCCTTCAGTTCACGCCACCTGTCAGTGCTGGTTCCAGCACCACTCAAACACGTGATAGGCAGCCTCATAGAAAACTGTCCACACCATCCCTTACCCCTGCTTTGTGCCAAAACTCCACTCCTTGTTCATTTGTCTTAGAGGCACGAGTCTAGCAAAGCACTGGAGCAGAACGTTCCCCTCTGCCTGGGGATGTAAATAAATCTCAGTCCTTCTTATGAGGTTTCAGTGTCCCTGAGTATGGATTCAGGTTTCAACCCCACCTCTGCCTGGGAGCCACACACCATCAAATATGTTGCTATGGCCAAGCCCTGCCTCTCTTCTCCTTAGAAGGACCCAGCAATAGTGCTGTGAGTTTGTGGAGACAAAGACTACATTGCCCCTCTCCTCAGTGCACACTAGCAGTATTTCCTTGCTTATTTTTTAACTTTTATAGGGGTCTCAAGCTGTTCTGTTCCATATACCCTCCCAGCCACAATGCACAGCACACTCCAATCCCCCAAGTTTGCTTCTGTAGGGTCAGCTCCAGTCCTCTGTCCATTTCAGGCAGCCTAGCCTGTCTTGTCCCACCCCCATTGATTTGCTTCTATTGCTGGTGGTTGCAGGGACCCCTTGTGCCCATTTCATATTGTTCTGTCAGTCAAGGTCTTTTCTGTACAGATCTGAGCTTCAAAGGTTCCCCCTTCATCCTGCTGACTTCTCCTTTGGTAAGGGGGAGCCCTATTCCTATTTTTTTGTTCCTTCCCTGCAGAACTGGTACCGCACTAAGTTCCTTTTTCTTCTTTCTTCTTTCCCATTTCTCCTAACAGATTTGTGAGGAATTGTGTCTTTTGAGGAAGGCAATGTTCTGCCCAAATTCAGCAAGTGTTCTGAGTGATTGGGTGGGTACAAGGATGTCTCTGTTGGGGTATTTGTGGGATAGGGTGAGATAAGAGCATCCTTCTACTCCACCATCTTAGCCACTGTCCTCCAAAAAAGCCTTTGAGAAAATTCAACACCCATTTATGACAAAAGCTCTATCCAAAGTGGGTATAGAGGGACCATACCTCTACATAAAGAAGTTATTTATGACAAACATACAACCAGTATCATATTCAATGGTGAAAAGTTGAAAATCTTCTCATTAAAACCTAAAACAAGACAAAGGTGTCAACTCTTATCACTTCTATTCAATTTAGTCTTATAAGGCCTTGTCATACCAATTAGACAAGAAAAAGAAAGGTGATCCAAATTGAAAGAGAAGAGGTAAATTGTCATTATATATAAATTACATGATACTATATATCAAAAACCCTAATAGCACCACACAAAAACTACTAGGGCTGATAAAAGAATTTAACAAGGAAGCAGGATACAATATTAACATACATAATTCAGCAGCATTTCTTCACAGTAACAATAAAATATCAGAAAAGAAAAGTAAAGAAACACTCCCTTTTATAATTGCATCCAAAAAAATTAAATACTTAGGAATAAATTTGACCAAGGAATTGAAAGAATTATATTTGGAGAACTACAAAATTTTGACTAAGTAAATTAAAGATTACTTAAAGAAATGTAAAGATATATCGTGTTCTTGGATTAGAAAAATAAATATTGTTAAAATGGCCATACTACCCAAAGCAATCTACAGATTAAATGCAATCCTTATCAAATTACCAAGGACATTTTCACACAACTAGAATTATTATTACTAAAATTTATATCAAATTACAAAAGACCTAGAATTTCCAAAGCAATACTGAAGAAAAGGAATGAAGCTGGAGGAATAACCCTCCCAGACTTCAGACAATACTACAAAGCTACAGTAATCAAAACAGCATGGTACTGGTACTAAAACAGGCATATGGATCAATGGAACAGAATAGAGAGCCCAAAAATAAACCTACAAACTTTTGGTCAATTAATATTTGATAAAGGAGACACAACATACAATGGACAAAATATAGTCTCTTCAGCAAATGATGTTGGAAAAACTGGACAGCTGCATGCAAATCAATGAAGTTAGAATACTGTCTCACACCATACACAACAATAAGCTCAAAATGGCTTAAAGACTTATACATGACACTATAAACTTCTTAGAAGAAAACATAAGTAAAATATTATCTGACTTAAATCTCAGCAATGTTTTCTTAGGACAGTCTACCCAGACACTAGAAATAAAAGCAAAAATGTACAAATGGGAAATATTTAAACCTATAAGCTTTTGCACAGTAAATGAAACCATAAGCAAAACCAAAAGACAACCTATGGAATGGGAGAAGATATTTGCAGATGATGAGACTTACAAGGGCTCAATCATCAGAATATATAAACAGCCCATACAACTTAATAAGAAAGAAACAAATAACCCATTTGAAAAATGGGCAGAAGACCTAAAGAAACAATTCTCCAATGAAGACATACAAATGGCCATTAGCCACGTAAAAAAGTCCACAAATGATAAATACTGGAGAGGCTGTGGAGAAAAGGGATCCCTCTTACACTGTTGGTGTGAAAGTAGTTTTGAGCATCCATTGTGGAAAAGATTATGGCAATTCTTCTAAAGACTAAAAATAAGCCTACCATTTGATCCCACTTCAGGGCATATAACCAAGGGGAACCTTAATTCAAAAAGATACATGCACCCAATGTTCATAGCAGCACTATTTACAATAGCCAAGACATGAAAACAAATTAAATGTCCATCAACAGTTGATTGGATAAAGAAGTTGTGTTATATTTATACAACTGAATACTGCTCAACCATAAAAAATTAAATAGTGCTACTTGCAGCAACATAGATGGAACTGGCAATTGTCATTATAAGTGAAGGAAGCCAGAAAGGGAAAGAAAAATACCATATGATATCACTTATATATAGAAACAAAAAAACAAACAAAAGGCAAATGAACTTATTTACAAAACAGAAACAGACTCACAGACATAGAAAACAAACTTATGGTTACCAGAGGAGGAAGGTGACAGGAAGGGATAAATTGGGAGTTGGAGATTTGCAGATATATATACATAAAAACAATTTCATACTGTATAGAACAGGAACTTTATTCATATCTTGTAGTAACTTATGGTGAAAAAAATATGAAAACCAATATATGTATATTCATGTATGACTGAAGCATTATGCTGTACACCAGAAATTGACACAACATTATATACTGACTATACTCCATTTATATATATATATATATATATGTAAAAGAAAAAGAATGAGCACTAATTCTCCATATACTTTCCCAGAAGATAGAAAAGGATACTATTTCCCAACATTTTTATGAGAGCAGTATTGTCCCAATACCAAAACTAGACAAAGAATGTAAATTAAAAAAAAACTGCATGCCAATGTCTCTCATAAACATAGATACAAAAGTGCAGAACAAAATATTAGCAAACCACATCGAATGATGTGACCAAATTTAATTCATTCCTCGTATGCAAGGTGTTTCAATTTTTGAAAATCAATCAATGCAACCCACTATATAAATAGGCCAAAGAAGGAAAATCACATGGTAATATCAATTAATGCAGAAAAGGAATTTGAAAAAATCCAACACCTATTCATGATAAAAAAAACTCTCAACATGGATGCTCCTGGAGAATATCATTCTAAGTGAAGTAAGCCAGAAAGAGAAAGAAAAATACCATATGAGATCGCTCATATGTGGAATCTAAAAAACAAAAACAAAAACAAACAAACAAAAACAAAGCTTAAATACAGGACAGAAATAGACTCACAGACAGAGAATACAGACTTGTGGTTACCAGGGGGGTGGAGGGTGGGAAGGGAAAGACTGGGATTTCAAAATTGTAGTATAGATAAACAAGATTACACTGTATAGCACAGGGAAATATACACAAAATGTTATGATAACTCACAGAGAAAAAAATGTGACAATGAGTGTGTATATGTCCATGAACGACTGAAAAATTGTGCTGAACATTGGAATTTGACACAACATTGTAAAATGATTATAAATCAATAAAAATGTTAAAAAAAACTCTCAAGATGTTAAGAATAGGAATAATTAGAACTTGATAAAGATTGTCTCAAAAATACTACTGCTAATATCATATTTGTGTGTAAGACTGAGAGCTTTCTCTTATGATTGGGAACAAGGCAGGGATGACTTCTCTTAGCATTCATCCAAAGTAGAATTTTGAGTTCTGGCCCCTGAAAAAATCAAGGAAAGAAAAGGCATATAGATTGGAAATGGAGAAATAAAACTGCTTGTACTTAGAGATGGTATGATTTTTTTGTAAAAAATCTCAACAAATCTGCAAAAATAACTCCTAGAAGTAATAAGTGATTTCAGCAAGGTTTCAGGATACAAGATTAAAACTCATAAATCAAGACATTTCTTCATGCTAAGGATGACAATGATAAACCAAAATTAAAATAATTTACAGTCGTTTAAAAAATAAAGTACTTTGATATATACTTAACAAAACAGGATATGTATAATAAAAATTGAAAAATGGTTATAAATCAAGAAAACCCAAATAAATAGACATGCTGTGTTCATGGATTAGATGACTTAACATGGTAAATATGTCATTTTTTCCCCAAACTGATCTATAGGTTTAATGAAATTCCTTTTGACATAACAAAAAGTATTTTTAGACATAGACAGGCTTATTCTTCAAAACTGAAATAGATCTAAATCTCAAGTTTTCATGTACTAGCTGACTGATTATGAGCAAATGACTCTTTGCCTTCTCAGTTTCAGTTTCTGTAAAATAGGGATAATAATGGTAATTACCTTTAAAGTGTTATTAAATGATGACATTAGATGTTTTATATAAAATGCTGAGGAATGTGCTGTGGCAGAGACTGGCTAGCTGCTTATAAAACATTCCCCTTTCCTCCTGATCACACAGATATTCTATATTTTCCAGCCTCCTTTGCAGTTAGGTGTAGTCACATGACTGAGATTTGGCCCAAAGAATGATATGGAAGTGATACACACCACTTGCAGCCCATTAAAACCTCCAGTAAACTAGCTTCCCTCTATTTCTCCATCTCATATCAAAAAGATCAGTAGTCCAAGGATGAATGGAGATTGATTCCAGTTGTGCTGGTTGTTCTCTACTAGCTCTCCTAGATTCACTCTGTATCTTCCTATATTCTGCTGTATTCCCTACCAGGTCACCTCTATTGACTGCATCATTTGGACCCCTAAGCTCATGTCTTTTCACTACACTATCCACCCCCCTCACATACACACCAAAATGCTGAATGAAATATTTCCATACCAATTGATAAATAGCTGTTTCCCTCATACCTTAGTTTTCTGAGGTCTACCATTTTTCTCCTTTGCTATTTCAACACCATTTAGTGGGGTCATCTAACCACCCAAGTTGCTATCTGAAAGTACCTCATGATTGTCTCTGTTGCTAGTGTAGTCATCTGGGTAGTGTTCAAAGCCATGCATTATTATTAGGAATTTCTTCTCTCTCTAGGCACTATGATATTGTGCTGAGGTCTTCAAGGAAGGGCTTGACTTGGGGCACAGGGCCAAATTACCAGTGTATTTATAGCCCTTGCTCTCTTTGACTCTTGAGGATTTCTGAATGGGTCAAACTTGTCTTTTAGATGACTTTTTCCTTAGAATGGAACTTTTATTCAGAAAGCTCCTTTGTGTTGTCTTTTATACAAAGTAATTACTAGCAGGTGCAATTTATAGATTGGTTAAATGTGTTTGAATAATATAGTTTGACTGAAGCTGCATCCAGAGTAATATTTAAGATCCAACCTATTTCTATCCCACCTGGGTTTAAACCTTGTCTCTATATTTCCTAGTTGTGTGATCTTGCCCAAGTTACTGAACTCCAGTTTCCTTGATGGTAAAATGGCACCATTTTCTCATCTATAAAATGGATTTGGGGTGGATTCAATGAGAAAATGTGTCAAAGACAGAACAATATCTGGAACATAATAAGTATACAATAAATTATAGCTCTTAATATTCACGTGCAGCTGAGAAAATTCAGGATCAGAAAGGGAAAGTAAATTAGCCAGAGTTCAACTCCAAAACCTGTGCCCTTCCAATTTGCCTAGAGTCTGGATCTCCGAGTTCTCAAACCTGAAGTCTTTCAGATCACTGCAATGCCTCTCCCATCCAGAGGACACAGGAATATATCTCCATCTACAGATTCCAGTGTGGCCAAGCCTCTCTACCTGACAGGGCCACATTTACACAAAAATGCTGAAGTGAAGCAGCCACCCCATCATTGTGACTGAAATCCTTCCCCTTGCTGGTGAAATTATGCTTCTAATCTCCCCAGCCCTTGGCACCTTCTGGAAAACTCTCTCCTGAAGTCAATGACAAGAATTGGGCCTCCATTCTCATACTTGTGTCTGTCTACTTTGTATTCTAGTTGGCTGTATTTCACTCTTAACTTCACGTATTAAAACATGGTTTACAAACTGAGTTCAAACGGGCCCACAAGAAAACTAATCTTCAGCTTTTATACTATGTAAATATAAAATACATGTTATATTTGACTTACCCCACACCCATATAACTGAAGAAAAACTTTCATACCTACCCACCCTATGTGTACTGCATTCTTACATTTTATTTTCTACTTCACTCTACTGTTTCAGTTTATTTTCAGTTTTCTCATATTTTTTATTGAATTACAAATAACATACAATATTATGTTAGTTTCAGGTGTGCAAAATAGTGATTCAATATTATATAGATTATTAAATGATCACCACAATTAGTTCAGTTACCTTCCAGCACCATACAAAGTTGTTACAATATTATTAATTTTTCCATATATTTACATTACATCTTTATGACATTTATTTTATAGCCAGAAATTTGTACCTCTTAATTCCTTTTACATGTTTAAATTAATCCCCCTCCACTCCTCTCCTCTGTCAACCACCAGTTTGTTCTTTGTATCTATGAGTCTGTGTTTTGTTTTTTCTTGTATTTTATATTTTAGATTCCACTTGTAAGTAAAATCATATGGTATATTATTTTCTTGATCTGACATTTCATTTAACATAATACTCTCAAGTACATCATGTTGTCAAAAATGGCAAGATTTCATTCTTCTATGTAGCCCAATAATATGCCACTGTGTGGGAGATATATATATATATATACACACATATACATATATATGAATATATTGAATATATTATATATATAATCGTCTTTGCCCATTCATCTATGGAAAGATACTTTATTAGATACAATTTATTTATTTTTGCTTTTATTTCTTTTACCTTAGAAACAGATTAAAAAATATTGCTAATATTTATGTAAAAGAGTATTCTGCCTATGTTTTCTTGTAGGATTTTTATGGTTTCAGGTATTACATTTAGGTCTTTAATCTAATATGAGTTTATTTTTGTGTATGGTGTAAAGAAATGATCTAATCTTATTCTTTTATATGTAGCCATCTAGTATTCAAAGTGCCACTTATTGAAGAGACAATTTCCTTCAATGAATATTCTCATTGATTTTTTAATAGATTACTTGGCCATAGCTGTGTGGGTTTATTTGATGGAACAGAGGCTAGAAGATCTTTATTCTGTTCCATTGATCTATGTATCTGTTTTTGTAGCACTATCAGGCTGTTATTTTTTATTACTGTAGCTTTGTAACATAGTCTGAAGTCTGGGTAGATGATACATCGAGATTTGTTCTTTATTTTTTCCGGATTTCATTGGCAATTCTGGCCTTTTGTGGTTCAATAAAAATTTTAGGATAATTTGTTCTAGGTCTATGAAAAAATAATGGTTATTTTGATAGAGATTTATTAAATCTGTAGATTGCTTTGGGTAGTATGGAAATTTTAACAATATTAACTCTTCTAATCAAAGAATATGGGGTATATTTCCATTTCTTTGAATAATTTTCAGTTTCCTTTATCAATGTTTTACAGTTTTCAGTGTATAAGTCTTTCACTTCCTTGATTAAGTTTATTCCTAAGTATTTTACTTTTTAAAGTAATTTTAAACAGGATTGTTTTTTCTACTTCCTCTTTCTGATAAATCATTATTATTAGTGTATATAAATACAACAGATTTATGCATATTAATATTGTATCCTGCAACTTTACTAACTTCATTTATTAGTTCTAATACATTTTTGGTTCAGATTTTAGAGATTTCTATGTAGACTATTGTCATCTGCAAATAGTGAAAGTTTAACTTCTTCCATTTCAATTTGGATAATTTTATTGGTTTTTCTTGACTTATTTCTGTGGCTAGGACTTACTTCCAATATCATGCTAAATACAAGTGTCCAGAGTGGGCATCCTTGCCTTTTTCCTGAATTTAGAGGAAAGAATTTCAGCTTTTCACTGTTTCATATGATGTTATATGTGGGTTTGTCATAAATGCTCTTTATTATATTAAGATGTGTTCTGTATATCCTAATTTTCATGAAATTTTTAAAAATAATGAATGGATGTTGAATTTTGTCAACTGCTTTTTCCGTGACTATTGAAAAGATCATGTGATTTCTATCATTCATTTTGGTAATGTGGTGTTAATTGATTTCTGAATATTGAATCACCCTTTCATCCCTGGAATAAACATAACTTGATCATGGGGTATGATCCTTTTTATATATTGTTGGATTCTGTTTGCCAAAATTTTGTTCAGGATTTTTGCATCTAAATTCCTAAAAGATATTAACATCTAATTATCTTTTTTTTTGAAGGGTCTGTGGGTTTGATATCAGGGTAAAGGTGGCCTCATAGAATGAAATTGAGAAGATTTCTTCCTCTTCAATTTTTTGGGATAGTTTGAGAAGGATAGAAATTAGCTCTTCTTTATATTTTTGGTAGAATTACCCTGTGAAGCTGTCTGGTCCTCAATTTTGCCTGCTGGGAGAGTTATTTGTTATAAGTTTTAATTCCACTATTTATGATCAGTTTGTTCAGTATGTGGTATCTTCCTGATTCATTCTTGGCAGGATGTATGCTTGTGTAAAATTGTTCATTTCCTCTAGGTTATACAATTTTTTGGCTTATAACTATTGTATTCTCTAAATATTTTTTTGTATATCTGTGGTGTTTGTTGTTATTTGGACTCTTTCTTGTTTCTTATTTTGTTTGTTTGAGTCCTTTTTATTTTCTTCATAATCAACATGGCTAAAGTTTTACAATTTTGCTTATCTTTTCCACAAAAACAAAAAAGCTCTTTGTATTATTTATTTCTCTTATATCTACATTATTTACTTTCTTATACTGAGTATGGGCTTTGTTTATTCTACTTTTCCTATTCTTTTATTTCTTTCTAAATTTTTTTATTGAGTCATGTCATTTTACCATGTTGAGTCAAATTCGAGTATAGACCACATTTTTTTCAGTTATAAATGAACATACGTATATTCATTGTTACTTTTTTTCACTGTGAACTACCACAAGATATTGTATATATTTCCCTGTGCTATAGATATAGATAATCTTGTTTATCTATTCTACATATGCCTGTCAGTATCTACAAATTTTGAATTCTCATTCTGACCCATCAAACTCCCTGCCTTCTTGGCAACCACAAGTTTGTATTCTATATTTATAAGTCTATGAGTCTGTTTCTGTTTTATGTTTATGTTTTTTTTTAAGATTGAACATATGAGTGATCTCATATGGTATGTTTCTTTCTCTTTCTGGCTTACTTCACTTAGGATGATATTCTCCAGTAACATCCATGTTGCTGAAGATGATATGTTGTCGGGTTTATGGCTGAATCATTGTATAAATATATCACTTCTTTATCCAGTCATCTGTTGATGGAAATTTAGCCTGTTTCAATGTCTTGGCTATTGTAAATAGTGCTGCTATGAACATTGGGGTGCAGGTGTCATTTTGAAGTAGGGTTTCTTCTGAATATATGCCCAGAAGCAGGATTCCTGGATAAATGGTAAGTCTATTCCTAGTCTTTTAAGGAATCTCCATACTGTTTTCCACAGTGGCTGCACCAAACTGCATTCCCACCAGCAGTGTAGGAGGGTTCCCTTTTCTCCATAGCCTCCCCAGAATTTGTTATTTGTGGACTTTTGAATGATGGCCATTCTCGCTGGTGTGAGGTGAAGCCTAATCGTAGTTTTGATTTGCATTTCTCTGATGATTAGTGATACTGAGCATTTTTTCATGTGTCCATTGATCATTTGTATTTCTTCCTTGGAGAATTGCTTGTTTAGGTCTTTGGCCCATAATTGGTTTGGGTTGTTTGTTTTATTCTTATTAAGTTGGATGTGTTGCTTACATACTCTTGATCTCCATCAAACTTTTGTCGGTTTCATTTCCAAACCTTTTCACAATTCCATAGATTGTAGTTTTGTTTTACTTATGGTTTCCTTTGTTGTGCAGTAACTTGTAAGTTTCATTAGGTCCCATTTGTTTATTCTTGCTTTTAGTTATATTGCTTGTATAGACAACCCTAGGGAGAACATTTATGACATATATGTCAGAAAACATTTTGAAAAATAAAAAGAAAGCGTTTTGCCTATGTTTTCTTCAAGGAGGTTTACTATAGCTTGCCTTATGTTTAAGTCTTTCATCCATTTTGAATTTATTTTTGTGCATGAAGTAAGAGAGTGTTCTAGCTTCATTGATTTACATTCTGCTGTCCAGTTTTCCCAACACCATTTGCTGAAGAGGCTATCTTTATTCCATTGTATATTCTTGTCTCCTTTGTCGAAGATGAGTTGACCAAAAGTGTGTGGGTTAATTTCTGGGCTCTCTATTCTATTCCATTTGTCCATGTTTGTTTTTGTATGAATATCATGCTGTTTTGATGGCTGTAGCTCTCTAGTATTGTCTGAAGTCTGGGAGAGTTATTCCTCCAGCCTCTTTCTTTTTCTTCAATGTTTTGGCAATTCTAGGTCTTCTGTGGTTTCATATAAATTTTGTTATGTTCTGTTCCAGTTGTGTGAAGTATGTCCTGGATAACTTGATAGGTATTGCGTTAAATCTGTAGATTGCCTTGGGCAGTGTGACCATCTAAACACTATTGATTCTTCCAATCCAGGAACATGGGATATATTTCCCTTTTTTTAAGTCTTCTTTAATTTCCTTCATCAGTGTTTTATAGTCTTCCATGTATAAGTCTTTCACTTCCTTGTTTAGATTTATTCCTAGGTATTTTATTATTTTAGGTGGTATTTTAAAAGGGATTGATTCTTCACATTAATTTTCTTTTAATTCATTGTTCGTGTAGAGAAAGGCATTTTATTTTTGTACCTTAATCTTGTAACATGCTGCCTTGCTGAATTCTTCGATTAGTTCTGGTAGTTTTTATGTGGACCTTTTAGGGTTTCCTATATATATTATCATGTCATTGGCATATAGTGGCACTTTAACCTCTTCTTTTCCAATTTGGATCTCTTTTATTTCTCTCTGTAACCTGATCGCTGTGGCTAGGACTTCCAAGTATATAGGAGTGGTGAGAGTGGGCAGCCTTGTCTTTTCCCAGAGTTTAGTGGGAAGTTTTGGGTTTTTCACCATTGAATACTATACTGGTTGTAGGTTTGTCATATGTAGCTTTTATTATGTTGAGATATGTTCCCTCTATATCCACTTTGGTGAGGGTTTTTTTTTCATCATAAATAGGTGTTGAATTTTATCAAATGCTTCTTCGGCATCTATTGAGATGATCATATGATTTTTGTCCTTTCTCTTGTTGATGTATTACATTGATTGATTTCCATATGTTGAACTACGTTTGTGTCCCTGGGACGATTCCCACTTGGTCATGATTTATAATCTTTTTTATGTGCTGCTGGATTCAATTTGCTAATATTTTGGTAAGGATTTTTGCATTTATGTTCATCAGTGGTATTAGTCTGTAATACTCTTTTTGGTAGTGTCTTTGCCTGGTTTTGGTATCAGGGTATTTGTGGCTTCATAGAATGAATTTGGGGGGATCCCCTCCTTTTCAATCTTCTCGAAGTGTTTGAGAAGGACTGGTATGAGTTCTTCTTTGTATGTTTGGTAGAATTCCACAGTGAATCTGCCTGGTCGTGGACTTGTATTTGTAGAGAGGTTTTTATTGCTAATTTGATTTCATTTCTAGTGATCCGTTTTTTCTTGTGGTCAGTTTCTTCTTGATTCAGTCTTGGTGGACTGTATGTTTCCAGAACCTTGTCCATCTTCTCTAGGTTATCCAGTTTGGTTCCATATAGTTTTTCATAATATTCTCATATGATATTCTGTATTTCTGCAGTATTTTTTGTAATTTCTCTATTATGATTTCTTATTTTGCTAATTTGTGCTCTCTCTTTTTTCTTCTTTGTGAGTTTTGCCAGAGGTTTTTCGATTTTACTTAATTTTTCAAAAACCAGCATTTGGTTTGATTGAATTTTTCTATTTTTTTCAAACTGTATTTTATTTATTTCCTCCCTGATCTTTATTATTTCCTTTCATATGCTGACTTTTGTGGTTTTTTTGCTCTTCTTTTTTCTAATTCTTTCAGCTGGTGGATTAGATTGTTTATTTGAGATTGTTCTTCTTTTCTGAGGAAGGCCTGTATCACTATAAATTTCCCTCTTAGCACTGCCATTGCTGCTTCCCATAAATTTTGTGTGATTGTGTTTTCATTTTCATTTGTCTCAAGGTATTTTTTAATTTCAACTTTTATTTCCTGATTGACCCATTGGTTTTTTAATACCAATGTTTTTTAATCTCCATGCTTTCCTTCTTTCTCCTTTTATTCTCTGTACTTGATTTCTAGTTTCATGGCACTGTTGTCAGAAATGATGCTTGAGATAATTTCAATCTGCTTAAAATTGTTAAGGCTTCTTATGTGCCCAAGTACATGATCAATCCTTTAAAATGTTCCATGTGCACTTGAAAAGCATATATGTCCTATTTTTTGGGGGTGTAATGTTCTGAAAATATCCACCAAATCTAATTTTTCTATTGTATCATTTAATTACTCTATTGCCTTATTTATTTTCTGTCTGGAAGATATGTCTAGTGGTGTTAATGCAGTGTTAAAATCTCCAACTATGATTGTATCCCCCTTTATCTCTGTTAGTAATTGTTTTATTTACTTAGGTGCTCTTATATTGGGTGCAAGTATATTAATGAGTGTAATACCCTCATCTTGTATTACTCCTTTAATCATTATAAAATGTCCTTCTTTGTCTTTCTTTATTGTCTTTGTTTTAAAGGCTATTTTGTCTGAAACCAGTACTCCTACCCCTGCTTTTTGGGTTCTTCCATTTGCATGGAATATCTTTTTCCTTCCTTTCACGCTCAATCATATGTGTCCTACTCCCTAACGTGGGTCTCTGGTATACAGCACATCGAAGGTTCTTGCTTTATTATCCAGTCTGCCACTCTGTGTCTTTTGGTTGGAGCATTTAGTCCATTAATGTTCACTGTAATTAATGATAAATGTGTGTTTATTGTCATTTTGAGCTTATTTTTGCAGCTGATTTGGTATTTCTTCTTTGTTCCTTTCTTCTTCCTTTTGTGGCTTGGTAATTTTCCCTTTAGTTATCATGGATTTTATTTAGGTTTTGTAACTCTCTTGTAAGTTTTTGGCTTGTGGTTTTCCTTTTTTGTAAGACTATTAACCCATTACTATAATAGTTTGCATTAAATAGATAGTAATATAATCTCAAACCCATCCTATGGAGAACAAAAAATTTAAAAAAGAAAGAAAAACATACTGTATGTTTCCTTGCTTCACTCTCCCAATCTCAATGATTTAGATGTCTTCTCTAACAATATTGTGTTTTTTCTATTTGTAATTCATGGTAGTTATCACCTCTCTAGTTATGAATTTCTCATTTCTGTAGCATTTTGCTTCTTTTTAATTTAGAATACACATTTCAATATTTCTTTTAGCATGGGTTTTGTATTGCTTAATTCTTCTAGTTTTCCTTGTCTGTGAAATTCTATATCTCTACTTGTATTCTAAAGGATGGCCTTGCTGGATAGAGTATCTAAGGCTGCATCTTTTTATCATCCAGGACTTTGAATATATCTTGCCACTCCCTTCTGGCCTGTAGTGTTTATGTAGAGAAATCAGCTGAGAGCCTTTTGGGTGTTCCTTTGTAACTCATTCTTTGTTTTTCTCTTGCTGGCCATTTTTTATCCTTGACTCTGGCCATCTTGATTATGATGTCTTGGTATGGATCTGTTTAGGTTCTTCCTGTTTGGGACTCTCTGATCTTCCTGTACTTGGATATCTGATTCCTTCTTTAGGTTTGGGAAGTTTTCAGTCATGATTTCTGCAAATACCTTTTCAATCCCCTTTGTTCTTTCTTGCCCTTCTGGAATCCTTATTAAGCATAGATTGGCATGCTTTATATTATACTAAAGGTCCCTTATAATGTTTTCATTGTTTTTAATTTGTTTCTCTATCAGCTGTTCTGATTGGGTGCTTTCTGTTGTCCTGTCTTCTAGGTCACTTATCCTTTCCTCTGCATTATCTAGCCTGCTTTGTACAGCCTTTAGATCAGCTCTCATCCCAACAAATGACTTTACCAATTCTACTTGGCTCTTCTTTATAGCTTCAATTTCATTTTTGACGTATTTTATATCTCTAAACACTATCTGTTTTAGTTCCCTCAGTACTTTGATCACTCCTTTTTTGAAATCTTGATCCAGTCTGCCATTGATATCTATTTCATTGATCGTTCCTTCAGGGGATTTTTCTTGCTCTTTTAATTGGGAGTGGTTCCTCAGCTTCTCTGCATCTTGCTCTTATCTCTGTGGTACTGTGGCTTAAGGTATATCAGTTATCTATTGTGTTCTTTAAGGAGTATATTTATCTATCTATACCCTATGCAGGAATAATACTTTAAAAATATTGAGATAATTTTAAAATAAGGGAGAAAAATGTTTGAAAAGAGTGTATAGTCAATAATATTAGAGCAATTTGAACCAGAAAACAATCGAGTTGAGATGTCTTTTAAACATCTTAAAGAAATAAAAGAAAAGATCAAAAAACAGTATTTGAAACCTGTGTATAATTAATAACAAGAAATCAAAAGCAAGAGAAATAAAATGAAATGAGGTGGATTTTTAAAAAAATAATAATAAAAATATTTTAAAAGAAAAATTTTAAAGGGATTAAAAGTGTAAACATACAACTTTTTAAAAAGTAAATATTAAAAAGGTAATAGAAAATAGAACAAATTAAAAAAAGAGGATGTGTTCCCATGAAGACTGCACACTCTTTATGATTTTAATGAGAGGTCATTCTGTCTTTGCCGTTTCGTGCAGTCTGCTTGCCATTTCCAGTGGCTTTCCATTGGCACCCTCATCTGTGCTGCTCCCGTTGCCTGTCGGCAACCAGTCAGATGCTGCTCTCGGGCGAGTTAGGTGGGTGGATCAAGACCCTTCCCAGCACAGAGATCAGGTGCTGTGCTCCTGTCAGGAAAGCAGGTGGCCATCTGCCCTCTCCGTGTGCTGGTTGCTCTGTACAGCTACCTGCTCTGCCTCAGGTCTGTGCTCGGTAGGTGGGCTTGGGGAAGACCACGGAACAGCCCCTCCCCTGCTCTGTGCCATAACTCAGTCCTTGTTTGTTTTGGTGGCACAAGTTCTATGAGGTACCACAGCAGAAAGTTCCTATCTGCCTTGGGCTACAAATACTCTCAATCCTGCCTAGGAGTTTGTGGAGCCCCAGGTACAGATTCATGTCTTGGCCTCTCCCCCGCCTTGGGGCTGCACACAGGAGTATGTGGCGGCTGTGGTTGAACCCTGCCTCTCTTCTCCTGAGAAGCGCCATGGGTCTGAGAAGACAAAGGCTATGGCGCCCCTTCCTCCAGGACTCACCATCAGTGTTGCTTTGCATGAATTTTCCATAATTTATGGGGGATCCAGGTTGTTCTGTTCTGTATCTCCATCCAGCCATGGCATAGAGCACCCTGAAGTCCCCCAGGGTTGCCTCAGTGCAGCTACCCAAGTCCTCCACCCAGCTCGGGCAGCCTGTCCCGTCCCCCAGCTGCTGGCATGCGTCTCCAGCTAGGTGCCCGTTTAAGTTAGTTCTGTTGGTCAAGGGGTGCTCCATGCAGATCTGAGCCTCAGAGGCTTCCCCTCCATCCCACTGAACTCTCCATTGGAGAGGGGGAGATTTAGTGAATGAGCACTATTCCTCCATTGCTGCTCCCTTCCTGCAGGACCGGTTCTACACTGTTTTGCTTTTCCTTTTCCTTTTTTCCTTTTCTCCTACAAGATTCAAGGCATCTTTCTCTTTTTTGTCTGTTTGTTTTGTTTTTAACTTTTTTTTTATCGATTTATATTCATTTTACAATGTTGTGTCAAATTCCAAATCAGAGCATTTTTTCAGTTATACATAAACATGCATATATTCATTGACACATTTTTTTTTGCTGTGAGCTAACACAAGATCTTGTATATATTTCCCTGTGCTATACAGTATAATCTTGTTTATATATTCTACATTTTGAAATCCCAGTCTGTCCCTTTCCACCGCCTGCCCTCTTGGCAACCACAAGTTTGTGTGCTATGTCTATGAGTCTTTTTCTGTTTTGTATTGATTTTTATTTATTTATTTATTTTTTGGATTTCACATATGAGCAATCTCATATTGTATTTTTCTTTCTCGTTCTGGCTTACTTCACTTAGAATGACATTCTCCAGGAACAACCATGTTGCTGAAAATGACATTATGTTGTTGGGTTTTGTGGCTGAATAGTATTCCATTGTATAAACATACCACCACTTCTTTATCCAGTCATCTGTTGATGGACATTTAGGCTGTTTCCATGTCTTGGCTATTGTAAATAGTGATGTTATGAACATTGGGGTGTAGTTGTCATTTTGAAGTAGGGTTTCTTTTGGATATATGCCCAGGAGGGGGATTACTGGGTCATATGGTAAATCTATTCCTAGTCTTGAGGAATCTCCACACTGTTTTCCATAGTGGCTGTACCAAACTGCATTCCCACCAGCAGTGTAGGAGGGTTCCCCTTTCTCCACAGCCTCTCCAGCATCTGTCATTTGCAGACTTTTGAATAATGGTCATTCTGACTGGTGTGAGGTGATATCTCATTGTAGTTTTGATTTATATTTCTCTGATAATTAGTGATATTGAGCATTTTTCTCATGTGCCTAATGAGCATTTGTATTTCTTCCTTGCAGTGTTGCTTGTTTAGGTCTTCTGCCCATTTTTGGATTGGGTTGTTTTTGTTTTTCTTCTTAAGTTGTATGAGCTATTGATATATTCTGGAGATTAAGCCTTTGTCAGTTTAATTTGCAAAAATTTTCTCCTATTCCGTAGGTTGTCGTTTTGTTTTACTTATGGTTTCCTTTGCTCTGCAGAAATTGGTAAGTTTAATTTGGTCCCATTTGTTTGTTCTTGCTTTTATTTCTATTGCTTGGGTAGACTGCCCTAGGAAAACATTTTTGAGATGTATGTCTGATAATGTTTTACCTATATTTTCTTCTAGGAAGTTTATTGTATCCTGTCTTTGATCCATTTTGAGTTTGAGTTTATTTTTTGTGTATATTGTAAGGTGTGTTACAGCTTCATTGATTTACATGCTGCTGTCCAGTTTTCCCAACACCATTTGCTGAAGAGTTATAGCCTTTGTTTTGTAGCCTATTTTGTCTGATATGAGTATTGTTATATCTGCTTGCTTTTTTTTTCTCCAGGAAAGAAGTGTTTTTAAGTTACATTAAGCCACTTACACATGAGAGTGAATGAGTTTATCAGTGCTTTCCTCAGAACGAGGCACAGCATATCAAGCAGGGGTCAGATTGGGATGTGAGGGTGGACAATGAGGGATGGGGCACGTGGAGGATGGTGCACATGGGGACAGAGGGGGTGGGCTGGCTCAATGAGGCACACACTGGGAGATACCTGCTGGGCGCAGACCACACAGGAGGCCCTGGGGTTCTTATGGGACAGCGCCTCCCTGACACTGAAGGGAGCAGAGAGTAGGAGTCACCATCTTTGGATGGAAGCCGAGGCCTGTGGTGCAGACCGCCAGGAGCAAGTACTGGGGCACAGGGCCCACCATGTCTGTAGCAGGACTAGGTGCCAGCACTGCTGCCCCTGAAGCTTGGCCAGCCAATTCTCCCCAACATTTCTGGTCCCAGGGCCAGAGACAGAAAGGAAGCAGGGTGGCCATACAGGGGTGGAACAGGGGCCCTGAGAGCACCTGTTCGTCTATATGGGGAGGGCTCCTCACCATTCAGCATCCAGGGAGGCATCTGCTTTCTTCCTCCCAGGGTTCTCTTGGTGGTGCTGACTCTTTCTTAACCTCCTAGGGGTCCTGATCTCCAGACTCCTGGGTCCTGCTGATTCAGTTTGAGCCTTGATTTTACAACCCCCAAGAGCCTCAGCTTCTCTTTCCTGCTGGAGGATGGGTCCTCTCAGCTCTGACCAACCAGCTCCTTCTCAAAGAGGTGTTACTTGCTGGTCAAATCCATGGGAGCCACCAAGAACTCAGTGCAGGAGGGGCTAGGAGACCTGAATGATTCTGATCTCTGTATAGCTGTGTGGTATCGCTCCAGCTTCTGGCTTAACTTGACGGTGCTGTTAGGGAGCCTCATGCTGGTGCTGCAGGTTAAGGTGGTCTCGGAGTTGTCTCTCATGGGGCTTATCCAAAAGATGGTCCTGGGGCTGGAGTGCTGGAGGGAGGTACTGTAGGTAGACTGGGTGGGTGAGGAGGTATCTGATTCATCCTCCTTGCTGGGGATTTTCATCTGCAGAGTGGTGGATGGGAGGCGGCAAGCCACAGTCAGAGACTCTGGCCCTTGCTCTTACAGCCCTGCTGAGAACAGAGGCTCCTTCTCAGGGCTGGCCCTTCTCTGCCCCTCAGTGGTGGATGGGCTCTCCCCAAAAGCCAGAAGCTCCCTGTCCTGGGGCTGCCATGAGGCTGCTGCCTTAAATGAGACCAGCTTTGTCTCCATGGCTGGGGTCTTCTCAAAGAGTGTTGCCTTCTCAGACGCCAGTCTCCTCTCTGAGCCTAATGTCTTCTCTGGGCCTGGCAGCTTCTCTGAGAAATGTTTTTTTGTTTTTTGCTTTTATTCCCCTAGAACTGACCTCTAACTGAGATAGATCTTTTTTCCAACATTGCAACCTTCTCTGACACAGACACTTTGTTGGGGCTGGGGGACTTCTCGGAGATATTGGAGTCTGGTCTCTATTCAGGCACTGATGTCTTCTCTGTAACAGAGGGCTTCTCTGGAGCCAAGCCTTTTTCCAAGACCCCCTTCCTTCTGCCTCCTGGCTCCCTGCTGGCAGAGCTCTCCTCCTCCTCCTCCAAGGACTACTGCTCTCTATTCATTTCCTTTTGCAAGAAATCTTTTTCCATTCCCTCAATTTCAGTCTGTGTGTGTCCTTAGCTCAGAAGTGAGTCTCTTGTAGTCTGAAAATAAATGTGTCTTTTTTTTTAATCCAGTTAGAGGCCCTATGCCTTTTTTTTTATACATTTTTACTGATTTATAATCATTTTCCAATGTTCTCTCAAATTCCAATGTTCAGCACAATTTTTCAGTCATTCATGGACATATACACACATTGTCACAATTTTTTCTCTGTGAGTTATCATAACATTTTGTATATATTTCCCTGTGCTATACAGTGTAATCTTGTTTATCTATTCTACAATTTTGAAATCCCAGTCTATCCTTTCCCACCCTCCAACCTCCTGGCAACCACAAGTCTGTATTACTTGTCTGTGAGTCTATTTCTGTCCTGTATTTATGCTTTGTTTTTGTTTGTTTGTTTGGTTTGGTTTTTGTTTTTTAGATTCCACATATGAGCGATCTCATATGGCATTTTTCTTTCTCTTTCTGGTTTAGTCCACTGAAAATGACATTCTCCAGGAACATCCATGTTGCTGCAAATGGTATTATGTTGTCAGTTTTCATGGCTGAGTAGTATTCCATTGTATAAATATACCACTTCTTCTTTATCCAGTCACCTGTTGATGGACATTTAGGCTGTTTCCATGTTTTGGCTATTGTAAATACTGCTACTATGAACATTGGGGTGCAGGTGTAATCCTGAAGTAGATTTCCTTCTGGATAGAGTCAAAGGAGTGGAATTCCTGGGTCATACAGTAAGTCTATTTTTTTGAGGAATCTCCACACTGTTTTCCATAGTGGCTGCACCAAACTGCATTCCCACCAGCAGTGTAGGAGGGTTATCCTTTCTCCACAGCCTCTCCAGCATTTGTCATTTGTGGATTTTTGAATGAAGGCCATTCTGACTGGTGTGAGGTGTTACTTCATTGTAGTTTTGATTTGCATTTCTCTGATAATTAGTGATATTGAGCATTTTTTCATGTGCTTTTTGATCATTTGTATGTCTCCCTTGAAGAATTGCTTGTTTAGCTCTTCTGCCCATTTTTTTAACATTTTTTATTGATTTATAATCATTTCACAATGTTGTGTCAAATTCCAGTGTTCAGCACAAATTTTCACTCATTCATGGACATATACACTCTCATTGTCACATTGTTTTCTCTGTGATTTAACATAATATTTTGTGTATATTTCCCTGTGCTATACAGTGTAATCTTGTTTATTTATTCTACAATTTTGAAATTCCAGTCTATCCCTTCCCATCCTCTACCCAACTGGTAACCACAAGTGCGTATTCTCTGTCCATAAGTCTTTAGATTCCACAAATGAGTGACCTTATATGGTATTTTTCTTTCTCTTTCTGGCTTACTTCACTTAGAATGACATTCTCTAGGAGCATACATGTTGCTGCAAATGGCATTATGTTGTCAGTTTTTATGGCTGAGTAGTATTCCATTGTATAAATATACCACTTCTTCTTTATCCAGTCACCTATTGATGGACATTTAGGCTGTTTCCATGTTTTGGCTATTGTAAATAGTGCTGCTATGGACATTGGGGTGCAGGTGTCATCCTGAAGTAGATTACCTTCTGGATACAAGCCCAGGATTGGAAATCCTGGGTCATATGGTAAGTCTATTCCTAGTATTTTGAGGAATCTCCACACTGTTTTCCATAGTGGCTGCACAAAACTGCATTCCCCACCAGCAGTGTAGGAGGGTTCCCCTTTCTCCACAGCCTCTCCAGCACTTGTCATTTTTGGATTTTTGAATGACGGCCATTCTGAATGTTGAGAGGTGATACCTCATTATAGTTTTGATTTGCATTTCTCTGATAATTAGTGATATTGAGCATTTTTTCATGTGCTTTTTGATCATTTGTATGTCTTCCTTGGAGAGTTGCTTGTTTAGGTCTTCTGCCCATTTTTGGATTGGGTTGTTTATTTTTTTCTTATTGAGTCGTATGAGCTGCTTATATAATCTGGTGATCAAGCCTTTGTTGGTTTCACTTGCAAAAATTTTCTCCAATTCCGTACGTTTTCTTCTTGTTTTATTTCTGGTTTCCTTTGCTCTGCAGAAGCTTGTAAGTTTCATTAGGTCCCATTTGTTTATTCTTGCTTTTATTTCTTCTAGGAGAAAATTTTTGAAATATATGTCAGATAATGTTTTGCCTATCTTTTCCTCTAGGAGATTTATTTTATCTTGTCTTATGTAAAAGTCTTTAATCCATTTTGAGTTGATTTTTGTATATGGTGTAAGAGTGTGTTCTAGCTTCATTGTTTTACATGCTGCTGTCCAGTTTTCCCAACAAAATTTGCTGAAGAGACTGTCTTTAATCCATTGTATATTCTTGCCCCCTTTGTCGAAGATGAGCTGACCAAAAGTTTGTGGGTTCATTTCTGGGTTCTCTATTCTGTTCCTTTGGTCTATATGTCTGTTTTGTTACCAATACCATGCTGTCTTGATGGCTGTAGCTGTATAGTATTGTCTGAAGCTGGGAGAGATATTAATCCAGCCTCTTTCTTTCTCTTCAGTAATGTTTAGAAATTCTAGGTCTTTGATGGTTCCATAAAAATTTTATTATGATTTGTTCTAGTTCTGTGAAATATGTCCTGGGTAATTGGATAGGGATTGCATTAAATCTGTAGATTGCCTTGGGCAGTGTGACCATTTTAATAATATCGATTCTTCCTATCCAAGAGCATGGAATATCTTTCCATTTTTTAAAGTCTTCTTTAATTTTCTTCATCAATGGTTTATAGTTTTCTGTGTATAATTCTTTCACCTCCTTGGTTAGATTTATTCCCAGATATTTTATTACTTTGGGTGCTATTTTAAAGGGGATTGATTCTTTACTTTCTTTTTCTGTTGATTTATCATTAGTGTAAATAAATGCAACTGATTTTTGAACGTTAAATTTGTAACCTGCTACATTGCTGAATTCTTCAATCAGCTCTAGTAGTTTTTGTGTGGACCTTTTAGGGTTTTCTATATATAGAAAAATGTCGTTCACTTACAGTGACACATTCACCTCTTCTTTTCCAATTTGGATCCCTTTTATTTCTTTCTCATTCCTGATTGCTGTGGCTAGGACTTCCAGGACTATGTTGATTAGGAGTGGTGATAGTGGGCATCCTTATCTTGTCCCAGATTTTAGTGGGAAGCTTTTGAGTTTTTCACCATTGAGAACAATGCTGGCTGTAGGTTTGTCATATATAGCTTTTATTATGTTGAGTTATGTTCCCTCTATACCCACATTGGAGAGAGTTTTTATCATAAATGGGTGTTGAATTTTATCAAATGCTTTTTCTGCATCAATTGAGATGATCAGGTGGTTTTTGTCCTTTCTGTTGTTGATGTGATGTATTACATTGATTGATTTGCGTATGTTGAACCAGCCTTGTGTCCCTGGGTTGAACCCCACTTGGTCATGATGTATAATATTTTTTATGTGTTGTTGGATTCTATTTGCTAAAATTTTGGTGAGGATTTTGGCGTCTATGTTCATCAGTGATATTGGCCTATAATACTCTTTTTTTGTAGTGTCTTTGCCTGGTTTTGGTATCAGGGTGATGGTGGCTTCATAGAATGAGTTTGGGAGTATTCCTTCCTTTTCAATCGTCTGGAAGAGTTTGAGAAGGACTGGTATGAGTTCTTCTGTGTATCTTTGGTAGAATTCCCCGGTGAAGCCGTCAGGTCCTGGACTTTTATTTGTAGGGAGGTTTTTAATTGCTATTTCTATTTCCTTTCTAGTGATCGGATTGTTCAAGTGTTCAGTTTCTTCTTGATTCAGTTTTGGTGGACAGTATGTTTCCAGAAACTTGTCCTTCTCCTCTGGGATATCCATTTTGGTTCCATATAGTTTTTCATAATATTCTCAGATGATATTCTGTATTTGTATTTTGTTTGTTGTAATTTCTCCATTTTCCTTTCTTATTTTGCTTATTTGTGCTCTCTCTTTTTTTCTTTGTGAGTTTGGCCAGAGGTTTGTCGATTTTATTTATTTTTTCAGAAAACCAGCTTTTGGTTTGGTTGATTTTTTCTATGGTCTTGTTAATCTCTATTGTATTTAATTCCTCTCTGATCTTTATTATTTCCTTCCTTCTGCTGCTTTTTGGGGCTTTTTGCTCTTCTTTTTCTAATTGATTCAGGTGGTGGGTTAACTTGTTTATTTTAGATTGTTCTTCATTTTTGAGGAAGGCCTGTTTCGCTATAAACTTCCCTCTTAGCACTGCTTTTGCTGTGTCCCATAGGTTTTGAGTAGTTGTGCTTTCATTATCATTTGTCTCAAGGTATTTTTTAATTTTAGCTTTGATTTCCTCATTGATCCATTGTTTTTTCAATGACATATTGTTTAATCTCCATGCTTTTCTTTTTTTCTCCTTTGTTTCTCTGTTGTTGATTTCCAGTTTCATACCATTGTGGTCAGTAAAGATGCTTGAGATAATTTCTATCGTCTTAAATTTGTTGAGGTTTCTTTTTTGTCCAAGTACATGATCAATCCTGGAAAATGTTCCATGTGCTTTTGAAAAGAATGCATATTCTATTTTTTGGGGTGTAATTCTCTGAAAATATCCACCAAATGTAGTTTTTCTATTGTAGTATTTAATTTCTCTGTTGCCTTGTTTATTTTGTGTGTGGAAGATCTGTCTAGTGATGTTAATGCAGTGTTAAAATCTCCAACTATGATTGTATTCCCATCAATATCGCCCTTTAACTCTGTTAGTAATTCTTGTATGTACTTAGGTGCTCCTATATTGGGTGCATATATATTAACGAGTGTATTATGTTCATCTTGTATCACTCCTTTAATCATTATAAAATGTCCTTCTGTATCTTTCTTTATGGCCTTTGTTTTAAAGTCTATTTTGTCTGCAATCAGTACTGCAACACCTGCTTTTTTGGCTTTTCCATTTGGATGGAATATCCTTTTCCATCCTTTCACTCTCAATCTATATCTGTCCTTCTCCCTAAAGTGGGTCTCTTGTATGCAGCATATTGAAGGTTCTTGCTTTATTATCCAGTCTGCCACCCTATGTCTTTTGACTGGAGCATTTAGTCCATTAACATTTACAGTAATTAATGATATATGTGTGTTTATTGCCATTTTGAACTTATCTTTGCAGTTGAATTGTTATATCCTCTTTGTTCCTTTCTTCTTCCTTTTGTGGTTTGGTAATTTTCCTTTGTATTATCACGGATTTTATTTAAATTTTGTGAGTCCCTTGTAAATTTTTGACTTGTGGTTACCCTTTTTTTAAATCTATTAACCCATTACTATAACTGATTTATTAAACTGATTGTAACATGATCTCAAACCCATCCTACTGTTAAAAAATTTTAAAAAAGAAAAAAAAAATTCTGTATTTCTCTGCCTCACTCTCCCATTCTCAGTGATTTGTATGTATTCTTTAATAATTTCGTGTTTTCTTTATTTGTAATTCATGAGTTATCACCTTTCCAGTTGTGAGTTTGTCATTTCTGTAGCATCCTGCTGCTTTTCTATTTAGAATAGCCCTTTCAATATTTCTTTTAGCATGGGTTTAGTGTTGCCAAACTCCTGCAAATTTTTTTTGACTGTGAAACTCTTTATTTCTCCTTCTATCCTAAAGGATATCCTTGCTGGATAAAGTATCCTAGGCTGCATGTTTTCTTCATTCAGGGCTTTGAATATATCTTGCACACCCTTCTGGCCTGTAGTGTTTGTGTAGAGAACTCAGCTGAGAGCCTCATGGGGGTTCCCTTGTAATTCACTTTTTGCTTTTCTCTTGCTGCCTTTAGAATCATTTCTTTATCCTTGACTCTGGCCATCTTGATTATGATATGTCTTGGTGTGGGTCTATTTGGGTTCTTCCTCTGGGACCCTCTGAGCTTCCTGTACTTGGATATCTGATTCCTTCTTTAAGTTTGGGAAATTTTCAGTCATGATTTCTTCAAAAACCTTTTCAATCCCCTTTGATCCTTCTTCCCCTTCTGGGACCCTTATTATGCTAAGATTAGGATGCTTTATATTATCCCATAGGTCACTTATGCTATTTTCATTATTTTTTATTTGCTAATGTTGTAGTTCTTCTGAATGGGTGATTTCTAATGCCCTGTCTTCTAGATACTCTGCTTTATCTAATCGGCTTTGCACAGCTATTAGATCATTCGTCATCTCTTTCAATGAGTTTACCCATTCTACTTGGCTCTTCTTTATAGCTTCAATTTCATTTTTGACATATTTTATATCTCTAAACACTATCTCTTTTAATTCCTTCAGCAATTTGATCACTCCTTTTTTGAAATCTTGATCTAGTAGGCTATCGATGTCTATTTCATTGATCTTTCTTTCAGGGGATTCCTCTTGTTCTTTTAATTGGGAAAGGTTTCTCTGCTTCTTCATCTTGCTCATACCTCTCTGGCACTGTAGTTTATGTAGTATCAGTTGTGTATTTTGGATGTTAAGGATTTTATATATCTAATGCCTATTTATGAATAGAACTTAGGAAAAAAAGAAAGAAATAATAAGAGAGAGAGAGAAAGATTTTTATAAGAAGGGAGAAAGAGGGTTTGAAAACAGTGTATAATGAATAATAGAAGAGCGAGTTGAAGCAGAGTATTAATCGGGTTGAGACTTCCTTTTAAAACCTTTAAAAAAAAGAAAATGAAAAAAAAGAGGTTGGGGAGAAGAATAGATGTATTTGACGCCTGTGTCTAATCAATAACAGGACATCCAAACCCAAGAGAAATAGAAATGAATTAAGAAGTAAAAATTAAGAGAGTAATTGAAAATAGAACAGGTAAAAACAGATTTAAGAACAAAACAAAAAACAAACAAAGAAAAAAACAAAAACAAAAACAAAACAAAACAAAAGGGGTTGTCGGTGTTCTCCTGGAGTCTGTGTGCTTTTAATGTGAAGTCCTTCTGTCTTCGTCCTGTTTTGGAAGCTCAGCTTGTTTTTAGAGGTCCTCCGTTGGCGCTCTCTTCTGTGCTGCTCCCAGCACCTGTTGGCAAGCAGATCGTGCCTCCTCCTAACACGGGGTCAGATGCAGCTCTCCTCTGCTGTCGGCGGGCCGGTCACTGCCCGTCCGGATGCCGCAGTCAGATGTTGCAGTCTGGCCAGGCAGGAGGGCGGGTCGTGACCCCTCCCAGCACCTCGGTCAGGGGCTGTGTTCCTGCCTGACAGGCGGGGGGGCCGCTCTCCCTCTGCCTGCGCCGCCAGTAGCTCCGCTGCTCTGTGCGGCTGCGCGCTGCACCCTGGCCCGCGCTCCGCCCTGGCCGTGCTCCGCGGGTGGGCTCGGGGAAGACCAAGGGGCAGCCTAGTCCCTGCTCAGAGCCAAGACCCAGCTCCTTGTTTGTCTTTGTGGAGGACCAGGATGGAAAGATCCTACCTGCCCCGGGGTGTAGGCCTGTCTCTGTCTGGTCTTTGAGGCTGCTGAGCCCTTCGGTGTGGATGCAGGTTTCGCCCCTGCCCCCGCCTGGGTGCTAAGCGCTGGAGAATATGGCGGCTCTGCCTGGGCCCCGCCTCTCTTCCCCTGAAAAGTTTCCGTGGGTTTTCAGAGATGGGGGTATGCACCCTTCCTCTGAGTGTACACCAACCTTGCTGTTTTATGGAGGGCCCAGGATGTTCTGTCCTGTACACCCACAGCCACGGCGCCCAGCCCCTTGCAGTCCCCCGGAGCTGCCTCCGTGCAGCCGCCCCTGTCCTCCGTCCGGCTTGTGCAGTCTGGCCCTGCCCGCCGCTGCAGGCCTGAGTCTCAGGCTGGGTGTCAGGGGGACGCTCTGTGCCCGTTTAACTTAGTTCTTTCAGACAAGGGCTGCTCTGTACAGATCCGAGCCTCGGAGGCTCCCCCTCCATCCCGCTGGCCTCTCAGTTGAATAGGGGAGACCCAGCGAGCGAGCGCCAGTCCTCCTTTGCCGCTCCCTCCCCGCGGGACCCGTCCCGCGCTGCTTCGCCTTTTGTTCTTTCTTTTTTCCTTTTGTCCTACCAGATTTTTGGCGTCTTTATCTTTTGAAGAGGGCGATGTTCTGTCGGAGTTCCGCAGGTGCTCTGCTTGGCTGAGTGAGTATGTAGATGTGGATCTTGGTGTATTTGTGGGAGAGGGTGACTTACAAGCGTCTTTCTACTCCGCCATCTTGCCTCTTCTATCTCTGCACATTTTTGTATTGGGTTGTTTAATTTTTTCTTATTGAGTCGTATGAGTTGCTTATATATTCTGGAGATCAAGCCTTTGTCAGTTTCACTTGCAAAAATTTTCTCCCATTCCGTAGGTTTTCTTCTTGTTTTACTTCTGGTTTCCTTTGCTGTGCAGAAGCTTGTAAGTTTCATTAGGTCCCATTTGTTTATTCTTGCTTTTATTTCTTCTAGGAGAAAATTTTTGAAATGTATGTCAGGTAATATTTTGTCTATGTTTTCCTCTAGGAGTTTTATTTTATCTTGTCTTATGTTTAAGTCTTTAATCCATTTTGAGTTGATTTTTTATATGGTGTAAGGGAGTGTTCTAGCTTCATTGTTTTACCTGCTGTTGTCCAGTTTTCCCAACACCATTCGCTAAAGATACTGTCTTTATTCCATTGTATCTTCTTGCCTCCTTTGTCGAAGATGAGTTGACCAAAAGTTTGTGGGTTCATTTCTGGGCTCTCTATTCTGTTCCATTGGTCTATAAGTTTTGGTACCAATACCATGCTGTCTTGTTGGCCCTATGCCTTTTGATTGGAGCATTTAGTCTATTGACACTAAATATAATTATTAATGGATATGTACTTAGTTATTTTAATATTTGTTTTCAAGTTCTTTTTGTCATTCTTCTATGCTCACTTCTCCATTTTTTCTTTCTTCCCTTGTGGTTTGATTATTTCTTTTACTAATATGCTTGTGATAATTTCTCTCTATTTTTGTGTATCCATTGTAGGTGGTTTTAATTTTTGGTTACCATGGGGTTCATATTTGTTGACTTATAACTATATCTACTCTTTTAAACCAGTAGTCATTTAATTCTAACACATTCTAGAAGATCTACATTTTTTACTCCCCTATGACACATTTTGTGTTTTTGATATCATAATTACCCTCTCATGTTTGTCCCTTCATTGTTTATTGTAGTTACAGTTGCTTTTACTATTTTTGTCTTTTAATTAACATGCTATCTTTTTTTAAAAAGTGATTGAGCGTCAGCCCTTATATATTTGCTTTTCCTGATCAGATTTTTCTTTTCCCATATATTCTTACTTATTTTCCACTTAGAGAAGACACTTAAACCTTTTTAGGGTAGGTTTAGTATTAATGAACTCTTGTAGATTTTTCTTATCTTTGAAGTTCTTTAACTTTCCTTCAAATCTAAATGAAAATCTTGTTGGGTAGAATACCCTAGGTTGCAGGTTTTCCCCTCTCAGGACTTGAAATATATCATGCCACCCTGTTCTGGCCTGCAAAGTTTTGCAAAGAAATCAGCTGATAGCCTTATGGAGATTCCTGTGTATGGGACTCTTTATTTTTCTCTTGCTGCCTTTGGGATCCTCCCTTTAAATTTAGCTATTTAAGTTATGATACCTCTTAGTGTACATTTGTTTAAGCATATCTTGTTTGCAATCCTCTCTTCATCCTATAACTTAATATTTGTTTCCTTCTTCATGTTTAGGAAGTTTTCAACCATAATTCCATTCAAATACATTTTCAGTTGCCTTTTCTCTGTCTTCTTCTGGGACTCCTGTAATGTGAATGTTAGTGCACAGTTTTATCCCAGAAATCTTCTAAACTATTTTTTTTTCCAAATTTGTTTTTTCTTTTCACTATTCTGATTGGGAGATTTCCATTATTCTATCTTCCAGATCACTTATGTGATCTTTTGTGTCACTTAGTCTGCCATTCATTCCTTTCTAGTGTGTTTATTTTAATTTGTTGAATTCTTCATTTCTGATTGGATCTTTTTAATATTTTCTCATTCTTTGTTAAAATTCTTATTGTGTTCACCTATTCTTTTATCTAATTCACTTATCATTCTTATTACCAATGACTTGAATTCTTTATCTAGTAAAGTGTTTATTTATGTTTCATTGTTTATTTTTTCAGGGCTTTTTCTCTTTTGCTTTTTAAATTGAATGTAGTTCCTCTGCCTTTTTATTTTGCTTATCTTTCTCTACCTCTGTTAATTTAGATGGAATATTTACCTACTTTTATCTTAAATTGATGTCCTTATATGGCAGCATCCCTATACCAATTTTGTGTGCCCAGTGCCTTTGGGTGGGAGAGCTTGATTTAATGTTGTTACCTCTTTCCTAAGGGTGTGTTGGCAGCTATCTCCTTGGTAGGGAGTGGAGCTGTAGATGGAGGGGCTAGAGCTTAAGCCAAGTGTGAGGTGGAACTTTTCCTCTCCTCAGTGCTGCCCTTGTCTTACCTGAGGCAATGCCTGACCTCAAGTTCTTGGAGCAGAACCCCTGAAGATCAGGCCTAAACTGGCTCTGTTTCCTTTAAACGTGTGTTTTCCCTTCTCTTTGACCCTTGCTCCTACCAGAGGAAGTGATGGAGCAATGTCTGGCCTGTGTGTGCTCTCAACTCTTGCCTGAGCAGAGGTCCAAGACAGACAGAGGTCCGAGGCAGACAGACGTCCAAGTTGTCTCTGATGTGCTGCAATTGTAGGCACCAGCAATTGTTTCCCTTGCTCTGCTCAGATGCTGCCTTGGGTCCAAGTTCCCTTTGTCCCTTACAGCCAATCACTCCCCCAAGACTCCTACATCCCCAATCTCCTTTCAAGCCACACCACAGGGCATCCATGGCCTGCATGGACTCAGCATATATTGGGGCATAAACTATGGTGAGCCAGCCTCCATCAGATTTGGGGCTACTTCTGAGGCACTGTGTGAGTACATGCCAATGATGATCACTGCCCCACCCAGATAGAGCTCCAAGACCAAGTCACTCTTCCATCCCAGAGCTGAACATTCAACCTGTGCATTGGAGCCTTAGATCCAATTTTGTGAGATGGAGTGGAGTAATGAGGTCTTGAGCATTTGCTTGGCTCTGGTTGGGGTATCCCTGGAAGCAGTTGTGGGACAATGATCAACCACTAGAACAGTCTTCAATGTGCACTCCTCACCCTGCCTTGGAGGCAAGCCAGCACATGTACTCCTCATGAGTGAAGTCCATGCATCCCAGAGCCCTCCTTTTAGTTCCAGTTTTCCTCCAACCAGATAAGGTTGTTCAGTTCCACTGAGTAGGACCCTAAGATTGGAGTGCATAATCTGTGGCTTGAATTGTTTACTCCCCAGGGAGCTTCTCCTACTGTGTAATCTCCCTTTTCCTCAGTCCCCTCCCAAGGGCACATGTCCCAACCTGACCACTTTTCTTTCCTTTCTATCCAATTATGTGTGGATCTTTCTTAAAGGTTTGGTTTTATGGGAGTCTTTTTGCCATTTCCAGTTAGTTTTCATTGACAATTGTTCCACATGTAGAATATTTTTAACGTGTTCATGGAGGAAGGTGAGTTCAAAGTCCTCCAATTCTACTATTTCAAATGATCACTACTCTATGTCTTTTGATTGGTGAATTTAGCCCACTTACATTTTAAATAGTTACTGACAGATATGTTCTTATGCCATTTTTAAATTGTTTTGTGATTGGTTTTGTAATTTTTATTTGTCCCTTCTTTCTGTTTTTGTTTTTTTTCCATTATGATTTGATGGATTCCTTGAGTGTTATGTTTGAATTTATTGTCTTTATTTACTGTGTATCCCTTGTAGGAATTTGTTCGTGGTTAACAAGTGTTATATATATATATATATATATATATATATATATATATATATATGTTATATATATTATATATTATATATTATATATTAAATATTATATATCTATGATGTATAATATATAATATAATATAATATAATATAATATAATATAATATATATAATATATATAATCAACCTGTTTATACAGCCATCTACATTAAGCAGATGATTGCTTAAGTTCAAAGGCATTCTAAAAGCACTGTATTTTTACTTCTGTCACATTTTATGTTTTTAATGTCATATTTTGCATCTTTTTATTTTATATATCCTTTATCTCCTTATTGTAGTTAGAGTTGATTGTACTACTTTTGTCTTTTAACCTTCATACTAGCTTTTTAAGTAGCTGATACACTGCTTTTACTATATATTTACCAGTGAGATTTATTTCATGTATTTTCTTGTTTCTAGTTGTGGCCTTTTAGTCTCTGTTTAAAGGATACCCTATGATATTTCATGTAATACTGGTTTAGTGATGATAAATTCCTTTGGTTTTGCTTACCTGGGAAGCTCTTTATGCCTCCTTCAATTCTGAATGATAAGTTTACCAGATAGAGTATTCTAAGTTATTATTTCCTTTCAGCATTTTAACTATATCCTGACATTCCCTTTTGTCCTATAAGTTTTCTACCAAATAATAAGCTGATAGTTTTATGGAGTTTTTACTCAGTAATAAGCTGATAGTCTTATTTTTTCTCTTGTGGACTTTAAGATTCCCTCTATATCATTAAATTTGCCAGTTTAATTATAATAAGTCTTGGTGTGGATCTCTTTGGGATCATCTTGTTTGGGACTCTCTATGCTTTCTGTAAATGGGTGTCTGTTTCTTTAGCCAGATTAGGAAAGTTTTTAGCCATAATTTCTTCAAATAATTTTTCTGTCACTTTCTCTTTCTTTTTCTGTGTCTGAGACCTATGTAATGTGAATGTTAGTCTATTTTATGTTGTTCTATATTTCCCATAATCTTTTTTCATTAAAATTTTTTTCTCATTTTTGCTGTTTTAATTGGATGATTTCCACTACTCTAGCTTCAGGATCACTTACTTATTTTTGAATCATATAATCTACTATTGATTCCCTCTGATGTATTTTTTTAAATTTGTTTATTGAGAATTTTAGCTCTGATCATTTTTTCTTATATTTTCTAAGTCTTTGTTGAAGTTCTCACTGTGTTTCCTCATTTCTCTTCTGAGTTTAATGAGCATCACTGTGACCATTTTTGAATTCTTTATTAGGTAAATTACTTATCTCAATTTTTTAGTGTTTTTTTGCAGAATTTTATTTATTCTTTTATTTGGAACATATTTCTCTGTCTCTTCATATTGTTTGACTTTCTGCTTTTTTTTTTTCTATGAGTTAGGTAAAAAAGCTACCACTCTTGGTCTTGAAAGAGTAGCCAGTTGTAAATTTTTTGTCTGGCTGTTTTAGCTGGAGCTGGGGCAGGTATAGTCCAGGGCATTCCCTGGGGAGCATCACACCTGAGGACACCTTGGGAGAGCAACTGAATCTGGAGTGGATTTGGGCAAATGGGAGTCCCATGGGTACTCAAACAATAGTGTTCACCAGCACCTCTCACTCTAGGGAGGGCTCCAGAAGTTTTTTGTCTATTTTGCAGAAGCTGTAGTGTTAGTTAGTGAACCTCCTTCACATATAATCTAGATACCATTTAAGCCACTGTTTTCCTGCTGAGTCTTAGATTGACCAAGTTGATGTTTGGACCCCTCAGAAATATCCCTTTCTACTACAGGTAACTGTGTCAACAGTGGGGTTCCCATGGATACCATGTCTCTGTATTTCCTACTTATTTCCATGTAGTTCTTCTGTGTGCAGTAGCTGTTCAATAAGTCCTCAGATCTTCATCAGGAGTTGTTCCACATGTGGGTATAGATTTGATTTGTCCATGGTAGGAAGTAAGCTCAGGATTTTCCTACAACTCAATCTTGAACCGCTTTCTCTCATATATTTCATTTTAAAAGTGCTGTTCTCAAACTATAAAAGTTATTTTAAGCCCATGATTCAGTTGCAGACCACAAAGCATCACCTTTAGGATCTGTTAATAGCATCTGGAAAGATGAATTCTGGACTCTCCATTCCACTGGATAAAAAAATATAAATAGATAAATGGAATTGCATCAAACTAAAAACTTATTCACAGCACAGGAATCAATTAACAGAGTGAAGAGAAAACCTATGAAATGGGAGAAAATGTATGCAAAGCATACATCTGGTAAAGGGTCAATATCCAGATGTATAAGGAACTCAAACAACCCATTAGCAAGAAAAAGACCTGGCTGAAAAATGGTCCAAGGACCTGAATAGGAATTTCTCAAAAGAAGACATATAAATAGCCAACAGATATATGAAAAGGTGCTCAACATTAGTAATCATCAAGAAATGCAAACTGACACCATAATATAACTTCACATCAATTAGAATGTCTACTATCAAAAAGTGAAGAAACAAATGTTTGTGAGGGTATGGAGTAAAAGAAATCTTTGTACAATGTTTATGGGAATATAAATTGATAAGCACTATAGAAAACTTTATGAAATTTTCTCAAAAGATTGAAAATATAACTACCATGTGATCCAGCAATCCCATTTCTGAGTATATATTCAAAGGAATTTAAATGACTAACTCAGAGAGATATCTACATTCCCATGTTCATTGCAGCATTATTTACAGTAGCCAAGATATGAATGCAATCCAAAATTCCATTGATGGATCAATGGATAAAGAAGAATTATTGTATATAAACAATGGAATATCATTAAACCATTAGAAAGAAGGAATTCTTGTCATTCTTGTCATGGATGAACCTGGAGAACATTACGTTAAGTGAAATAAAAAGGACAGGAAAAGACTTATTCTGTATGATCTCACTTATATGTGGATTCTCTAACAAATGTGGAACACATAGAAGCAGAGAGTAGAATGTTAGTTATCAAGGACCTTAGAGGTGGGGGTGGAGAAAATGAGGATATGTACTAAAGGGTACAAAGTTGAATTATGTAGGTGAATAAGCCTAGAGGTCTAATGTACAGGCATGACGACTATAGTTTATAATACTATATTGAATACAAGAATTATGCTAAAGGTAGATTTCATGTGTACTCATCACACACACACACAAATGTTAACTTTATGTGATAATTATGTTAACTTGGTTGACTATAGTCATAATTTTACTATGTATACTAAATCATTATGTTGTATACCCTAAATATATAGAATTCTTATTTTGAAATATGTATTTTTTAAACCTCTGGAAAAGCACTTAAATTTAAAGGTGAAATGACATGATGCTTGGGATTTGCTTTAAAATAGTCTAACAAAACACAGGTGACTGTATGAAACAAAGTTAAAATATTAGTAATTGTCAATATAACTTACATTAGACCTCTGAACCCCATAAGTATGTGTGAGTGGGGGAGTGTAATTATGCCAATATATCTACTTTATGTTTGTTTTTAAAATGTACCTAATGACAGAGAATACTATGAAAAATAAATAGAAACTATATAGAGGAGTCAATCAAAAACAGAAAAATCAATGGCTGAGATTTGAGCAAGCTAAAGGCAGTCAAAATCAGACTAAATAATGTAGAGGAATGAATAAGTGACTTACAAGATAGGATAACAAAAGTCACCCAGTTAGAACTGCAGACAGAAAGGAATTTTTTTTAAAAAAATGAAATCAATATAAGGGA
The DNA here is from genome assembly GCF_048564905.1 of Vicugna pacos. NCBI lineage: Eukaryota > Metazoa > Chordata > Mammalia > Artiodactyla > Camelidae > Vicugna > Vicugna pacos. The sequence goes on along the minus strand of NC_133023.1, from coordinate 50,871,377 downwards.
TCAATGGGATAATATAAAGTGTGCTAATCTATGCATAATGGGGACCCAGAAGGAGAAGAAAGATAAAAGAGACTTGAAAAGGTATTTGAAGAAATCATGACTTAAAACATTCCAAACCTAAGGAAGGAAACCAATATCCAACTACAGGAAGCACAGTGGGCCCCAAACAAGAAAAATACAAACAGACCTACTACCAAGACATATTATAAGTAACATGGCCAAAGTTAAAGACAAAGAAAGGATTCTAAAGGAAGCAAGAGAAAAACAAAGAGACAGATACAAGGGAACCCCCTACAAGGACTTAAGCTGTTTTCTCTACACAATCACTGCTGGCCAGAAGGGAGTGGCAGGATATATTCAAAGTCCTGAATGAGAAAAAGCTGCAATATAGCATACTCTATCTGGCAAGACTATCCATTAGAGCAGAAGGAGAGATTAAAAAATCTCACAAACAAGCAAAAACTAAAATAAATCAGCAATACTAAACCTATCCTAAAAGAAATATTGAAAGATGTACTCTCAATTGAAAAGAAACAGGAAGCCATAGACATGAGAAAACCATACTTGGAAATGTGGTAACTAAAATAAGTTGCAAGAGAATAAACATGAGATGTCCAAAAACAAAAACAAAAACAAAAACACATCAAAATCTTGAAAGGTGGGAGAAAGGAGCATGAAAATATAGATTTTTTATTTCTCTCTTTAAATTTTTTTTCTTTTTCTGCATTATTTTCAGGATGTTTTTGAGCCTACATGACAATCAGTCTTAAGCAAACAGATATAGTCAGGGTATAACATACTTGAAAAACAGGGTAACCAGAAACCAAAAGTATACAAAAGAGTCACAAAAACCAAAAAGAAACCAAGCTAATACAAAAGAAATTTATCAACCCCCCAAAATATCTTATGATATCAGTTACATGTGGAATCTAAAAAAAAAAAGAACTTATTTACAAACCAGAAACAGATTAACAGACAAAGAAAACAAACTTATGGTTTTCAGATGGGGGAGAAAGTGGGTGGGAAGGGATAAACTGAGAGTTTGAGATTCGCAGATACTAACTAACTAACTAACTAATTAACTAGCTATATATATATATATATATATATACTACATAAAAAATAGTTCATAGTGTATAACACAGTCAACTGTATTCAATATCTTGTAGTAACTTATGGTAAAAAATCATATAAAAATAAACATATGTATGTTCATGTATGACTGAAGCATTATGCTGTACACCAGAAATTGACACATTATTGTAAACTGACTATACTTCAATAAACATGTATATTTAAAGATGTAAACAGAATGAATGAATGAATGAATGAATGGATGAATAAATAAACAAATAAATAAATAAATAAAATAAAAAGTACCTAATGGAAAGTTTTTTTTTAAAGATACAGAAGTGAATAAAAAAGAACTTATCAGTTTCTTAAAAAAATTCATCATAAATCTACCATAAAAGCCAACCATTTTACTCCAAAGTATTTAAGCAAGAGATGTGAAAGCATGTACCAATACAGTGACTTGTACATGGATATTCATAGTCGCTATATTTTTGGCAGCCTCAAACTGGAAACAAATATCTATGTACAGGTGAATGTATAAAGAAATTATTGTATATCCATATAATGTAACACTACTAAGCAATTAAAAGGAATGACCTATTGATACACATTATTACATAAATGAATCTCAAAATAATTATGCTGACTGAAAGAAGCCAGATCAAAAAAGTACAAGTCATAATAATTCTATTGATACAAAATTTTAGAAAATGGAGACTGAGATTTTAAAATTGTAGAATAAACAAGATTATACTGTATAGCACAGGGAAATATACACAAAATGTTATGATAAACCACAGAGAAAAAATGTGACAATGAGTGTATATGTCCATGAATAACTGAAAAATTGTGCTGAACACTGGAATTTGACACAACATTGTAAAATGATTATAAATCCATAAAAAAATTTTTAAATAAATAAATTAAATTAAATAATATAAAAAAGCATACAAATTTATTATGACATATAGTACAGGAATCAAGTGAGGGATGGGGATGGGGAAGGATCAAAAAGAGGCAATACAAAGGAGGAAACTGCAAGCTCTAGAAGCAAACAAACACTGTGTGGTAATGGGTTGCTTGTTTCTGAGTTTTAGATTCATTTTCCATTTAAATTCAAATGTAAAGTAAATATGGTCTGTGGCTTGGGGTAGAGTTGGTGAAGTCAGTCTCCTTTACTGTTAAGGACACATCTTCCTACCTGATTCCTTGTCCTACTTTCTCCTCACTCAGGCATTCTTGTAGTTATTTTCCTTTTTACACTTCTTAATATGTTCTGGGTGCTAATTCTGCCCAGAGAGACAGGCTGCAATGTGTAGAGGGTAGAGTACGAGGAGAAAATCAGGTCTTATCAATAACTAATGGAATATCCTGAAGCATATCAAATCAGATTTCCAAGATTTGTTTGCTTCTTTAAAATGAAGCTAATTATAAATATTTCCCTAGTTGATTAGCTCATTGTCCTACACTGATCAGTCATTCACTGGGGATGCCTGTATCCTAGTTTCATTCAAAGGCTGATCAGGATGTGACGGTGAAGAATTTGAGCACTCCAGCCATATCTTTCCATAAAAGAACAGCCATCCTTTCCAACCTTCTTCTAGGATGTTTTGGAGGAATCAGTAAGCTAATGGATGGGGGAGCTTTTGGGGAAAAATCTGTATATATGAGAGGTGTCAAAACATGTACATTTCTCCCATGTGCAGTCTCTTTTCTTCCATGTACTACCATAGTTACCCTGCTGCCTAGTAATTCTCCCCTTCCTCCATTCAAACTGTAATCTTTTCCAATCCACTATTAAGTTGTTCTGACTCCTTGGTTGACAAAGTAGAGACTGATGTATTCTTGGTGGAAACTTATTTGGCCAGTCTCTGCCTTTGGATATGACAAGGGACAAAACAACAACCTGCTCTGCTTTTCCCCCATTCTAATATTTTTATTCATCTCTAGTCTCTGCCTTATCAGAGAAAGTTACCCCTCACCACCCTGCCAAACATGTTTTTCCCACTGAATAACTCATCCTATCACTTACTGCCCCCTTGCTGATACATCAGTGAGACCAGTTTCAGAAATGCACACCTCTGGATAATGTGACAAAGAGAAGAATCAGAAAGAGGCCAGAAAAGAGAAAGGACAAAATAATAGTATCCATTATAAATTAGAATTGGTAAGTAGTGTATCTTCCCAGAAAGCAGGGTGAGTGTGGAAAGATGTGCTATAGAACTTGAATAATTAGGAAGGATATGAAACCATAGAGGATCTAGAGATCATTTATGCAGTATCATATTTCTCTGAAGTAGAGAATCTTCTTCAAGGAGGTATCTGTGAGTGAGAGAATAGAATAGGTTGCCATAGGATGGGTCATGAACTGGCGTGATGTCAAAAGAAACATCTGGACAAATTTTAAACATATTGCAGTGAAAGTTCTAAACATAAAGAACAGAAGATAATTTCCTTTACCAGAATTTTTCTGCATACATTTGGAATAAATATTTTATTCATTTAATGACTTTGACGTAATAAGAAATGGCCAGTAACCTGACTATTATAGAGAAATGATTCCTATTATGTGCAGGGTTCTTTTGCCAATAACTGAGATACTTTTGAAGACAGCACTTTGGACATTATTCAAAAATATACTTATTGAGTAATTTACTATGTGCTAGATACTGTATTAAATGATAGGGATACAATAGTGAAAGGGAAAAATTTCCTGCTCATGTGGAACTTCCAGTCTAATAGGAAGAATGGGATATTAAACAAATAGTTTAAAAAGCAAGATAATAAATGCATAGATTATAATAAACACTATGAAGGAAATAAAAAGTGATGTGTAAGATAAGAATAATGAGTATTTGGGCCTGACATTTTACATAGGCTTCCCAGGGAAGTCTTACTCTGTGGAGGAACATACAAATTAAGATTTGTAGGATAAAAAAGGAGCCAATCATGTTAAAATATGGAGGAAGTGAATTCCATGTATAGGAAACATCAAGGAGAAAACCTTGTTGGAGAAAATATTCTGAAAAGTCAGGAGACCAGTTTGGCTGGAGCATAGTAAATAAAGGAGAGAGTGGGAAAGGAAGAAGCTTGAAAAGTAGGCCAGGGCCAAGGTCATAGGGGTCTCTATAGGATTTGACAAGGGGGTCAGATTTTACGTTGAACGCAAGAGATGCTTTTTAAATGTGTTAAGCAAGAGGATTGCATCTTCATTAGAGCTACTCTATTGAGAATAGATTTGGTTGGGGCAGTGGGAAAGTAAAAACAGAAATTATCCAGATGAGAGATAATGATGGCAATGAATATAAAGAGAAGTGGACTGATTAGAACTCTATATTTGGAGGCAAAATTGACAGCACTTACTAATGGGCTGAATGTGGGAGATGAGGAAAAAAGAGTAATTAAGGATGGCTTTTACTTTTTTGGCTTGAGAAAATTAGTAGATATACTGGTAACATTTACTGTGATGAGGAAGACAATGAAGAACAGGTTTAAAGGTGAGGATCAAGAATTCTATTTTGGCTAGTTTTTTGTTTGATATGTGAATGAGACATCTATAATTACATAACAGGTAGGCAGTTAGATATGTGAATCTAGAACTTAAGGGGAAAGCTGTGAACATAGTTGGAGTTTAAAATTATGGAACTGGAAAACATCAACTATGGAGAGAGGGTGAAGAGAGAAGCAGATTCATATGAGTGCCCTAAAGAAACCCAGAAACTCAATGTTTAACAAAGATAAACCAGCAGAGGAGCCCAGGAAAGAATGAGTAAAATAAAAAGCCAAGAAAGTGTAGCAGTGTAGTATCATGGAAGCTGAAAAAACGAGTACTTAAGATGAAGTGAACAACATGCAAAAGTTGTTGAGAAGCTTAATAATTTGAATATAGAAAAATATCCATTGAATTTTTCAACATCGAGATCATTGGTGATATACTCTTTTGAGGATTCTTTCTGTTAAGTGGAACAGAGAAATAGCTAGAGAGGACAGTGAAAGGGGAATGTGGGATCAAGGGAAAAGGTTTTGTTACTGAAAGACACTAGAGCATGTTTGTTGTATGAAGAAAATAATCCAGTAAGGAAGGAAATATGAAAGAAGAACATGAATGAAAAATGAATAAGTAAAATCTTAGGGGTTGAGCCAAGATGGTAGAGTAGAGAGACTCACAGCTCAGTCTCTCCCACAAATACACCAAGAACTAAATCTACAAACCCACTGAATCACACAGTACACCTACTAAACTCTGCCAGAGTGTCTCTTGTTTTGAAATACAGCAGGATTCTCACAAAATCCAGTAAGAAAAACAAAAAAAAACAGAAAAGAAAGAAAGAAAAAAAATTGGTGCAAGATCAGTCCTGTAGGGAGAGAGCAGCATAGGAAGAAAGGCACCCTTATGCTGGGATGTCCCTTCTCCATTTGGGAGGTCAACTGGGACAGAAGTGGAGCTTCCAAGATTCTGAGGAGAAAGTGTCAAACACTTGGCAGACAGAACTAAGGGAAACCGACACGGAGGGTTCCTGCATTTGCTGGCCATAGAGTCGAGCTGGCATGGACAAGCTGAGACTGGCTGCTAGAGATCAGTGAGGAGCCCAGTCAGTATATGGGGGGAGGTGTATAATGCAGCCACTCCACAGACTGTTTTTCCACTTGGCTCCATTGTTGGTGTGTTTTTGCAAGAAGATAGGTAGAGCTTGGTCATAGCCATCACTGTTGTTCAGAGGCAGGGCTGAAAGCTGAATCCATACCTAGAGGCCCTGCAACTTCACAGGCAAGACTGACATTTGTTTATAGCCCCAGGAAGAGACGATGGGTTTGCTCTCTCAGAACCTTTTGTGGATGCATGTTTCTGGAATGACCAAGCAGTGAGCAGAGTTCTGACTCACAGCAGGTATGAGTATGGCATTTACAACAGGCTAACATACCGGATAGCACATGGAGGAGGGGCTGGGGTCTGCACTGACCCTGTGGTGCACTGCAGATTAGGGTTTGTGTCTGCATGCTTGCTACAGTGGGTTCTAGCACCTGACAATGGGAGCTATGCACTGCTGGTTCCTGAAGCTCAGAATCTACAGGACACCAGAGCAGGTGGCTGAAATTCCCACAGCTAAGGCAAGGATAAAGACAGCATCAACAAAGAGTACTTTGTAAGCCTGCATAACAAGTGACAGACAACACCACAGAGGGTACTTCCAAGTGGGCATCTCCTGCCTACTCTACTTCCCAGATGAAATCCTTGAACCCTGCCTACTACATACCACAGTTCAGAAACAGGTCTAGAAGCCTCTATTTCAGCAACAGGACAGCACACGAGGCCCCTGTCAAGGAGGCCCAGTTCAACAAAACTCAGGGCAGGATCTGAAGACAACAACACCAATCACACCCCCAATCAAAAGGATAACATCCAACACTCATGAAAGAAAGACATGGAAAAGATACATACTAAGAAGAGGCATCACAACAAAACTATTAGATGCACTCAGTCCAAAGAGGAAAGTTCCTACTTTAAATAAAAATGAACAAACAAAAAGTAAAACAGCCCTTCAAGATCACAGTAGAAAACTGATATGACTAAATCCATAGAGCCAGAGAAATATAAGTAAAATGAAGAAACAGGGGAACCACTCCCAGTTAAAAGAACAAGAGAAACCCCCTAAAAGAATGATCAATGAAATTGACCTTGATAATCTACTGGATAATGGCTTCAAAAAGGGAATGATCATTGTACTGAGGGAACTAATAGAGTCTGTGAACAGAGACAGATAATATTTTAAAAAGGAAATTGAAACTATAAAGAAGAATCAATTAAAAACAGAAAACTCAGTGGCTGAGATAACAGCCATACTAAAGACAGTCAAAAGCAGACTAGATCACACAGATGAATGAATATATGACTTAGAAGGAAGGATAACAGAGGTCACCCAATCAGAACAGCAGACAGAAAAACAAATAAAAACCTACCAAAGCAATGTACGGGATCAATGGGATAATATAAAATATGCCAACCTGCACATAATAGGGGTCCCAGAAGGAGAAGAAATAGAAAAAGGGGATTGAAAAGATATTTGAAGAAATCATGACTGAAAACTTTCCAAACCTAAAGAAAGAAACAGATATCTAAGTACAGGAGGCACAGAGGGCTCCAAACAAGAAGAATCCAAACAGACCTACCACCAAGATATATTATAAGTAAGATGGCCAAAGTTAAAGGTAAGGAAAGGATTCTAAAGACAAAAAAAGAGAAAAACAAAGAGATAATTACAAGGGAGCCACCATAAGGCATTCAGCTGATTTCTCTACACAAACACTGCTGGCCAGAAGGGAGTGGGAAGATATATTCAAAGTTCTGAATGAGAACTCAGCAATATTTAACCTATCCTAAAATAAATATTGAAAGGTCTACTCTAAATTGAAAAGAAACAGGAAGCCATAGAAACGAGAAAACCATAACTGGAAATGTGATAACTACAGTGAATTGCAAGAGAATAAATCTGAAGATGTAAATAAATAAATAAATAAATAAATAAATAAATAAATAAATACATACATACATACATACATACATACATACATATATACATACATACATACATACATACACACATAAAATGGGCATCATAGAATGTGGAAGAGGGGAGCATGAAAATATAGGTTTTTTCTCTCTTACTTTTTTTCCCTTATAAACTTCATTCTTTTTAGGATGTGTTTGAGACTACATGACGATTAGTCTAAAACAAAAAGATGTAGTAAGGGGTTAACATACTTGGAAAACAGGGTAACCACAAATCAAAGGCATACGATAGAGTCACAAAAGCCAAAAAGAAAGAAAACTAATACAAACTAAAATTATCAAACCACAAAAAGAAAAACAAAAAGGAAAAGAAAGATACAAAGAATATCAAATCAACTGGAAAACAAACTTCAAAATGCCAGTAAACTCACATCTATCAATAAATACTATAAATGTCAACGGACTAAGTGTTCAAATCAGAAAATATAGAGTGTCATACTGGATAATAAAACAAAAGCCTAAAATATGCTGCTTGCAAGAGACCCACTGTAGAGTGAAGGACACACATAGATTGAAAGCGAGAGGATGGAAAAATAAATTTTATGCAAATTGAAATGACAAGAAAATGGGAAGAACAACACTCATACCAGACAAAATAGACTTTAAAACAAAGACCATAGAGAGAGAAAAATAAGAACATTGTATCGTGATCAAAGAAGCAATACAAGATGAAGACATTATACTCATTAACATATATGCACCCAATATTAGGAGCACCTAAATATATAAAACAGTTACAAACAGACATAAAAGGAGAAATTGGTGGGAATCAATAATAGTAGAAGATTTTAATACCACACTAACATTGGAAAGGTCTTCCACTAAGCAAATCAATAAGGCAAGGGAGGTACTAAATGACATAATAGAACAATTGGACTTGGTTGATATTTTTAGGACATTTCATCCCCCCAAACAGAATATACATTCTTTTCAAGTGCTCATTGAACATTCTCTAGTATAGGCCATATATTTGGGCACAAAAGAAACCTCAACAAATTAAAAGGATAGAAATTACTCCAAGCATCTTCTCTGACCACAATGACATGAAGCTAGAAATCAACCACAGAAAAACAAATGAGGATTTTCCAGTCAAGAAGGCAGAGTGGTAGGACCATGAGCTCACCTCTCCTTGAGACTACAAGGAAACTGCAACTGACTGCTAGACAACCATCAAAAAAGAAAAAGACTGTAAGATAGCAAAGAAGGTAGTCTTCAACTGGAAACATAAATAGGGAACCATGGCAGGATAGTAGGAGTGGTGTGTTCAGGATATAAAGGTGCCCCATATGCCCCAGGTGGGCGACTACAAGCTGAAGAATAATTATGTTGCAGAGGGCCTCCCACAGGAGTGAGAACTCTAAGCCCCATGTCAGATTCCCTAGTCTGGGATTCTGGCATTAGGACGAGGAGGAGACCCAGGGACATCTGATTTTGAAGTCCAGTAGAGCTTAACTTCAGGTGGCCCATGGGACTGGGGGAAACAGAGACTTCACTTTCAGGGAAAGGATACATAGAATCTTGAGTGTACCAGGCCCAAAGGTAGAAACAGTTATTTCATAGGAACCTGGGCCAAGCCTGTTTGCTCATTTTGGAGGCTTACCTGGAAACATAGGGGATGGATGTGGCTCACCTATGGGACATTCAGGGAGGGTTCATCAACATGAGCTTTGCTACAGGCTGACATCTTGACTGAATCATTAGCACCAAGACCTAGCCCCACATAACAGCCTGTAGGAAAACCTCAGGCCAAAAAGCATACTGTGTGGGAAGACAGCCCCACACATCAGCAGACATCCTAATCCACAAAAGCCTCTAGTCAGGACCCTACCCAGCAGAAGTCCAGGACCAACTTTCAACCAGCAGTGGGCAGGTACTGGCTCCTCCTGCCAAAAACCTGCATAAGAATCTAGTCCAGCCTCATCCACCAGGGGCAGATACTAGAAATAAGAAAACAATAATCCCAAAGACTGTGGAAGGAATCCACAGAAACAGCCCAGATTCTACATTAGGACCTACTGGATAATAGCCTTTGGTTGACAAGAGAGGAGTGTACTGCTGGGACACATAGGACATCTCCCAAAGAAGGCCTCTAGTTAAAAATTGAGAAACATAACTAACTTACCTAAAAATACAAATATAAACATAAACAATGTGAAGCAGCAGAGGAATATCTCACAGAGCAAGGCAAAAGATACAATCTCAGAAAAAATAATAAGTGATGAGGAGATAGGCAATTTATCTGAGAAAGAGTTTAAAATAATGATGGCCAAGTTGTTCAAAGAATTCAAAAGGAGTATAGATGCACAGAGTGAAGTTGTTAACAAAGAGTTGGAAAATATAAATACCCAAAGTTGAAGAATAAAATAACTGAAATGAGTAACACACTTTAAGGAATCAAGAAAAGACTAAATGACTTACTTCACTTAGAGTAACATTCTAAGTGAAGTAACCCAGAAAGAAAAAGAAAAATACCATATGAGATCACTCATATGTGGAATCTAAAAAATAAATAAATAAAAAAAAACAATAAAACAAAGCATAAATACAAAACAGAAATAGACTCATAGACATAGAATACAAACCTGTGGTTGCCAAGGGGAAGGAAGGTGGAAAGGGATAGCCTAAATGTCCATCAACAGTTGAGTGGAGGAAGAGAGAAGATGGTGGAGTAGAAAGACACTCGTAGCTCACCCTCTCCCACAAAGGCACCAAGACTCATATCCACAGACCCACTAGGCCAACCAGAGCACCTGCGGAATTCCGACAGAACATCACCCTCTTCAAAAGATAGACAAGCCAAAAATCCAGTAGGAGAAAAGGAAAAAAGAAAGAAGAAAAGGCAAAGCAGAGAGGGAGGAAGTGGCAAAGGAGGACTGGCACTCGTTCACTGGATCTCCCCTCTCCAACTGAGAGGCCAGCAGGTCAGAGAGGGAGAATCCGAGGCTCGGATCTGTGCAGAGCAGCCCTTGACTGACAGAACCAAGTTAAATGGGCACAGAGAGCCCCGTGACACCCAGCCCGAGATGTGGGCTGGCAGCTGGGGGCAGGGCCAGTCTGCCCGAGCCGGGTGGAGGACTGGGGAGGCTGTAATGAGGCAGCCCCAGGGGACTGCAGGGGGCTGCATGCTGTGGCTCTGGGTGCACAGGGCAGAACAATATGGGCCCTCCATAAAACAACATTGTTGATGTGCCCTGGGGGGAAGGGTGCATACATCCATCTCTGAAAACCCTCAGAAAGTTTTCAGGGGAAGAGAGGTGGGCTGAGGCACAGCAGCCATATCCTCCAGAGCTTAGCATCCAGGCGGGGGTGGGGGCGAAAACTGCATGACCACCTAAGGGCTTAGCAGCCTCAAAGGCCAGAAGGAGACTTGTTTACAGCCTGAGGCAGATAGGATCCTTCCATTCTGGTCCCTCAGAGAACTTGCTCTGCCAAGACAAACAAGGAGCTAGGTTTTGGCCTGGAGTAGGGACAAGGATTTTCCTTGGTCTTCCCCGAGCCAGCCTGCAAATCGCCAACCCAAGGTGGAGCCCACAGCGGCACAAAGCAGCGGAGCGACCAGCACTGGAAGAGGGAGGGCAGACCCCGCCTTTTGGGCAGGAAGGCAAACCCTGAACGCAGTGCTGGGAGGGAGCACGGCTTGCCCACCTACCTGGCCAGTCTGCAACATCTGACTGCGGAATCGGGAGAAGCAGTGAACTGCCCATCCACAGCAAAGGAAAGCTGCACCTGATCCAGTGTTGGGAGGAGGAGCTATCTGCTTGCCTACAGGCACTGGGAGCAACAAAGACGAGGGTGCCAAAGGAGGACCTCTGGAAACAGCAAGCTGAGCTTCCAAAAAAGGACGAAGACAGAAAGACTTCACATTAAAAGCACACAGACTCCAGGAGAACACTGAACAACCCCCCTTTTTTAACAATCTGTTTTTATCTGTTCTATTTCCTATTACCCTCTTAATTTTTACTTATTAATTCATTGTTAGCTCTCTTGGGTTTTGATGTCCTGTTATTGATTAGACACAGGTTTCACATAAAACTTTTCATCCTTTCCCCTTTTTTTAAGTCTTAAAAGGATGTCTCAACCCAATTGCTATTCTGCTTCAAATTGTTCTTCTATTATTCATTATACACTGTATTCAAAACTTTTTTCTCCCTTCATTTAAAATTCTTTCTATCTCTCTTATTTTTTCTTTATTTCCTAACTCTTATTCCTACATAGGCATTAGGTAGATAAACCCCCTAAGGACCAAAATAGATAACTGGTACTCCAGAAACCACAGTGCCAAAGAGGTGTGAGCAAGATGAAGAAGCAGAGAAAACTTTCCCAATTAAAAGAACAAGAGAAATCCCCTGAAAGAATGATCAATGAAATAGACATCGATAGCCAACTAGATCAAAATTTCAAAAAAGGAGTGATCAAAGTACTGAAGGAACTAAGAGAGATAGTGTTTAAAGATATAAAATATGTCAAAAATGAAATTGAAGCTATAAAGAAGAGTGAAGTAGAATAGGTAAACTCATTGACTAAGATGAGGAATGATCTAAAAGCTGTACAAAGCTGACTAGATAATGCAGAGGAACGAATTAGTGACCTAGAAGACAGGAAAATAGAAAGCACCCAATCAGAAAAACTATAAAAGAAACAAATAAAAAATAATTAAAATAGCTTAAGGAACCTATGAGATAATATCAAGTGTGCCAATCTTCACATAATAAGGATCCCAAAAGGGAAAGAAAGATCAAAGGGGATTGAAAAGGTTTTTGAAGAAATCATGACTGAAAACTTCCCAAACTTAAAGAAGGAAACAGATATCCAAGTACAGGAAGCTCAGAGGGTCCCAAACAGGAAGAATCCAAATAGATCCACACCAAGACATATCATAATCAAGATGGCCAGAGACAAGGATAAAGAAATGATTTTAAAGGCAGCAAGAGAAAAGCAAAGAGTAAGTTACAAGGGAAGCCCCATAAGGCTCTCAGCTGGTTTCTATACACAATGACAACAGGCCAGAAGGGAGTGGCAAGATATATCCAAAGTCCTGAATGAATAAAAGATGCAGCCTAGGATACTTTATCCAGCAAGGCTATCATTTAGAATAGGAGAGATAAAGAATTTCACAGACAAGAAAAAGCTGCAGGTGTTTAGCAACACTAAATCCATGCTAAAAGAAATATTGAAAGGTCTATTCTAAGTAGAAAAGCAGCAGGATGCAACAGAAATGAGAAACTCACAACTGGAAAGGTGATAACTCATGAATTACAAATAAAATAAACACGAAATTTTAAAAGAAGACATACAAATCACTGAGAGTGGGAGAGGGAGGCAGGGAAATATAGAATATACTTTTTCTTTCTTTTTCAAAATTTTTTTCTCAGTTGGATGTGTTTGAGGTCATGTTACTATCAGTTTAATAAACACAGTTATAGTAATGTGTTAATGGATTTAAGAAAAAAGGTAACCACAAGCCAAAAACAAGGGAGTAACAAAAATAAAATAAAATCCATTATAATACAAAGGAAAATTACTAAAACACAAAAGGAAGAAGAAAGTAACAAAGACGAAATACCAAGTCAACTGCAGAGAGAAATTCAAAATGGCAATAAACACGCATCTATCATTAATTACTGTAAATGTTAATGTACTAAATGCTCCAGTGAAAAGACATAGAGTGCCAGACTGCATAATAAAGCAAGAAACTTCAATATGCTGCGTACAAGGGACTCACTATAGGGAGAAGGACACATATAGATTGAGAGTGAAAGGATGGAAAAGGATATTCCATGCAAATGGAAAAGCCAAAAAAGCAGGTGTTGCAGTACTGATCTCAGACAAAATAGACTTTAAAACAAAGCACATAAAGAAAGATAAAGAAGGACATTTTATAATGATTAAAGGAGTGATAAAAGATGAGGATATTATACTCATTAATATATATGCACCCAATATAGAAGCACCTAAGTACATACAAGAATTACTAACAGAGAAAAAGGAGCGATATTGATGGGAATACAATCACTATTTTTAAATTTTAACACTGCATTAACATCACTAGACAGATCTTCCAGACAGAAAATAAATAAGGCAACAGAGAAATTAAATACTACAATAGAAAAATTAGATTTGGTGGATATATTCAGAGCATTACACTCCCCAAAAATAGGATATACATTATTTTCAAGTGCACATGGAACATTTTCCAGGATTGATCACGTAATTGGGCACAAAAGAAACCTCAAAAATTTTTAGAAGATACAAATTTTCTCAAACATCTTTACTCAACACAATGCCATGAAACTAGAAATCAACAACAGAGAAACAAAGGAAAAGAAAAGGAAAGCATGGAGATTAAAACAATATGTGTTTTAAAAACCAATGGGTCAATGAGGAAACCAAAGTTGAAACTAAAAAATGCCTTCAGTCAAATGAGAATGAAAGCACAACCACTCAAAATCTATGGGACACAGCAAAGGAAGTTTTAAAAGGGAACTTTTTAGTGATACAGGCCTTCCTCAAAAAAGATCAATTTCAAATAAGCAATTTAATCCACCAGCTGAATGAATTAGAAAATGAAGAACAAAAAGCCCCAAAAGGGGGCAGAAGGAAGTAAATTATAAAGATTAGGGAGGAAATAAATACAATAGAGATTAACAAGACCATAGAAAAAATCAACCAAACCAAAAGCTGGTTTTCTGAAAAAGTAAATAAAATCGAAAAATCTCAGGCCAAACTCACAAAGAAGAAAAAAAAGAGAGCACAAATTAGCAAAATAAGAATGGAAAATGGAGAAATTACAACAAATAAAATAGAAATACAAAATATCATAAGAGAATATTATGAAAACCTATATGGAACCAAAATGGATAACCTAGAGTAAATGGACAAGTTTCTGGAAACATACTGTCCACCAAAACTGAGTCAAGTAGAAACTGAACACTTGAACAATCCGATCACTAGAAAGGAAATAGAAATAGCAATTAAAAACCTCTCTACAAATAAAAGTCCAGGACCGGACGGCTTCACCGGGGAATTCTACCAAACATACAAAGAAGAACTCATACCAGTCCTTCTCAAACTCTTCCAGACGATTGAAAAGGAGGGAATACTCCCAAACTCATTCTATGAAGCCACCATCACCCTGATACCAAAACCAGGCAAAGACACTACAAAAAAAGAGAATTATAGGCCAATATCACTGATGAACATAGACGCCAAAATCCTCACCAAAATTTTAGCAAATAGAATCCAACAACACATAAAAAACATTATACATCATGACCAAGTGGGGTTCATCCCAGGGACACAAGGCTGGTTCAACATACGCAAATCAATCAATGTAATACATCACATCAACAAGAGAAAGGACAAAAACCACATGATCATCTCAATCGATGCAGAAAAAGCATTTGATAAAATTCAACACCCATTTATGATAAAAACTCTCTCCAATGTGGGTATAGAGGGAACATATCTCAACATAATAAAAGCTATATATGACAAACCTACAGCCATCATAGTACTCAACGGTGAAAAACTCAAAACCTTCCCACTAAAATCTGGGACAAGACAAGGATGCCCACTATCACCGTTCCTATTCAACATAGTCCTGGAAGTCCTAGCCACAGTAATCAGGCAAGAGAGAGAAATAAAAGGGATCCAAATTGTAAAAGAAGAGGTAAAAGTGTCACTACATGTTGTCATCATGTTACTATATATAGGAAACGCTAAAAGGTTCACAGAAAAATATTTCAGCAGACTGAAAAATTCAAAAAGTTAGCAGGTTACAAGATTAACATTCAAAAATCAGTTGCATTTTTTACACTAATGACGAATCAATAGAAAAATAAAATAAAGAAACAATCCGCTTTAAAACACCATCCAAAGTAATAAAATATCTAGGAACAAATGTAACCAAGGAGGTCAAAGATTTATACACAGAAAACTATAAACCATTGATGAAGGAAATTAAAGAAGGCTCTAAAAAATGGAAAGATATCCCATGCTCTTCGATGGATGAAAAAATATTGTTAAAATAGTCACACTGCTCAAGGCAATCTACAGATTTAATGCAATCCCCATCAAATGACCCAGGACAATTTTCACAGAACTAGAACAAATCATAATAAAATTTATATGGAACCATAAAAGGCTTAGAATTCCCAAAGCATTACTGCAGAGTAAGAAAGAGGCTGGAGGAATATCCCTCCCAGTATTCATACAATACTATAGAGCTGCAGTCATCAAGACAGCATGGTATTGATACAAAAACAGACATAAAGACCAATGGAACAGAATAAAGAGCCCAGAAATGAACCCACAAACTTTTGGCCAACTAATCTTCGACAAAGATTGTAAGTATTTACAATGGAATAAAGACCGTCTCTTCAGCAAATGGTGTTGGGAAAATTGGACAGCAGCATGTAAAACAATGAAGCTAGAACTCTCCCTTACACCATACACAAAAGGAAACTCAAAATGGATCAAAGACATAAACATAAGACAGGATGCAATAAACCTCCCAGAGGAAAACATAGGCAAAACATTATCTGACATACACCTCAAAAATTTTCTCCTAGAAGAAATAAAAGCAAGAAGAAACAAATTGGAAGTAAAGAAATTTACAAGCTTCTGCACAGCAAAGGAAACCATATGTAAAACAAAAAGACAACCTATGGAATGGAAGAAAATTTTTGCAAGTGAAACTGACAAAGGCTTGATCTCCAGAATATATAAGCAGCTCATACGACTCAATAAGAAAAAAATAAACAACCCAATCCAAAAATAGGCAGAAGACCTAAACAAGCAATTCTCCAAGGAAGACATACAAATGATCAAAAAGCACATAACAAATGCTCAATATCACTAATTATCAGATAGAAATGCAAATCAAAATTACAATGACATATCCTCTCACACCAGTCAGAATGGCCATCATTCAAATCTCCACAAATGACAAATGCTGGAGAGGCTGTGGAGAAAGGGGAACCCTCCTACACTGCTGGTGGGAAAGCAGTCTGTTGCAGCCACTGTGGAAAACTGTGTGGAGATTCCTCAAAAGACTAGGAATAGACTTCCCATATGACCCAGGAATACCTCGCCTGGGCTTATAAACAGAAAGAATCCTACTTCAGGTTGACACCTGCACCACAATGTTCATAGTAGCAGTATTTACAATAGCCAAAACATGGAAACAGCCTAAATGTCCATGAACAGGTGACTAGATAAAGAAGAAGTGGTATATTTATACAATGGAATACTACTCAGCCATAAAAACTGACAACATAATGCCTTTTGCAGCAAAATGGATTCTCCAGGATAATGTCAATCTAAGTGAAGCAAGGCAGAAAGAGAAAGAAAAATACCATATGCGATCACTCAAATATGGAATTTAAAAAACAAAAACAAACAAACAAAAAAAGGGTAAATACAAAGCAGAAACAGACTCACAGACATAGAACACAAACTTGTGGTTGCCAAGGGGGTGGAGGGTGGGAAGGGATAGACGGGATTTCAAAATTTTAGAATAGATTAACAAGTTATACCTTATAGCACAGGGACACATTCACAAAATCTTATGGTAGCTCACAGAGAAAAAAATGTGACAATTAATATAAATATTTTCATGTATAACTGAAAAAATTGTGCTGAACTCTGTAATTTGACACAACATTATAAAATGATTATAAATCAATAAAAATGTTTAAAACAACAGATGAGTGGATAAAGAAAATGTGGTATATTTATACAATGGAGTAATACTCAGCCATAAAAACCGAGAACATAACATATTTGCAGCAACATGGATGCTCCAGGAGAATGTCATTCTAAGTGAAGTAAGCCAGAAAGAGAAAGAAAAATACCATATGATATCGCTTATATGTGAAATCAAAAAAAAAAAACCAAAGCATAAATACAAAACAGAAATAGACTCACAGACATAGAATATAAACTTATGGTTGACAAGGAGGCGGGGGTTGGGAAGAGATTGACTGGGATTTCAAAATTGTAGAGTAGGTAAACAAGATTATGCTGTATAGCATAGGAAAATATACAGAATATCTTATGGTAGCTCACAGAGAATAAAATGTCTCAATGAATATATGTACGTTCATGTATGACTGAAAAATTGTGCTCTACACTGGAATTTGACACAACATTGTAAAATGATTATAAATCAATAAAATATTTTAAAAAAGAATAGACTAAATGATACAGAAGAATGAATCAATGAGGTAGAAGACAGATTATTGGAAATCACTTTTTCAGAACAGATAAAAGAAAAAAGAATAAAAAGAAATGAGAATAGTTTATGAGAACTCTGGGACAACATGAAGTGCACAACATCCACATTATACTGGTCCCAGAAAAAGAAGAGAGAGAGAAAGATTCTGAGAAAATGTTTGAAGAGGTAATAACAGAAACCTCTCCCAACTTGGGAAAGGAAACAGTCATGCAAGTCCAGGAAGCACAGAAAGTTCCACACAGAATCAACCCGAAGTAGAACACACTATGGCATATAGTCGCCAAACGGACAAAAATTAAGGATAAAGAGAAAAAATTTTAAATTAGCACGAGAAAAGCAACAAATAACATACAAGGGAATTCCCATAAGGTTATCAGCTGATTTTTAAGCAGAAATTCTACAAGCCAGAAGGCAGTAGCACAATATATTTAAAGTGATAAAAGGGAAGAAACTACAACCAAGAATAATCTATCCAGCAATGCTTCCATTTAGATTTGATGGAGAAATTAAAAGCTTCACAGATAAACAAAATCTAAAAGAATTCAGCACCATCAAATCAGCTTTACAACAAATGTTATAGGACCCTCTCTAGTCATCA
This sequence comes from Vicugna pacos, assembly GCF_048564905.1. Taxonomy (NCBI): domain Eukaryota; kingdom Metazoa; phylum Chordata; class Mammalia; order Artiodactyla; family Camelidae; genus Vicugna; species Vicugna pacos. The sequence goes on along the minus strand of NC_133023.1, from coordinate 50,852,900 downwards.
AACCATAAGAAAAGAGAACAAAGCAACAAAGAGAAAAAAAGAAAAAAGACCTACAAAAACAGATTACTTTTGCAGTTTGGGGTCTTTAATGATTTCATATAATTTTTGGAAATTTTTGTTCTACTTCTGTGAAAAATGTTGTGAGCACGTTCACACAGGAGTTTCATTGAATCTATAGATTGATTTGGTAGTACAGCCATTTTGATAATGTGTATTCTTCAAATTTAAGCAGATAAGATATCTTTCCATTTCTTTGTATCATCTTCAATTTCCTTCATCAATGTCTTACACTTTTCAGAGCATAGACAACATCCTTGGTTAAGTATATTTCCAAGGATTTTGATGCCATGGAAGTGTTTATGCCAGTTATAAAATTCTAGTTTTTGAAGAGGAAAATAAAAGTGAAAAAAGGGCTGCAACTGGCAAAATATCCTTTTTTCTTATGGGTGAGTGGTATTTCATTAGACATGTATGCTTCACCTTCCTTATCCATTCGTCTATTGATGTGATCTTAAGATGCTTCCATATCTTGGCAATTATAAATAATATTACTATTAACAGTGAGGTGTATGGATTTTTTAAATTAATCCTTTTTTTCTTTATTCAACATTTTTATCAAGTTATAGCCATTTTACAATGTTGTGTCAAATTCCAGTGTAGAGCATAATTTTTCAATTATACATGAACATATATATATTTATTTTCACATTTTTTTACCGTGAGCTACCACAAGATCTTGTATATATTTCCCTGTGCTATACAGCATAATCTTGTTTATCTATTCTGCATATGCCTGTCAGTATCTAAAAATTTTGAAATCCCAGTCTGTCCCTTCACATTCCCCACACCCTTAGCAACCACAAGTTTGTATTCAATGTATATGTGTCTGTTTCTGTTTTGTATTTATGTTCTTTTTTTTACATTCCACATATAAGCTAACTCATATGGTATTTTTCTTTCTATTTCTGGCTTACTTCACTTAGAATAACATTCTGCAGGGACATCCATGTTGCTGCAAATGGCGTTATGTTGTCAGTTTTTATGGCTGAATAGTATTCCATTGTATAAATACACGGCTTCTTCTTTATCCAGTTATCTGTTGATGGACATTTAGGCTATTTCCATGTCTTGGCTATTGTAAATAGTGATTCTATGAACATAGGGGTAAATGTATCTTTTTGAAGTAGGCTTCCTTCTGGATATATGCCCAGGAGTGGGATTACTGTGTCATATGGTAAGACTATTCCTAGTCTTTTGAGGAATCTCCACAGTTTTCCACAGTGGCTGCACCAAACTGCATTCCCACTAGCAGTGTAGGAGGGCTCCCCTTTCTTCACAGCCTCTCCAGCATTTGTCATTTGTGGGCTTTTGAATGATGACCATTCTGGCTGGTGTGAGGTTATACCTCATTTTTGTTTTGTTTTGCATTTCTATCTGATAATTAGTGATATTGAGCATTTTTTATGTGCCTATTGATCATTTGTATTTGTTCCTTGGAGAATTGCTTCTTTAGGCCTTCTGACCATTTTTGGATTGAGTTTTTGTTTTTTTCTTATTAAGTCATATGAACTGTTTATATATTCTGAAGATCAAGGCTTTGTCAGTTTCATCATTTGCAGAAGTTTTCTCCCACTCTGTAGGTTGTCATTTTGTTTTACTTATGATTTCCTTTGCTGTACAGAAGATTGTAAGTTTTCATTAGGTCCCACTTGATTATTATTGCTTTTATTTCTATTGCTTGGGTAGAGTGCCAAATGAGAACATTTTTGATAAGCAGTTCTCCAAGGAAGACATACAAATGATCAATAGGCACATGAAAAAAATGCTCAATATTAGTAATTATCAGAGAAATGCAAATCAAAACTACAATGAGGTTTCACCTCACACCTGTCAGAATAGCCAACATTCAAATGTCCACAAATGATAAATGCTGCAGAAACGAGAAAACGGTACCCTCCCGCACTGTTGGTGGGGATGTTATTTAGTGTAGCCATCATGGAAAAGAGTATGGAGATTCCTCAAAAGACTAACGATAGACCTACCATATGATCCAATCCCACTCCTGTGCATATATCTTTCATAGCAGCACTATTTACAGTAGCCAACCATGGAAACAATCTATGTGTCCATCAACAGATGACTGAATAAAGAAGATGTGATATATTTATACAGTGGAATGCTACCCAGACATAAAAAAATAATATAATAATGATATTTACAGCAACATGGATGGATCTGGATAATGTCATTCTAAGTGAAGTAAGCCAGAAAGATAAAGAAAAATATCATATGATGTCACTTATATGGAATCTAAAAAAAAAGCAAACTTATTTACAAAACAGAAACAGATTCACAGACATAGAAAACAGGCTTTTGGCTCCCAAGGATGGAAAGCTGTGGGAAGGGATAAATTGGATGTTTGAGATTTGCTGAAACTAACTAGTATATATAAAATAGATAAATGACAAGTTTATAATTCATAGCAGAGGGGACTATATTTAATATGTTTAATACCTTTTAGTAACTTATAGTTAAAAAGATTATTAAAATGAATCTATTTACATATATATCTAGATATATATGCTTGTATGGCTGAAGTATTCTGCTGTACACCAAAAATTGATACATTCAATTGACTATACTTAAATAAAAATATTAAAGAATAAGTAAAGTCTTTGGTAACAGAAGAAGGGCTAAGATCCAAAATACAGGTAGAAAAATTGGCCTTAGATAGTGTAAGAAGTCCTTCCTTCATTGCAATAGGAAGAGTAGTGAATAGTAGTTCCAGTTGTAGAGTTACAGATTTAGTGAATGCAAAAATAAAGAGGTTCTGTCAGATGGCTTCTATCTTTCTAACACAATTTATTTATATCTCAAAGGTCAGAAGTTTTAGAAAATTTCTAGATGCTCCTGGAGCATATGGGTGGTGACAGCAAGAAATTAGCAGCAGCCAAGAAGAATCTAAGAGTCTTCAGTTTTGGAAGGAAAACCTTGGGTCTCTATCTGCCCAACCCTACTTATCAGATATATATTTTGAGAAAGCCTGCCTCAACTTGAAGTCCCTAGGGGCTCCGTGTAGAGAAGGAGGGCACAGAAAATGCCACAGAAAGAGTAAGTAAGGGCTTCAATTGCGTACTTGCTGACTTTATTTTTTCTGATTCCTGTCTTTGTGATCCATTTCCCTGTGGGAAAACACCAGCAGGGATTTTGGAAATGCCTTTAGCCTGGCTTTTTGCGCCTTTATGGCTGAGCAGCAGGTATGAAATCTTTTGGTTTCAGCCAGCACAAAATCTCCTTCTTATTCAGTCCCAGGGTAGAAATTATCCAGGCCTCACCCCAAAGCACACTCATAAAATTACATCTTCCCAGTACACATACAGACAGCCATACATACACATAGTTCTAGTTTTCTGACACACACAGATACACAATCACCCCCACCACCATGGTCTATACATCTGTAAAACACATTCATTTTTACACCCACACAAACACATACCAACCTACACATGCATGCATACCTGTACATGCTCACATACTCACTACACAAAATGTCTATTCAACATTTATTGGGAAATGACTCTATCTTATTCCTGGCACTGATCTAGAAACTAGACAGAAAGATGAGTAAGGGACATTTCAGACTTTGAGATGCTTGTAGAATGGGGACATGTGGAGAATAATGAGTACGAAGTTTACAAGGTAAATATACAAATAACTGTAAACAAAGGAAACATATTAAACATGCTCTATAGATCTATAAACAAACTACACATAGGGCCCCAATGCATCAAGAGACAACTCTTAGCAGAGGATATCAAGAAGAACTTCTTAGAGGAGATCTCATTTGACCATGACTCTAAAGAAAAGATAGAATTTCACAAGTTGTTCTTGTTTTCATCACTTATTCCACCCCTTTTTTGTTAAGTTAGAGCTGAATGATATGCCTAGGCAACCAAACATATGGCAGGTAAAGTGTTATTTACTCCCAGTTGTATCATTTACTAGCTATGGTAAGCAAATACCTCCTCCCTAAGGCTCAGTTTTCTTGTTTACAAAATTGTGATGGTGTCCTTATGTCACAAGACTATAATGAAACTCAGTTGAGATAGCAAATGTTCATTTGAGATGATGGATACTGTATTAGTCCAAGTAGGTTAGTTACTCTAATAAGAATCTATAATTGCTTTTTTAAAAATGTGTTGCTGAAAATAAAACAATGATACCTTTTTATTCCTCTTATTTCACAATCCAGTACAAGTTAATGGATGATCTGCTCTAAACAGTCATTCAGGCCTCCAGACTTATTCCATTTTGTAGCTCTACACTCCACTTAATACTTGGAATATTCTTCATTCAGGTAGTGGATAAGTAAAGTGAGGGAGGATTGCATAGGGTAGTTGGTTAGGGTTAAAATTCAAAATGATGTACATTGTTTCTCATACTCTAATGACCAAACTCAGTCATATGGCTGCACCCAAGGTCAAAGAAGGCTGGGAAATGTAGTCTAGCTTTATGCCCAGGATAAAAGATAAAAACATTAATATTCATGAGTGCCAATAGTACCAAAATTGTCTGACATCAATGTAGAAATCTTTAGTTAATTGTGAGGAACTATACATATTAGTGGAAATCACATAATTGTTTTTAAACATGTAGCTTTCTCTGAGCCCCTATCTCAATCTTCACTGTGTTGGAGACAGGAAAAATTAAACTCACCTAGGTAAAATTTAAGCTGAGTCTTTTTCTAGACTTGTGTTCCAAGCTTTTTCTGATGTTGGGAATCACCTGGTGATCTTGTTAAAATACAAATTCCAGAATCTCATTCCAAAACTTCTAAATCAGAATTTCCAGGGAAAAGGTGTGGCAATCTGTATATTTAACTATTGCTCCAAGTAATTTTTATCACAAGGTAAGTTTGAGAAACATTGTTCTCGACTAAATCAGTCACTGTGACCTATCAAACTTCTATGCATTCCTTCATTAGCTCACTTATTCATTACTGTCCAAATACCTGCTTTGTACCAGCCATTATGCTAGGTTAAGGGAAGCAGGGCAAAGGTAAGGAAACAGGAGCACATGAGTAGAAATAAATCTCTAAGCATGTGTGAAAGTAAGAAAACACCCACACTCTACATATGCACATCATTTGTATTGGCACTATAAATATACAATTTTTGTTTAGGAACAATTTTAGTGTGATAGCCATTCTGTCATATTTGTCTTCTTGGTTGTTAACTCACCAAGGTAGGTGACTACATCTCTCTCCCCAGTCTATTGCTGTCTGATGTTAATTAAATGGAATTGCTGACTTGGCTTAGATCAGTTTTGTGACCTTGGATATGTCACTTCACTTCCTCTGACCTCATTCTGTTCCTCTAGAAAGTGGCGTTGATTATCCCTAGTCCACAGAGAGGTTGGAGGATTCAATGAGAGGGAAAACTTTGAAAATAACTCTGTAAACTGTCAGACACTTGTTCAAAATGAGAGTTGTTTCTCTGCCTAATTTTGCTGGTGCCTTGTAGGAGCGTGCTGTCTCATGGCCCTGTTTCCACAGTTAAGGGAACAAAGTTTGAGGTTTTGGGGTACTGAGCCAAAAGGGTAGAATGTATACCCCTGTCACCCTTTCATCTGCAGCCTCTCCTAGATTTATCATGTATCCCATCATTTATCCCATCCCCCTGGGGTTCATTATTACCAGTTCCTGAAGAATGCATTTGAGCCTTTGAGCATCATGATTTTTGACTCTTGAACCAAACACGACCTCTTTGAGGTTGGAAATCCATTTACTCTTGGCAAAGTCACAACATCTTGTTTCAAAGAAAAGGGGAGTAAAAAAAAATTCTAGCCCACAAAATCTTAGGGAGTTTTATAACCAAAGCTTATAAGACATTTTTGGATCTGAATCCACTCTTACAACAGAGCCCTTGGATGATTTAAGTGTAAATGAATCAGAAGGGTCCAGATCAGATTTCCCTTGAAATATACAAAGTTTAGAAATGGAAGGAGAAGCAGCTTAGCCAAGAGAACTCTCTGTTTGGGTAAAGCCTCCAGGGTGGCTGGGATCACACAGTATTTGCAGAGATTTCCCACGAAGACACAGAAGTGAATCCCAAAGAACTGTGCCATTAGGCAGCAGAGAGCCCTAGGCACCTTCCTCAATCCTTGTGCTTGTGCCCAGGCCACCCAAAGGCCACGAGGGCTCCTGGATAAGGGATGACTAACCTCTAGGAATCTCTGAACATAGAGGAAAAAGATAAGTTGCACTCCCAGCTTTAGAGCCTCTTAGTATAATAATAGAGACAAGCAGAATACACAGGATATTCCACTGAAAGAGCAAGCCCTTGTGTCATGGAAGAGGTCCAGCACAAGCTAACAGCAGCAGCAGGGAAAGGTAAACAGCTTAGAGAAATGGTAAGAGCATTGGAAGAGAGTCAAGAGAATTCCAGATCTGAATTCTTCCAATTTTCTTTCATACTACTCCAACCCCACTTAAGCCCAATCAAAAAACAAGTCTCATGGACTGTGATTCCATCAAAAATCCATACCTTCTTTGACACTCTACTACTGTCTGAGGTTAGGTAATATCATTTCTCTCCTGGATTTCTTCAACAGCTTCCTATTTGTTCTCACTGCCTTCAGCCTTTCCCCTACAGCCCATCTTTCATACTGGAGTCAGAGTAGTCTAAGATATAAATCTGATCATGCCACTGCTCTAAGTTCCATCCATGGTTCCCCATTTTCTATAGAGTAAACTCTAAACACATTTTATTGTTATAAATATAGTGACATATGTGATGTACTTGATTCTACCTTTCCATTTTGATGCACTCTAAATCAAGCTTTGGTTAAACCAGATATCTAAAAGTTTCCTAAATTCCAGTATCTTCAGATTTCTATATCTTTATGTCTATCTATCATCTATATTAAATCCTTGGTGGAACAGAGTATAAATAATAAGACAAATCTGTTTTTAAAATAAGTACCTAATATTAATTGAATAATTATTATGTGCCAGATACAACACTAAATATTTCAGATTTATTAACTCTTTTGCTCTGCCACTAATTCTATGAGATATATTATTATTATCCACATTTTATATAGGAGGAAAATGAAACACAGGGAGGCAAAGGCAAAATGTGAATGCAGCTATGCCCTAGAGCTGAAGTTTCATCCCATACATCATATAATTGCATTTACTGACATATCCTTTAACACCTTGTGAGTTCACATATGTTAGCCCCTATTGCTGAAAATATCCACCTCCCTTTCTCTAAATCAAAAGTTAACACTTATTCTTCAAGACTCAACTCAAAGACCACCCGCTCACTGGAGCCTTCCTAACTTACTCCTTACTCTTTCTCTGAATCTATAAGAATAAGCTTGTGAAACAGTAAGAGTTTCTTTAATCCCATCTTACTTTGTTCACGACTTTGATACATTACTTATTGTGCTGTATGAGAGAAGATTGTTTGCTTGGGTCTCCCACTAGCCTATGAACTTCCTGAGAATAAGAACCAGGTCTTAGTCATCTTTGTACCCCAGAACTTATCCCATCACTGGTACAGATTGGGCTATCACTAAATGTCATTGATTATTCTACCATGTGATTTTGGTGGGATAATTATTTGTTGGATAAAACTTTCCCATGAATAGTAGGCCTATTTAGACTCACTGACCCCCATTTGCTAAATGACAGAGGTATTCTCAAGTTATTAGTGCATCAAATCCCCCATTTGTAAATGTCCTTTATGGGGTGATAAGAACATTGGTTGAGAACCACTGGGAAAACCTATTAGAAAGCAGGAAACTGTAGTGGATACAGCACAGGCTTTGGGATCAGGTAGTTTTGTATTTTAATTATTTTATTTATTTTACTTTGTGACTCAAAGCAAGTTACTTAACCTCTCTGAACTTCAGTTTATTCATCTGTGAAAGGGAGCTAATAACATATTGTTTCAATGTTAGAATATTTAATAGCTTCTGAAAATGGAAATCATCCTACAATATATATGCATATTTACTTTGGGAGCGTGTCCTTTCTTCCCGCCTTCCTGCTTTTTATTTTTTTTTAATTTTTATATGTTTTTAAATGTTACTTTCCATTTACAGTTATTTAAAAATCTTGCTATGTTCCCTGTGTTGTGCAATAGATACTTGAGCCTATCTTGCATTCAATCTTTTGTATCTCCCACTTCCCCACAACTACATTGCTCTTCCCCACCCACTGGAAAGCACTAGTTTCTTCTTGGTGAGCCCGCTTACTTTTTGTTATATTCACTAGTTTGTTGTATTTTTTAGATTCCACATATAAGTGATATCATACAGTATTTATATTTCTCTGATTTATTTCACTTGGCAAAATATCCCCCAAGTCCAACCATATTGCTGAAAATGGCAAAATTTCATTATTTTTATGGTTGGGTAGTATTCCATTTTATATATATACCACATCTTTATACATTCATCAACTGATGGACACTTAGGTTGCTTTCAAATCTTGGCAATTGTAAATAATGCCACTATGCACATTGGGGTGTATATATCTTTCCAAATTACAGGGTTTTTCATATATAAACCTAGAAGTGGGATTGCTGGGTTATATGGTAGTTCTATTTTTAGTTTTTTTAGAAACATCCATACTGTTTTCTACAGTGACTTCACCAATTTATATTCCCACCAACAGTGTGCAAGTGTTCCCTTTTCTCCACATCCTTATGAACACTTGTTATTTGTGTTCTTTTTGATGATAGCCATACTGACTGGTGTGAGGTAATATCTCATTGTGTTTTTTGATTTGCATTTCCCTGATGATTAGTGATGTTAATCATTTTTTTCTTGTGCTGTCAGTCATCTGCATTTCCTTTTTCTTATATAAAGGTCAACACATAGTAGGTGCTCAATAAATAGGAGGTGGTGAAATCAGGATAAAGATGTTCATGAATTTATAAATATTTATATTTTAATTGCTCTCCAGATATCTTCTTCGGTTTTATAATCTTTATGATTTCTCTCTCAGCCTAGGAAAAGGGGAGGTATGCAATCTGTTCTAAATGTAGCATTAAGTCATTCTCAGTGTTCCCAGAGAGAAGAGTCTTGAATTTTCTAATGAATTCATTCATTCATTCAAAGATATGAATCTCTAATATTTGCTACAGAATAGACAAATACTATTGATATTCATAAGCTCTTAAGTTCACTGATTCTATTCACTATTATCATTTTACCATGAGCCCATGCAATGAGTTTTTAATTTCTGTTATTATATCTTTTCATTCTATAATTTTCATTTTATTTTTATAATTTTTATTTCATTGTTGAGAATTTTTATTTTTAATACATTTCAGGAGGCAAAAAAATAAAATAGGAACTACCAAGCAACTCTAAATTTTTATAAGTCGAGGATACATATTGTTACTCCTAAGGCAATCATGACAAAATACTTTTCTAATAGAAAAGAAAAAGGATTATAGAAACAATTTTCAATAATTTTGAAAGAAGAAAAGAAAAGAAATATGGAACAGGTGGGATTAAAATTAAATGTATGGCCGGTGGGGAGAAGCAAGATGGCAGAGTAGAAGGATGCTTATAGCTCACCCTCTCCCACAAATACACCAAAACTCACATCTACGGACCCACTCAGCCAACCAGAGCACCTGTCGAACTCCGATAGAACATTGCCCTCTTTGAAAGACAAAGATGCCAAAAATCTGGTAGGAGAAAAGAAGAAAAAGCAAAACAGTGCAGGACCAATCCCATGGGGAAGGAGCAGCAAAGGAGGACTGGTGCTCGTTCGCTGGGTCTCCCCTCTCCAACAGAGAGGTCAGTGGGATGGAGGGGGAAACTCTGAGGCTCAGATCTGCCCCGAGCATCCCTTGACTGACAGAACTGAGTTAAATGGGTACAAAGAGTCCCTGAAATACACAGCCCAAAATGCGAGCCAACAGCTGGGATCAGGGCAGGTGGCACAAGCTAGGTGGAGGACTGGGGTGGCTGCACTGAGGCAGCCCCAGGGGACTGCAGGGTGCTGCACACTGTGGCTGGGAGGGGATATGGAGAAGAGCAATCTCGGTCCCCCATAAATTGTGAAAAAAAGCAAGCAACATTGCTAGTGTGCCCGTTTTGGGAGGGGCACAATAGCCTTTGTCTCCTCAGACCTGCACCTCCGTTACTGGCACTTCTCCCAAGAAGAGAGGCAGGGCGCAGCCACAGCCGCCATATTCTCCTGTGTGCAATGCCCAGGCAGGGGTGGGCTGACACCTGAATCCACACCCAGGGGCTCTGCAACCTCCTAGGTAGGACTGAGAATTGTTTACAGCTGGAGGCAGATAGGATTTTTCTGCTCTGGCACCTGAGAGAACTCATGCCACCAAGACAAACAAGGAGCTGAGATTTGACACAGAGCAGAGGTGGGGCTGTTCCGCAGTCTTCCCCAAGCTCGCCTTTGGAGTGCTGACCAGAGGTGGAGAGGCCAGCTGCACAGAGCACTCGAGCAACTGGTGCTGGGAAAGTATGGGCAGCAACCTGCTTTCCTGGCAGGAATACAGCACCTGACTATGGTGCTGGGAATGGGCACAATCTGCCCACCTGCCTCCCCAGATCATAGCATCTGACTGCAGCATCAGGAGGGGGAGTCACCCAGCCGCCCACAAAATAAGAGCTCAGTTCCTGACCCAGTGTTGGGAGGGGGTGCGATCTGCTAGCCGACAGCCACTGGGAGCAGCATAGATGAGGGTGCCAACAGAGGGCCTGTGGAAACAGCAAGCTGAGTTTGCAAAACAGGGGGAAGACACAGGGACCTCTCAATAAAATCATTAAGAGCATACCATCTCTAGGAGAACTAGATAACTGATACTCCTTAAGCCACAGTGCCAGAGAGATATGAGCAATATGAAGAAGCAGAGGAACAACTCCCAATTAAAGATCAAGAGAAATCCCCTGAAAGCATGATCAAGGAAATAGACATCGATGGCCTACTAGATCAAGATTTCAAAAAAGGAGTGATCAAAGTGCTGAAGGAACTAAAAGACATAGTGTTTAGAGATATAAAGTATGTCAAAAATGAAATAGAAGCTATAAAGAAGAACCAAGTAGAATTAGTAAACTCATTTTCTGAGATGAGAGCTGATCTAAAGGCTGTACAAAGGAGGCTAGATAATGCGGAAAACGAATAAGTGACCTAGAAGACAGGACAACAGAAAGCACATAATCTGAACAGCTGAGAGAAAAACAAATAAAAAACAAAGAAAACAATATAAGGGACCTATGGGATAATACAAAGCATGCCAATCTACACATAATATGGGTCCTAGAAGAGGAAGAAATATCAAAGGGGATTGAAAAGGTATTGGAAGAAATCATGACTGAAAACTTCCCAAATTTAAAGAAGGAAACAGATATCCAAGTACAGGAAGCTCAGAGGGTCTCAAACTGGAAGAACCCAAATAGACCCACACCAAGACATATCATAATCAAGATGGCCTAAGTCAAGGAAAAAGAAATGATCCTAAAGGCAGCAAGAGAAAAACAATAAGTTACAAGGTAACCCCCATAAGGCTCTCAGCTGATTTCTCTACACAAACACTACAGACCAGAGGGAGTGGCAAGATATATTCAAAGTCCTGAATGAAAAAAAGATGCAGCCTAGGATACTCTATCCAGCAAGGCTATCCTTTAGAATAGAAGGAGAGATAAAGAACTTCATAGACAAGCAAAAACTAGAAGAGTTTGGCCACATTAAACCCATGCTAAAAGAAATATTGACAGGTCTACTCTAAATAGAAAAGCAGGATGCTACAAAAATGAAAATCTCTTAACTGGAAAGGAGATAACTGCCATGAATTGCAGAAAGAATAAACACAAAATTGTAAAAGGAGACATCTAAATCATTAAAAGTGGGAGAGGGAAGCAAGGAAAGCCATTGTGGAAAACAGTATAGAGTTTCCTCAAAAGACTAGGAATAGATTTACCATATGACCCAGCAATCCTGCTCCTGGGCATAAATCCAGAAGGAACCCTACTTCAAAGTGACACCTGCACCCCAATGTTCATAGCAGCACTATTTACAATAGGCAAGACATGGAAACAGTTTAAATGTCCACCAACAGATGACTCAATAAAGAAGTGCTATACTTATACAATGGAATACTACTCAGCCATAAAAACCGACAACATAACGCCATTTGCAGCAACATGGATGTTCCTGGAGAATGTCGCTCTAAGTGAAGTAAGTCAGAAATAGAAAGAAAAATACCATATGAGATCGCTCATATGAGGAATCTAAAAACAAAACAAAACAAAACATGAATACAAAACAGAAACATACACATAGACACAGAATAAAAACTAGTGGTTGCCAAGGGGGCGAGGGGTGGGAAGAGAGAGATTGGGATTTTAAAATGTAAAATAGATAAACAAAATTATACTGTATAGCACGGGGAAATATAAACAAGATCTTGTGTTAGCTCATAGAGGGAAAAAATGTGACAGTGATTATATATATGTTCATGTATAACTGAAAAATTGTGCTCTAGACTATAATTTGACAACATTGTAAAATGACTATTACTCAATAAAAAAACGTTAAAAATACATCTCAGGAATTTTTGCAATTGATTGTTGAAGCATTTTTATGACTGGTGCTTTAAAATCATTGATGCATATTTCTCATATTTGATTAAACTTGGTATTGGTGTCAGTTGATTCTTTTCTCATTCAAACTATGATTTTCTGGTTCTTGTTATAGCAAGTGATTTTCTTTTTGTATCCTGAAGATTTTGGCTATTATTTTAGGAAACTTTCCATCCTTTTTTTTTAATTTTAGCAAGTTGTCATTCTAATTTGGTCTAGCAGGTAGGTCCTGGCCTGTTTTTGTGGCTCTGGTTCTAGTGACAATTTAATTTTTAGGGCCTTTGTGGTGTTATCTTGGTGCACTTGATTTATCTAGTGCTTCTGAAGTTCCCAATAATTTATGTTGCTGCTGTCTGAAATATGGAAGATGTTTACTCAAACCAAGTCACCTACTACATCTAAGTTGAGAGAAGGAAATCTCTTACCTGCAGGAAAGAAGAGAATTTTCTAGGCTGAACCACTTGTGGTGAGACACACTTTGACAATGCCATCCAGTTGCTTAGTGGCAGAAGGGGAATTTCAGACCCAGCACAGAAGGAAAGTTTTTCCTCTGTCCACTTATTGCCACTGGGGCTCCTGATCAATCTCTAGTACTCGTGTTGCCTGGCTCTCCCAAGCATTATTGGCGGACTTCTGTTTGACCTGAGGGAGAAATAAGCTTACCTGAGCTGCCTTTTGCTGTTATATTGGGGTTGGGAAACATTTGGCCTGGGTTGCCTTATTCTTTTGGATAAGAGGAGAGTGATAAGATTTTATGCTGCTATGTTTCTTTGGTCTTAAGCTCTCTGACCAGTTTTCCTTTCTCTTTCCACTTTTCATAGTTCTCTTTTTGTTGCCTCTTCCATTATTTCCAGAGTTGAAAATTGTACTTAACTGAGAGGACCAAGGAAAATTGGCCCAAAATATCTTGTCTTCTGGATGCTGTTGAAATAATGAAACTATAAAAGAACCAGTGTAGAACAGAGATAAACAAGTAAGCTATTGCATAAATTCAGCTGGAATATAATGGGAGCTTGGACCAAGGTGGTATCACTGTATGTGGTGAGAAGTGGTCAGAATTCTAGATATATTCTGGAAGAAAAGTAAGTAGAACTTGTTAGTAGATATGATGTGGTGGTATAAGAAGAGCCATGACTTCAAGGGTTTTGTTCTGAGCAACTAGAGGGATATAGTTCCCATTGACTTAGATGGAGAAAATTGGGGTAATTTGAGTGGAGAAGATTTGGAGTTCAATTTAGAGTATAGTGAGTTAGAGATGTTTATTGTATAACTAAGTTTAGTTATAAAGTAGTTGGTTTTATATGCAATCCTGAATTTCAGTGAAGAGGTGCTGCATGGAGATAACTTTTGGAAAATATTAGTATATGTCATATGACATACATAAAGCATAAATTTTTTTCTAAATGAGATCCATTACATTTTCAGGAAAAAAATAATGAAAGTCATATTTCTACCTCACAAAAGTTCAAGTTAAAAATGCCATATTTCACTTTAAATATCATGTTGTCTATTTTAAAACTCTAATGAATGTTTTAGAGTTTTTCTTAATTTAGCAAGGAATAGAGATAAGCTTGTTTTACTTCATGTAATGGAAAGTTATTTTAAGGCTATATGAAGAAGTAAAGTAGAATAGAAACCACTGGGTTATTCAGAATAGAAAATGATTCAGTGATGTATACTTTTGACTTTTCCAAAGCAGATAGATCTTGTTCCTCATCTTGTATTTTGTGACACAATGATTCCCTGTTTCTACTTCTACTGATCTTGATGCTGTTGCCTAACTTCCATGTGTCTTGGTTTCAGACATTCCAAAGAATAGGATATCAGTAGCTTGGAAATTATAAATCATGTTTCCAATACCTGAATTAGAGTTCTCCTGTCAGGCTATGTCATTGGCCATGAATAGCACATGAATAATTGCCTTTTCCTCAGATGGCTCCAATTCTGGATCTAATTAGCTGTAATCATGATGTCAGGATTTTGTGAAAGCAAACTATGGTGAAATATTTTAGACCACTGTTCCCAAAAGGAGGCTTCAGCCAAGGAAGCTATCCTTAGAAAAAAAGAACTGCCCTGGACAAAGCAGAATAAAATGTGGCATGGTTATTAAAGTAGACATTTATTTAGTTGCTTATCTGTTTCTCTACTTCAATTTATTTTACTCCTCTCTCATATCTTCCCCACTTACTCTACTTTGTCTTTCTTTTATATTCTCCTTTAATTGGTGCTAATATAGAATTTAAATATATCCAAAATATTTGTTATAATTGTTAAATAAATGTTTATTTTTAAAATCAAAATCCTCTTAATGTGGTAGTGGCTATGATGGCAGAGTAGGGAGATTCTGAGCGCCCCTCTTCCCATGGGCACCTGAAAATTTCAACTATTTACAGAACAACTATCTAGGAGAATGACCTGAAGATTAACAGAAAATATTTTCCACAAATAAAGATATAAATTAGAAACCACGAGATGAGAAGGAGAGGCAGAGATGCAGTATATTCAAGACCTACATTCCCAGAGTTGGACATCCACAAATGAGAGGAATTTCACAAAGGCAGAAGTTCTCCCCAATGAATAAGGGATCTAAGCCCCTCATTGGGTTCCTTAGTCCGGGGCACTAAACCCAGAAGACAAGCAGCCACATCTGACTTCAAAGATAGCTGGGCTTCTGTACAAGAGAGCTGGAGGGGTGTACGAAATGGAGATTCTCCTCTTACAGGGCATGTAAAAAATGTCACATACTCCAAACCCCAGACTAGGATATTTCATTTGAAAGAAGCCTGGGTCAGACAAATTTGATGATCTTGCAGAGCCTCCCAGAGAGGCAGGAGGCAACTGTCACACTCCTGAGGATATGGACACTGATGGTAGACATTCTAGGGAGCTTATTCTACCACAAGGACACTGGTGTTGGCTAGTGACATTTTGGAGTTCTCCCTCTAGCTTATAGCAACAGGGGCTCACCTGCACAATAGCAGGCTAGCATAAGTTGCAGGACACAGTGGGGCATGAAGCCAGCTGCCCCAGCACCTGGAACTGCCCACCAGTGGGTTGGTAACAGACTTATACCCCTTGGGCCTAAAGACAGCTACAATGAGACTTGACCACGCCCACCAGTGGACCAGTGACACAGCAAGAGGCAGAGCCTGGAGGACAACTGGGTGGGTCCAGCTCCACCTACCAGCCCACCAACAGTAGAAGGCCCCACCACAACAGAAAGGCCTACACAGCCCACATAGGGAGCACCACTAAAGCATATAGCTCTGGTGACCTGAAAGTTGTGTGCTTCTGAGCCCCATAGGACATCTTTCACATAAGGTCACTTCTCCAATATGGGGAGATAAAACTAACTTACTTAATACATAGAAATAAACACAGAGTGTTTGGGAAAATGAAGAGACAAAGGAATATGTTCCAAAAAAGGAAAAAAAAGACATAAAAGAACTAAGTGAAGTGGAGATAAGCAATGTATCCAATGAAAAAGTTCAAGGTAATTATCATAAAGATATTCAACAGACTCAAGAGAATAATGGATGAAAACAAAAATAATTTTAACCAAGATTTAAAAAATATGAAGAGGCATCAAAGCTGAAGAATACAATAACATATTTTTTAAAGGAAGAAACAATTGATTTAGATAAATAGAACAATGGATCAGTGAACAGAAAGACAGAGAAATGAAAATCCCCCGAGACAAAAAGAAAAAGAAGTTTAAAAAATGAAATGGTTTAAGACACATCTGGGACAATATCAAGCATACTAACATCTAAAATATAGAGATTACAAAAGGAGAAGAGAGAGAAAGGGGCAGAGAACACATTTTAAGAAATAATAGATGAAAACTTCCATAAACTTGGAATGGAAACAGGCATCATGGTCCAGGAAGCACAGCAAGTCCCAATAAAATCTACCCAAACAGGTTCACACTAAGAAACATTTTAAAAGCAGTAAGGGAGAGAACTTGAGACAAGATGCCAGAGTAGGAGGACATGGAATTCACCTTCTGCCCTGAACACATCAAAAATACATCTACATGTGGAACAATTGTTACTGAAAATTAACTGGAAACTGACAGAAAGGCTTGTACAACCAAGGCTGTAAGAAATATCCACACAGAATCAGCTATAAAGAGGAGATAAGTGATCTGGTTGAGACCTGCGCCCCTGGGAGGAAACTCAGAGGAAAAGGGAGATTACATGGATGGAGCACCTCCCTGGGAAATGAGTTATTTGAGTCATGTAGTGGGTGTCTCATCTCTGGAGTCTAATAAGGGAACATGACCCCCTTGGCCAGCTGCAGGGTCAATGAGACTACATGAGGGCTGTAAGAAGCTTGCACTTCACTTGTGAGAAGCATGTCAATGCTTGCTTGCTTCTGAGGCATGGTGGAGAGAGTGAATTAAAATCATGAAACTGCCTTACTGGTTTCCTCTGACCACTTCAACTCAAGTCAAGTGAATACTCCAGCACCATTTGCCTAACATTGGAGTGCCACCCTGGAGCAAAGGCTGCCATAACAGAAGAAAAAGCTTGGCTGTCAGACACTGGTGGCTTACCCTAAGCAGCATATGAGTATGGAGGGGACTGCCATTACTGGCAACTGCACAGGTGGCAAATCAGGGGCAGTCCAGATTTCAGACACTAGGCAGAATGTCTCACTGAATACATACACCACCTTCTCTTGCTCCAGCACTTCTACCCTCTGGGAAAAGTGTGCCAGTGCTAAGAGGAGGAAGGGCACACAATGGGAATTGAGACAGCTCAGATATAACTATCAGAGCTTCTGTTCCACCAACATGGGACCTGACCCAACTCCCAGTAAGTCAGTGACAACCACTGAGAAGAGGGAAATTCCCATCTCACACTGGGCAACAGTCCATGCCTCTCCGTCTCTAGCCCACCTCCAACAAAGATGATAGCTGCCATCTTTACCCTGGGGAAAGACATAACTTCTATTCACACCAAATTCAGCTACCCCACCAGAGCCAGTGGGCAAATACAGACTGTATAGGGATGCTCCCACATAAGGACACATTTCCAAGACAAACATAGATAACAGTTTCACCTAATTTGAAAGATACAGATAAAGACAGGGAAAATGAGAAGACAGAGGATTTTGTCTCAATTTAAAGAGCAAGAGAAGACCTCTGAAAAAACAACAACAACTAAAGAACAGAAAGTAAATAACTTACTAGATAAGGAGTTCAAAGCATTAGTAATAAGAATGCTAACTGAATTAGGGGAAAAGAATAGATAAAGACAGTAAGAATTTTAACAGAGAACTATAAAATATTTTTCAAAAACTAAGAACTGAAGAATAAAATAACAGAAATAAAAATAAAAAATGGAAAAAGAACAAATATGGAGAAAAAATATGCTACTTAAAAAACAATGATTTAATAAAAAATCAAAGAATAAATCAGAAAATACCTCGAGAGAAATAAAAAATGGAAACAATATTTTCCAAAATCTATGAGGTACAGCAAAAGCAGTTCTGAGAGGGAAGTTCATAACAGTACAAGAAGACCTCAAGAAAAAAGAAACCCTCTAGAAAAATCTGAAATAAACAATTTAACTATCCAACTAGAAGACTTAGAAATGAAAAAAAGAAAGAAAAAAGTGAGTAGAAGGAAACAAACCAATAAAGATCAGAGAGAAAGTTAATAAAATAGAAAAAAATAAAAAAGCTCAATGAAGCCAAAGACTGGTTTTATGAAAAAAATAAACAAAATTGACAAATTTTTAGTGAGGCTTATCAAGAAGAAAAGGAAAAGGACTCAAATAAACAAAATGAAAGAGGATAAATAACCACTTATACCAAAGAGATAAAAATATAATAGAATATTATGAAAAGTTATATACCAAAAAAATTGGACAACTTAGAAGAAATGACAAAAGGCAAGAAACATACAACCTGTCAAGACTGAATCAGGAAGAAAGAGAGAATATGAACAAAGTGATCACTAGAAGTGAAATATAATTTGGAATAAAATTCCCAACAAACATGAGTACAGAACCAAATGGTTTCACAGGGGAATTCTATCAAACATAAAAGAAAGAGCTAATATGTGTCCTTTTTGAAATTTTACACAAAATTGGAGAGGATGGAAGACTCTCAAATTCATTCTACAAAGCCACCATTACTGTGATACCAAAACCAAACAAAGACATTACACAAAATATTACAGACCAATATCTTACATGAATATAAATGCAAAAGTTTTCAACAAAATATTAGTAACCCTAATCTGTCAATATATATAAAGGATGATATACTATGATGAAGTTGAATTTATTCCAGAAATACAAGGATGGTTCAACACTTGCAAATCAATCAGTGTGGTACACCACATTAACAAAAGGAAGGCTAAAAATCACATAATCATTTTAATAGACACAGAAAGAGCATTTGACGAAATTCAACATCCATTCATAACAAAAACTCATCAAAGTGGATACGGAAGGAACAAAATTCAACAAAATAAAGGCCATGGGTGGAAAAAACACAGCAAACATCATACTCAATGGTGAAAATATGAACAATTTTCACTAAACTCAGGAACAAGACAGGATGATCACTTTCACTACTTCTACTTAATATAGTATTAGAATTCCTAGCTGCAGCAATTAGACAAGAGAAAAATTAAAGTCATTCAAATTAGAAGGTAAGAGATAAAACTGTCAACATTTGCAAACAATATGATATTTTATATATAAAATTGTAAAATTTCTCCCAAGAAATGAATAGAAGTTATAAACAAATTCAGTAAAGTTGTAGGATGCAAAACTAATATACAGAAACTGTTTGCTTTTCTATACTCTAATAATGATCTGCCAGAAAGAGCAATTAAGGAAACAATCCCATTTACAATCACATCAAAAGAAATAAAATAGCTAGGAATATGCTTAACTAAGAAAGTGAAAAATTTATACTCTGAAGACTATAAACAATGATTAAGAAATTTGAAAATGATACAAAGATATGAAAGGAAATTCCATGTTTCTGAATTGGAAGAATTAATTCTGTTAAAAGATCCATACTAATCAAAGCAATCTACAGATTTAATATAATCTCTATCAAATGTCTATTACATGTTACAAAACCAAAAAAAAATCTTAAAATTCATATGGAACCACCAAAGACCCCGAATAGCCAGAGCAAATTTGAGAAAGCAGAAAGCTTGAAGAATCACTCTCCTTGACTTCAGAATATTCTACTAAGTTACAGCAATCAAAACAGAACAGTACTGGCACAACAATAGACACATAGATCAATGTAACACAATAGAAAACCAAGAAACAAATCCACACACTATGGTCAACTAATCCATGATAAAGTAGGCAAGAATATACAGTGGAGAAAGACAGTATCTTCAATGAATGGTCTTGAGAAAACTGGACAGCTACCTGTAAAAGAATGATATTAGAACATAAACTCACAGCATATACAAAAATAACTCCAAATGGATTAAAAACCTAAATGTAAGACCTGAAACCATAAAACACAAGAAGAGAAGAGGCAAAAAACACTTCAACATTAATTGTAGAATTATTTTTGGGATGTGTCTCCTAAGGAAAAAAAATAAAAAGCAAAATAACTGAATGGAATTTAATTATACTTAATAACTTTTGCATACCACAGGAAATAGTTGACAGAATGAAAAGACAACCTACTGAATGGGAAAACAATATATGCAAATGTTATGATCAACAAGGGGTTAATATCCAAAATATATAAATAGCTGATACAACTCAATATCAAAAAGAAACTCAATCAAAAAATGGGTAGAAGACATGTTTAGACATTTTTAAAAAGAAGATATACAGATGGCTAAAAGGCACATACGAATATGCTCAATATCACAAAACATCTGAGGAATGCAATTGAAAACCACAGTGAGATGTCACCTCACAAGCGTCTGAATGGCTATTATTAAAAAGACCACAAATAGCAAACATGGCTAAGATGTGTAGAAAGGGGAATGCTTTTACACTGTTGGGGGGAAAGTAAATTGATACAGCCACTATGGAAAACAGGGTGTTCTTTAAAATGCTAAAGATAAAGTTATCATATGATCCAACAATTGCATTCCTGGGTATATACCCAGAAAAAAAAAAAGCACTAATTGAAAAAGATAAATGCACCCCGAGGTTAAGAGCAACACTGTTTACAACAGTCAAGATATGGAAGCAACAGAAGTACCCATCAACAATTGAATTAAGATGAGATATTTATTTATACAATGGAATATTACTCAGCCATAAAGAGAATGAAATACTGCCAATTGCAGCAACATGGATGTATTTAGAGAACATCATGCTATTGAAATATTTCAGACAGAAGAAGAAACATATGGTATGTCACCTGTATGTGAAATCTTAAAAATAAAACAAACAAATATATGTAAGAAAACAGAAGCAGACTCATAGGCATAAATAACCAACCAGTTGATACCAGTGTGAAAAGAGAAGTGAGGAGGAGCAAGATGGCTGTATGTGATTAAGACACACAAATTATTATTTATTAAATAAATAAGCAACAAGGATATACTGTACAGCACAAATAAACATAGCCAGTATATTGATAATAGTTTTAGGTGGAGTACAATTTATAAAAATATCAAATCACTACATTGTACATCTGAAACTAATGAGATACTGTAAATGAACTATACTTCAATTTAAAAAAAAGAAAAATAGGATTTCCAATCAAGATGGCAGAGTGGTAGGACCCCGAGCTTGCCTCTCCTTGTGACTAAAATGAAACCACAAGTGAATGCTAAACAACGATCAAAAAAAAATAAAAGACTGGAACCTAGCAAAAAAGATCATCTGCAACTGGAAATATATAGAGGGAATCATAGATGGTAAGAGGGGCACGCTTGTGATATAATTGGGCCCAATACACCCTCGGTGGGTGACCCACAAGCTGAAGAATAATTAAGTCACAGAGGCCCTCTCACAGGAGTGAGAGTTCTAAGCCCCATGTCAGTCTCCCTAGTCAGAGGTCTGGCATTAGGAGGAGAAGGAGATCCTAAGATATCTGGTTTTGAAGGCCAATGGGTCTTGGCTATAGGAGCCCCATGTGATAGGGGGAAACAGAGACTTCATTTGCTTAGGAAGTGTACATGGAAACTCATGAGCACCAAGTCCAAGGGCAGAGGCAGTGATTTCATAGGAACCTGGGCCAGGCCTTCTTGCTGGTTTGGAAGATCTCCTGGGGACATAGGGGAAAACTGGTTAACCCAGAGGACATAAAAGCTAGTAGCTGACATTTCCAGGAGTGTTCATGTACATGAACATCCTGGAGGCTGACATCTAGATTGGATCATTAGTACCAAGACCTAGCCCCAACCAACAGCCGGTAGGGAAGCCTCAGGCCAAACAACATGCAGAGTGGGAACACAGCCCCACCCATTAGTAGACTTCCTAAGCTACAAAGGCTTCTAGACAAGGCCTCACTCACCAGAGGTCCAAAAACAAGCTCCACCCAGCAGTAGGCAGGCACTGGCTCCTTCTGCCAAGAATCCTACTTAAGGTATAGTCCAGCCTCATTCACAAGAGGCAGACACTAGAAATAAGAAAACAATAATCCCAAAGCCTGTGGAAGAAATCCACAAACACAGGCTAGACTTTACACTGTGACTGGCTGGACCTTGACCCTTGTGTGACAAGAGAGGAGTGTACTGCTAAGATACATAGGACATCTCCTGTAGAAGGCCACCTCTCCTAGGTCAAGAAACTTAACTAACTTACCTAAAAATAAAAATAGAAAGAGAGATGATATGAGGCGGCAAAGGATATCTTCCAGGACAAGGCACAAGATAAAATCCCAGAAGAAATATGTGATGAGGAGATAGACAATTTATTTGAGGAAGAGTTTAAAGCAATGATGGCCAAGATGTTCAGAGAACTCAAGAGGAATATAGATGCACAGAGGGAAGTTTTTAGCAAAGAGATGGAAAACATAAAGAATACTCAGTGTTGAAGAACAAAATCACTGAAATGAATAGTACACTAAAAGGAAGCAAGAATAGACAAAATGATGTAGAAGAATGGATCAGTGAACTAGAAAACACATTAGTGGAAAACACTACTGCAGAACAGATAAAAGAAAAAAAGAATGAAAAGAAATTAAGATAGTTTAAAAGAACTCTGGAACAATATGAACAACATTAATATTCACATTATAAAGTTGCCCAAAAAGAGAAGAGGGAGAGAAAGTACCTGAGAAAAATTTTGGAGAGATAATCACTGAACACTTCCCCAACTTGGGAAAGGAAACAGTCACCTTAGTACTGGAAGCTCAGAGAGTACCACACAGGATCAACCCAAAGAGGAACACACCAAGGCACATAGTCATCAAATTGAAAACAATTAAAGATAAGGAGACAATATTAAAATTAGCAAGAGAAAAGCAACAAATATCATACAAGGGAACTCCCATAATGTTATCTGATGATTTTTCAGCAGAAACTCTGCAGACCAGAAGGCAGGGGCACAATATATTTAAAGTTATGCAAGGGGAAAACTTACAACCAAGTATACCCTATCCAGCAAGGCTCTTCTTCAGACTTGATGGAGAAATCAAAAGCTTCACAGTTAAACAAAAGCTAAAAGATTTCAGCACCACAAAATCAGCTTTACAACAAATGTTAAAGGACCTTCTCTAGTAATCAAATCATAAGAAAAGAGAACAAAAAGAAGAAAGAGAAAAAAAAGACTAACAAAAGATTGCTTTGGCTATTCAGGATCTTTTGTGGTTCCTTAAAATTTTGGAAAAGTTTGTTCTAATTCTCTAAGGAATGTTGTGAATATTTTGATGAGGGTTGCAATGGATATGTGGATTGCTTTGGGCAGGGGGCCATTTTGATAGTTTTAAGTCTTCCAATCCAAGAGCACAAGAAATATTTCTATTTCTTTGTGTCATTTTGGCTTTTGGAGTTTAGGTAACCCCCTTGGTTAAGTTAATTTTTAAGTATTTTGTTGTTTTTGATACAATGGAACTGTTTATGCCAGTTATAAAATTCTAGTTTTTGAAGTGAAAAAATAAGTAAATGAAGGGCTGCAAGTGGCAAAATACCTTCTTTATTATTGGTGAATTGTATTCCATCATATATGTGTATATATATAGTATTCCATAATATATATGTAATATATATTACATCTTCACTATCTATTCAAATATTGATGTGAACCTAGGATGCTTACATATCTTGGAATTATAAATAATGTTGCTGTTAATAGCAGGGTGCATGTATATTTATGAATTATTTCTAATTTTGTGGTTGGCTTTATTCCTTTGATAACTATGTAGATTTAAAAAGATAATGCTCCATCAAATAAACAATCTAAACTGCCAACTAAAAGAATTAGAAAAACAAGAGGAGACAAAGCCAAAAGTCAGCAGAAGGAAGGAAATAATAAAGATCAGGGAGGAAATAAATAAAATAGAGGGTAAAAAAATAGAAAAAAATAATCAAACCAAGAGCTCTTTTCTAAAATAGTAAACAGAATTTACAAACCTC
This sequence comes from Vicugna pacos, assembly GCF_048564905.1. Taxonomy (NCBI): domain Eukaryota; kingdom Metazoa; phylum Chordata; class Mammalia; order Artiodactyla; family Camelidae; genus Vicugna; species Vicugna pacos. The sequence continues at coordinate 50,828,737 of NC_133023.1, read as the reverse complement.
TGGCCATGAAGTGAAGAAGTGAAAAAAGAGAGCACAAAAAAAAGAGGAAAATGGAGAAATTGCAACCAATACCACATAAATACAAAATATCATGAGGATACTGTGAACAACTATATGAAAACAAAATGAATAACCTGGAAGAAATGGAGAAGTTTCTGGAAACATACAGTCCACCAAGACAAAATCAAGAAGAAATTGACCAATTGAACAAACTGATTACTAGAAATGAAATAGAATTAGCAAAAAAAAAAAAACACAAAAAAAACAAAGAAACACTTCCCTACAAACAAACATTGAGAACACATGTTGGTCCATCTCAAACTCTTCCAGAAGATTGAAAAGGAGAGACTTCAACCAAACCCATTCTATGAAGCCGCCATCACCATGATACCAAAACCAGAGAAAGACACTACTAAAATGGATAATTGCAGACCAATATCACTGACAAACATAGATGCAAACATCCCCCCCAAATTTTACCAAACAAAATCCAAAAGCACTTAAAATGATCATACACCATGATCAAGTTGGATTCATCCCAGGAACACAAATATGGTTCAATGACACAAATCAATCAATGTAATACACCACATCAATAAGAGAAAGTACAAAAACCACATGAACATCTCAAAGATGCAGAAAAATAATTTGATAAATTTCAACACCCATTTATGATAAAAACACTTACCTAAGTGGGTATACAGGGAACATATCTCAACATCATGAAAGCTATTGATGACAAACTCACAGCCAGCATAGTAATCAATGGTGAAAAACTCAAAAGCTTCCCACTAAAATCTGAGACAAGGCAAAGATGCCCACTATCACCATTCTTATTCAACATAGCCTTGGAAGTCCTAGCCACAGCAATCAAGCAAGAGAGAGAAATAAAAGGGATCCAAATTGGAAAAGAAGAGGTAAAAGTGTCACTATATGCTGATGACATGTTACAATATATAGGAAATATTAAAAGCTCCATACAAAAATGACTTGAACTAATAAAAAAAATTCAGCAAGGTAGCAGGCTATAAAATTAATGTACAAAAATCCGTTCCATCTCCAGACATTAATGATGAATCAAAAGAAAAAGATAGTAAAGAAAAAAATACATTTTAAAATAGCACCCAAAGTGACAAAATACCTAGGGATAAATCCTACCAAGGAGGTGAAAGACCTATATGTGAAGAACTACAAAAGCTACATTGATTAAGGAAATTAAAGAAGACACAAAGAAATAGAAAGATATCCCATGCTCTTGGATTAGAAGAATCAATATTGTTAAAACGGTCATACTGCCCAAGGTAATCTACAGATTTAATGCAATTCCTATCAAATTACTCAGGACATATTTCACAGAAGCAGAACAAATCATATTAAAATTTATATGGGATCACAAAAGACCTAGAATTGCCAAAACATTGTGAAGATAAAGAATGAGGCTAGAGGAATAACCCTCCCAGACTTCAGACAATACTACAGAGCTACAGTAATTAAAAAAATGGCATTGGTACAAAAACAGACATATGGAGCAATGGAACAGAATAGAGAGCCCAGAAATGAACTCAAAAATTTTTGGTCAATTAATCTTTTGCAAAATAATCAAGAACATACAATGGAATAAAGACAATCTCTTCAGCAATTGATGTTGGGAAAAGTGGACAGCAGCATGTAAATCATTGAAATTAGAATACTCCCTCGCACTGTACACAAAAATAAACTCAAAATGGCTTAAAGATTTAAACATGAGACAAGACACAATAAATATTCTAGAAGAAAACATAGGCAAAACATTATCTCACATACATCTCAGCAATGTTCTCCTATGGCAGTCTACCCAAGCAATAGAAATAACTGAAAGTAAACAAATGGGACCTTATTAAACTTAGAAGCTTCTGCACATCAAAGGAAATCATAAGCAAAACAATTTGATAGCCTATGGAATGGGAGAAAATATTTGCAAAAGATGAGAAAGACAAAGGCTTGATCTCCAGAATATATAAACAGTTCATAAAACTTAATGAGAAAAAAAAAACAGACAAACCAATCCAAAAATTGGCAGAAGACCTAAACAAGCAATTATCCAATGAACACTTATGAATGACCAATAAGCACATGAAAAAATGCTCAATATCACTAATTATCACAGAATTGCAAATCAAAACTACAATGAAGTTTTAGCTCACACCAGCCAGAATGACCATCATTCAAAAGTTTACAAATAATAAATGCTGGAGATGGTGTGGAGAAAAGGGATCCCTCCTATGCTTTTGGTAGGAATGCAGTTTGGTGCAGCCAATATTGGAAACAGTATGGAGATTCCTCAAAAGACTAGGAACAGACTTATCACTTGACACAGTAATCCTACTCCTGGGCATATATCCAGAGGAAACCTGAATTCAATAAGTCACCTGCAACCCAATGTTCATAGCAGCACTATTTAGGGTAGCCAAGACATGGAAACAACCTAAAAGTCCATCAACAGACGACTGGATAAAGAAATGTTGGTATATTCATACAATGGAATACTATTTAGCCATAAAAATGACAACCTACTGCCATTTGCAGCAACATGGATGTCCCTGGAGAATGTCATTCTAAGTGAAGTAAGCTAGAAAGAGAAAGAAAAATACCATATGATATCACTCATATGTGGAATCTGTTAAAAAAAAAAGACAAATGAACTTCAATATAAAGCAGAAACTGACTCACAGACATAGAACACAAATTTGTGGTTGCCAGGGGGGAGAGTGGTGGGAAGGGACAGACTGGGAGCTCGAGATCAGCAAATACTGAATAATATGTATAAAATAGATAAACAGGTATATACTGTATAACACAGGGAAATATTTTCAAGATCTTGTAGTAGCTCATGGTGAATAAGACTATGAAAATGAATATATGTATATTTATGTATGACTGAAAAATTTTACTATACACCAGAGATTGACACATTGTAAACTATAATTCAATTAAAAAAAAGTTGAGGTATATTTATACAATGGAACACTACTCAGTTATTAAAAATGAAAAAATAATGCCATTTGCAGCAACATGGGTGGCCATGGAGAATGTCATTGTAAGTGAAATAAGGTGGAAAGAGAAAGAAAAATATAATATGATATCACTCATATGTGGAATCTGAAAAAAATAAGAGAAATAAACTTATATATAAAACAGAAACTGACTCACAGACTTAGAATGCAGACTTGTGGTTGCCAGGGGGAGGAGGGTGGCAATGGATAAACTGGGAGCTCCAGATCTGCAAATACTGAATGGTATATATAAAATAGATAAACAACTTTATACTATATAGCCCATGGAAATATATTCAGTACATTGTAGTAGCTCATGGTGAAAAATAACAAGAAAATGAATATTTGTATATTCATGTATGACTGAAGAATTGTGCTGTACACCAGAAACTGGCACAACATTTTAAACTGACTATACCTCAATAAAAAAAATAAATAAAATAAAATATAAAGCTAAAACTCTAAACACTCTTAGAAATAATGAACAATACATATATGCAAATATAAAAATATATATGTGCAGTAAAAAAAAAAATGAGCTATCAAGCCATGAAGGAAATGGAAGAAATTTAAAAGATGTATAACTAAATGAAAGAAGCCATTCTGAAAAGGCTACAAACAGTATAACTCCAACCAAATGATATTTTGGAAAAGACAAAGCTACAGAAATAATAAAAAAATCGTGATTTTCAGGGGTTTGGGGAAAGGGAAGCAGAGAGGAATAAATAGATGGAGCACAAGGTATTTTTAGGGCAATGAAATTACTATGTATGATACTATAGTGGTGGCTACATGTCATTATGCATTTCTCAAAACCTATAGAATGTACATCAAGCGTGAACCCTAATGTAAACAATGGACTTTGGTTGATAATAATGTGCCCATGTTGGTTCATCTCTTGTAACAGATATACCCCACTGATGAGTGACTTTGAAGGTAGAGGAGTATATATGTGTGGGTGGGGAGGGCTATGTGTGAACTTTCTGTATATTCTGCTCAATTCTGCTGTGAACCAGAAAATGGTCCAAAAATTAAAGTCTATTGATAAAAATAAATAAATAAATGTAAATAAATAAAAATAGTGTGGGAAAATAAACTAATTACATGGAAGAGAAATCCCATAGAGTAGCAGCTGATTTTTCAACACAAATTTTGCAGACCAGAATAACGTGCTATTATATATTGAAAGTGATGAATGAAACAAAAAATCTACAATTAAGATCACAGTACTCAACAAGGCTATCATTTGTATTTGGAGGAGAAATAAAGATTTTAGAGGTAAGCAAAAGATAAAAGATATCAGCACCCCTAAACCAGCCTTACAAGATATTTTAAAGAGACTATTCCAAGCAGGAAAAAAAAAACAAATAGAAATATGAAAACAGTGGAAGAAAAAATCTCAAGGGTAAAGCTAAACATACAGTAAAGTTAGTAGATCAACCACTTATAAAGATAATAGGAAGGTTAAAACTCAAAAGTAGTAAAATCATCTATTAGCAATAAGTAGTTAAGGAATACACATAATAAAAATATGTAAAATAAATGTCAGAAACATTAAAAGTTGGGGAGGAATTAAAAAATTGATCATTTTATAGAATGCATTCAAACTAAAGAGTTCAGCAGCTTTAAATAACCTATATATACATATATATTAATATATATATGAATGACATGGTAACCACAAACCAAATTCTATAAAAGATACACTCATACAATAGGAAAGGATTCAAAGCATAATAGTAAATGTAGTCATTAAATCACAAGGAAAGAAAGCAAAAGAAGAAAGAAGGAAAAAAGAACTATAAAAAAAAGTCCCCAAGTTAACAGAATGGCAGTAAGTAAATACCTATCAATAATTATTTTAAATATAAATGAACTAAATACTGAAATCAAACATGTGGAGTGGTAGAATGGATACAATATCAAGACCAATATATGCTGCAGACAAAAGACTCACTTCATATCTAAAGACACAACCAGACTAAAAGCAATAGGGTGGAAACATATATTAAATGGAAACAAAAAGAAAGCTGGAGTAGCAATATTCAATATCAGACAAAATAGGCTTTCAAAAAAGACTGCTGCAAAAGACAAAGAAGGACATTATATAATGATAAAGAATATATAACAATAGTATACGTATATGCCACCAACAGTAATATCTAAATGCATAAAGCAAATGTTAGGAAACATAAAGGGAGAAATTTACAATAACATAGTAATAGTAGGGGACTTTAACAGTTCACTTACATCAATGGACAGGTGATCTAGACAGCCAATCATAAAGAAATATTGGACTTAAATGATATGATAGACCAGATGAAGTAAATAAATATATATAAAGAGAACATTCCATCCAGAACCATCAGAATATACTTTCTGGTGGAGTCAAGATGATGGAGTACAAGGACGCTGGTAGCTCACTGTCTCCCAAAAATACACTAAGACTCACATCCACGGACCCACCCAGCCAACCAGAACACCTGCCAAATTCTGAAAGAACATTACCTCTTCAAAAGACAAAGATGTCAATAATCTGGTAGGAGAAAAATTAAAAAGAAAGAAGAAAAAACAAAACAGTGTGAGACTGGTCCCATGGGGACGGTGTGGTAAAGGAGGAATAGCACTTGTTCACTGAATCTCCCCCTCTCCAATGAAGAGGTCAGTGGGACAGAGGGGTAGTCTCCAAGGCTCGGTTCTGTACAGAACAGCCCTTGACCAACAGAGCTAAGTTAAATGGGCATAGAAGGACTCTGGGAACTCCCAGCCCTAGAGGCAAAGTGGCAGGTGGGGGATAGGACAGGCTGCCCGAGCCGGGAGGAGGACTGAGGCAGCTGCACTGAGGCACCCCCAGGGGACTGCAGGATGCTGCATGCTATGGGTGAGTGGGTACACAGGGAATAAAAACCTGGGCCCTCCATAAAACAACACGGGTGATGTGGCCTGATGAGAAAGGTGCCATACTCCCATCTTTTAAAACCTGCTGAAGGTTTTCAGAACAGAGACGGGGCTCAGCCACAGCTACCATATACTCCGCCTAGCACCCAAGCGGAGGGGGAGTCAAAACCTGAATCCATACTTAAGGGCTTAGCAACCTCAAAGGCCAGACAGAGACTTGTTTGCATCCCAGTGCAGATAGGATCTTTCTGTCCTGGAACTTCAGAGAACTTGCCCCGCCAAGACAAACAAGGAGCTGAGATTGGCATGGAGCAGGGGCAGGGCTGTTCTGCCATCTTCCCCAAGCACGCCTATGGAGCCCAGATCCAGGGTGGAGTGGGCAGCTGCACAGAGCAAGGGAGCGACCAGTGCTGTGAGAGGGCAGACGGCCACCTGCCTTCCTGGCACTAGGAGCACTTGACTACAGTGCTGGGAGGGGGCACAATCTGCCCTCCTACCTCACGGAGCTCAGCATCTGACCACAGTGTTGGGAGGGGGCGTGATTGGCTTGCCAACATGCCCTAGGAGCAGCACAGAACTATGCCAATAGAGGGCCTCTGGAAGCAGAAAGCTGAGTTCGTAAAACAGGGAAAAGACAGAAAGACTTTCCAATAAAATAATTAAGAGTGCACAGTCTCCAGAAGAACACATCCCCCTCATTTTTATAATCTGTTCTATTCTCTATTACCTTTTTAATTTTTACTTTTTAAACACTTGTATATGCTTTGGGATTTAAATCATTTTAAATTATTCTATTAAAATATATTTATTATTATTTTTAAAAATACACCTCATTTCATTTTTATTTCTCTTGGTTTTGATCTCCTGTTATTGATTATACACAGATTTCAAGTATTTTTTCTCATTTATCCTTTGCTGAAAGTTTTTAAAAGACATCTCAACCCGATAGCTATTCTGCTTCAACTTGCTCTTCTTTAATTGATTATACACTTTTTTGAAACATTTTTCCTCCATTGTTTTAAAATTCTTGCTTTTTATTTATCTATTTTTTCTGTTCTATTTTCTATTACGTTTTTAATTTTTATTATTTAAACTTGCATATGCTTCCACTTTTAATCCCTTTTAAATTTTTCTTTGAAATATTTTTATTATTATTATTTTTAAAAATCCACCCAATTTAATTTTCATTTCTCTTATTTTGATCTCTTATTATTGATTATACACAGGTTTCAAATAATTGTTTTTTGCTCTTTTTTCTTATTTTTTTAGGGTTTCTAAAAGAAGTCACAACTCGATTGATAGTCTGATTCAAATTGCTCTTCAATTATTGACTATAAACTGCTTTCCAACATTTTCCCCCTCTTTTAAAAGTACCTTTCACTTTAAGTTTTATTCCTGAATAGACATTAGGTAGATTAATAAGTAAACTCCTTAAAGACCAAAATAGATAACTGATACTCCATAAGCGATGATGTCAGAGAGATACAAGCAAGATGAAGAAGCAGAGGAACCACTCCCAATTAAAAGAGCAAGAGAAATCCCCTAAAAGAATGATCAATGAAATAGACATTGACAGCCTATTAGATCAAGATTCCAAAAAAAGAGTGAACATAGTACTGAGGGAACTAAAACAGATACTGTTTAGAGATATAAAATATGTCAAAAATGAAATTGAAGCTATAAAGAAAAGCCAAGCAGAACTGATAAACCCATTAGCTGAGATGACAGTTGATCTAAAGGCTGTACAAAGCAGATTAGATAATGCAGAGGAACGGATAAGTGACCTAGAAGACCAAAAAACAGAAAGCATTGAATCAGAACAGCTGAGAAAAAAAAAACGAAAACAATATAAGGGACCTATAGGATAATATAAAGCATGTCAATCTATGACTAAAAGAGTTCAAGAAGGGGAAGAAAGAACAAAGGGGATTGAAAAGGTGTTTGAAAAAATTATGACTGAAAACTTCCAAAACCTAAAGAAGGAATCAGATATCCAGGTATAGTAAAAGTCATACGGTCCCAAACAGGAAGAATCCAAAAGGACCCACACCAAGATATCATAATCAAGATGTGCAGAGTCAAGTATAAAGAAATGATCCTAAAGGCAGCAAGAGAAAAACAGAGTGAGTTGAAAGGGAACACCCATAAGGCTCTCAGCAAATTTCTCTACACAAACACTTCAGGCCAGAAGGGAGTGGCAAAATATATTCAAAGTCCTGAATGAAATAAAGATGCAGCCTAGGATACTTTATGCAGCAAGGCTATCCTTTAGAATAGAAGGAGAGATAAAGAACTTCACAGACAATCAAAAACTAGAAGAGTTTAGCAATACTAAACCCATGCTAAAAGAAATATTGACAGGTCTACTCTAAATTGAAAAGCAGCAGGATGCTACAGAAATGAGAAAATCATAACTGGAGAGGTGATAACTACCATGAGATGCAAATAGAATAAAGACAAAATTGTAACAGAAGACATCTAAATCATTGAGAGTGGGAGAGGGAAGCAAGAAAATATAGAGTATTTTTTGTTTTGTTTTTTGAATTTTGTGTTCTCAGTAGGTTGGGTTTGAGATTATATTACTATCTGTTTAATACAAACAGTTATAGTAATGGGTTAATAGACTTACAAAAAAGGGTTACACAAGCCAAAAACTTACAAGTGGTTAACAAAAACTAAATACAATCCAACATAATACAAACAAAAATTATCAAACTACAAAAGGAAGAAGAAAGGAAAAAAAGGAAATACCAAATTAACTGCAAAAATAAGTTCGAAATGGCAATAAACACACATCTATCATTAATTACTGTAAATGTTAATGGACTAAATACTCCAATCAAAAGACATACAGTTGCAGACTGAATAATAAAGAAAGAACATTCAATATGCTGTATACATGAGACCTACTTTAGGGAGAAGAACACAGATAGATTGACAGGGAAAGGACGGAAAAGGATAATCCATCCAAATGGAAAAGCAAAAAAAGCAGGCGTAGCAGTACTGATATCAGACAAAATAGAATTTAAAACAAAGGTCATAAAGAAGGACATAGTTTACTGATTAAAAGAGTAATACAAGATGAGGATATTATAAACATTAATATATATGCACCCTATATAGGAGCACCTAAGTACATAAAACAATTACTAACAGAGATAAAGGGGGATATTGATGGGAATGCATTCATAGTCGGAGATTTTAACACCACGTTAACATCACTAGACAGACCTTCCAGACAGAAAATAAATAAGGCAACAGAAAAACTAAATGATACAATAGAAAACTTAGATTTGATGGATAATTTCAGAGCATTATACCTCCCAAAAGTAGGATATACATTTGTCTCAAGGGCACATGGAACATTTTCTAAGATTGATTATGTACTTGGGCACAAAAGAAGCCTAAACATTTAAGAAGATAGAAATTATCTCAAGCATTTTTACTAATCACAATGACATGAAATGAGAAACCAACTACAGAGAAACAAAGGAGAAAAAAAGGAAAGCATGGACATTAAACAACATGTTATTAAAAAGACAATTGGTCAATGATGAAATCAAAGTTAAAATAAAAAAATACCATGAGACAAATGAAAATGAAAACACAACCACACAAAATAAATGATTGAAGGAAAGGCAGTGTTAAGACAGAAATATATAGCGATACAGCCTTCATCAAAAGACAACAATCTCAAATAAACAATCTAATCTACCAGCTAAAAAAATTAGAAAAAGAAAGCAAAAACACCCAAAAGGCAGCAGAAGGAAGAAAATTATAAGGATCAGGGAGGAAATAAATAAAAGAGAGAAAAAAAACAATAGAAAAAATCAATCAAATCAAAACCTGGGTTTTTGAAACAGTAAATAAAATCAACAAACCTCTGGGCAAACTCACAAAAAAGGAAAAAGAGACAACACAAATAAGCAAAACAAGAAAGGAAAATGGAGAAATTACAACAAATAACATAGAAATACAGAAAATCATACAGGAAAATTATGAAAAACTATATGGACACAAGATGGATAACCTAGAGGAGATAGACAAGTTTATGGAAACATAAAGTCTACCAATATGAAACCAAGAAGAAACTTTCCACTTGAAAAAAATTGATCAATACATTTGAAATCGAATTAGCAATAAAAACTTCCCAACAAATAAAACTGTAGGACTGGACGGCTTCACAGGGAATTCTACAGAACATACAAAGAAGAACTCATACCAGTGCTTCTTAAAGTTTTCCAGAATATTGCAAAGAGGGAAAATTCCCATACTTATTCTATGAAGCCACCATCACCTTCATACCAAAACCAGGCAAACACACTATCAAAAAAGAATTATAGGCCAATATCACTAATGAACATAGGTGCAAAACTCCTTACCAAAATATTAGCAAATAGAATCCAACAACACATAAAAAAGATTGTACATCATGACCAAGTGGGGTTCATCCCAGGGACACAAGGGTGGTTCAACATACACAAATCAATCAATGCAATACATCCCATCAACAAGAGAAAGAACAAACACCACATGATCTTCTCAATAGATGGAGAAAAAGCATTTGATAAAATTCAACACTCATTTATGATCAAAAGAACCTCACCAGAGAGGGTATGGAGGGAACATATCTCAACATAATAAAAGCTATATATGACAAAATTACAGCAAGCATAATACTCAATGGCGAAAAACTCAAAAGCTTCCCACTAAAATCTGGGACAAGACAAGGATGCCCACTATCACCACTCCTATTCAACATAGTCTTGGAAGTCCTAGCCACAGCAATCAGGCAAGAGAGATAAGTAAAAGGGATCCAAATTGGAAAAGAAGAGGTAAAAGTGTCACTATATGCCGATGACATGTTACTATATATAGAAAACCCTATAAGGTCCACACAAAAACTACTAGAGCTGATCAAAGAATTCAGTAAGGTAACAGGTTACAAGATTAACGTTCAAAAAGCAGTTGCATTTCTTTACACTAATGATGAATCAACAGAAAAAAAATAAAGGAACAATCCCCTTTAAAATAGCACCCAAAGTACTAAAATACCTTGGAATAAATCTAATCAAGGAGGTCAAAGAATTATACACAGAAAACTATAAACCATTGTTGAAGGAAATTAAAGAAGACTTTAAAAATAGAAAGATATTCCATGCTCTTGGATTGGAAGAATCGATATTGTTAAAATGGTCACACTGCCCAAGGCAATCTACAGATTTAATGCAATCCCTATCCAATGACCAAGGACATATTTCACAGACCTAGAACAAATCATAATAAAATATATATGGAACAACAAAACACCTAGAATTGCCGAAGAATTACTGAAGAGAAAGGAAGAGGCAGAAGGAATAACTCTCCCACACTTCAGACAATACTATAGAGCTACAGTCATCAAGACAGCATGGTATTGATACAAAAATAGACATATAGACCAATGGAACAGAATAGAGAGCCCAGAAATGAACCCACAAACTTTTGATCAACTTATCTTTGACAAAGAAGCAAGAATATACAATGGAATAAAGACAGTCTCTTCAGCAAATAGTGTTGGGAAACCTGGACAGCAGCATGTAAAGCAATGAAGCTAGAATAATCCTTTACACCATATACAAAAATCAACTCAAAATGGATCAAAGACTTAAACATAAGACATGATACAATAAACCTCCTAGAAGAAAATATAGGCAAAATATTATCTGACATACATCTCAAAATTGTTCTCCTAGAACAGTCTACTCATGCAGCAGAAATAAAAGCAAGAAGAAACAAATGGGACCTAATGAAACTTACAAGCTTCCACACAGCACAGCAAACCATAAGTAAAACAAAAAGACAATCTACAGAAAGGGAGAAAATTTTTGCAAATGAAACCGACACAAGATTGATCTCCAAAATGTATAAGGAGCTCATACGATTTAATAAGAAACAACCAAACAACCCTTTCCAAAAATGGGCAGAAGACCTAAACAAGCAATTCTCCAAGGAAGACATACAAATGATCAAGAGGCACATGAAAAAAAAAGCCCAATTTCACTAATTGTCAGAGAAATGCAAATCAAAATGACAATGAGATATCGCCTCACACCCGTCAGAATGGCCATCATTCAAAACCCTACAAATGACAAATGCTTGAAAGGCAGTGGAGAAAAGGGAACCCTCCTACACTGCTGGTGGGAATGCAGTTTGGTGCAGCCACTGTGGAAAACAGTATGGAGATTCCTCAAAATACTAGGAATAGACTTACCATATGACCCAGGAATCCCACTCCTGGGCATATATCCAAAAGGAACCCTACTTCAAAATGACACCTGCACCCCAATGTTTATAGCAGCACTCTTCACAGTAGCCAAGACCTGGAAACAGGCTAAATGTCCATCAATAGATGAGTGGATAAAGAAGAAGTGGTATATTTATACAATGGGATACTATTCAGCTCTAAAAACCGACAATATAACGCCATTTGCAGCAACATGGATGCTCCTGGGGAAGCCATTCTAAGTGAAGTAAGCCAGAAAGAGAAAGAAAAATACCATATGAGATCGCTCATAAGCGGAATCTAAAAAAACCAAAAAAACACAAAAAAACAAAAACAAACATAGAAAAAAAAGCATAAATACAAAACAGAAATAGACTTATAGACATGGAATACAAACTTGTGGCTGCCAAGGGGGCAGCGGGTGGTAAGGGAAAGACTGGGATTTCAAAATTGTAGAATAGATAAGATTATACTGTATAGCACAGGGCAATATATACAAGATCTTATGGTAGCTCACAGAGAAAACAATGTGACAATGAATAAAGATGTATGTTCATGTATATCTGAAAAATTGTGGTCTTCACTGGAATTTGACACAACTTTGTAAAATGATTATAAATCAATAAAAATGTTAAAAAATAAAAATAAAATAAATAAAAATGGAGAAATTAAGCATATTTACCTCAGAATGCTGTTATGACAATAAGGTAAATATTGCATGCAATGTATTTAGCACAGTGTGTCACATTGTGTTAGCACTCAATAAATGATTGTTATAAATGTTTAGTTTCATGGTGTATAAAATTTCAACAATGAAAATGCATTTATTTAATAATCAGGAAAAAATTTTTAAATTCTTAAAACGTTTTAAAATATATTGCTATAACATAGTTCTGACTGAAGTAGACCACAGTTATCAACAGAATTCTGGTGACAAATGGTCTAGGCGTTCATTAACATGGAAAGTAACTGCAGTAGACATTAAACTCCTCCTTGCCACCACTTCTGCTCCCTCAACCCAAACTTATACACATTGGCCTTCCTCAAAATATCTGTTTGAAGTATGCTTTTTTTCTCTAAGTAGATGTCAGGATGACAGATTGTTGCAAGCTGAAGTACTCTGCTTTTCACACTTCTGAGACCTGGCCTTCTAGTGTGTGTTACATCATGGCTTCATTTATGAAAAGTGCAAAAGTGAGATAGTAGTATATGAACATATATACAATGAGGTCAACCCATTTTGAAAATACCTCTTGGGAGAGTCAACCACATGGCCCAGTGTTACCATGATTCAAGTGTTTTACACAATTGTTGGCAGGCTATTTTTTTGGTCCTGCCCCTACTCTAGACCAAGTCTTCACCATTACTTATTTGGGCCATAACATCAACCTCCTAGAAGTTCCCTCTGCCCCCTTTTCTTCCCTTCCAGGCTATTCTCCACATTTCCAAGAGTTATTCATCAAGGAAATATCAATCTGACCATTTCACTACCCTATCAAAGTATTCCTAATTGTTGGTACATTCCCAACTAGAGTGTGGTTGTTAGTTGTGAGATATAATAGAGTCAAAAATTAGTGAATGAGTTAATATCTTAATCAGTCCTCCCATTTTATAAATGAGGCTATTGAAGCCTAGGGAAGGCAGTAATTTGGTCATAATCACTGAATAAGTCAGTGACAAATGTAAGATTAGAAACAATGTTTCCTGATTCCCAGGCCCCAATTCTACCTATCTAGTGTAACCTCCAGCCTTAGGCTGACCCTTGAAACTGTTAGAGCAGGCAGGTAGCTAGATACGAGAAGGAAAAGGGGGACATGGGCAAATGGCAGAAAACCATACATTTTGTAAACAGCGGGGGTCCTGGGACAGATCAAGAAAAACAGAATCCTATGGACTAATAAAAAAAAACATACCTTCTGGGTAAATAAGTGTCCTGGAAGCTGTAGGGTGGGACAGGACAGGAATCTCCACCATCCGAATGTAACCTTTCAATCATTATGACCTCTGTCCAAATGTAACCTTTTGCTTATAACACCTCCATCTGAATGTAACCTTTTGTTCATTATGACCTCATCCAACTTCTCAATCAAGACTAGATAAGGATGAAAAATCCCTCCTCCCCACCTGGGAAGGTGGAGCTGGGATAAAGTTCAAGAAAGATGACCCCAAACCCCTCCCCACCAATGAATATTCTGCCCATTCATTTTTACACTCACATAATGAGCTTGCAGGGGAAATTCGGGGCAGCCACCCACCTGGGTCTGCCCGCTCTTTTCTTGAGAGCATACTACATATCCCTTAATAAATCCTTGCTTTGTTTTCTTAACCTCCATGTCTTGTGTCTGAATTATTTCTGTGAAAAGACAAGAACCTCTCAACCCCAACAAAACTAATATCTGGTGTGCCAAGATGCCTACCAAGCCAAAACACTGAGTACTTGCTGGACCTAGGGAGAGAATTAGGTGATTTCTTTTCTTTCATCAGCTTGTTTGAATATCCCAAACTTTGTCATTCCTGCAATGTGAAAAACAACACCAAAATTATAATGGCTATCATTTCTTGAGTGCTTCCTCTGTACCAAATACTTTGCTAAGTCTTTTATGTGTACTATCTTATTTAATTCTCTCAACAATTATAAAAGCTAAATACCATTGTTATCTCCACTTTACACACAACAAATCTCATCAAGAACTGAAGTAACCTGTCAAAGCTGAAACACCAATAAGTCATGGAACTGGAATTTGAACCTAGGTCTGTCTCACTACAAGGCCTGTGATAGAATTATCCAAAGAAGGTCTGTCAGTCCTGCCCCCTCTCCCCATCTGTGCATTATTTGAACATGCTCATCAACCTCCTATCTTAGTTTTCCACTAGCTCTCAAGGAGCCAGTAGCTTGGAAAAGAAGCAAATAGCAAAATTATTTGCATTCATTCAATGCAGGCAAAATGAAAAGTGCCTGGGAAAACTTGGGAGTTTAAAATTAAATTTTATTTTCCTATTAAACAAAACCAACACAAAATACACTTTTACAAAGGTCGTCTGCAAAGTGAAATATTTCCAAGTGTCAACTGCTCTGTAACTGTGGAAATACTGTGTTGACACAGAAACCAGACAAGTGATTTTTATCCTCATTCCTCAATTTCTACCATTAATCAGAGCTACATAGAGTTATAAGGAGCTAGAGTTGGAAAATGGCTACAAATTGTTAAATGAAATGAGACATGTGTCCAAAGAAAGACAATGTGGCACAATAGTGAGACATAAAAATCTAGAGTTCTGGGCCACAGATTTGGCTCTGGCACTGACTCATTGTGGCACCTCAGATTAGTTCCTTTTCCTCCCTGGATCAACATTTTATTCTAAATCCCATAATTCTTTCTAAGGGTCTTCTGAGCTTTCTTTTATTCTATGGGTGGTAGCTAACGGGTGGGGAAAATAGTCCTAGCCCAAAAGGTAGGAGATCTGGATTCTAGTCCCATGCCTACTAGACTGTGACTTTGGATAAGTATATTTGCCTCTCTGAGCCTCGGTATCCCCATTAGTTGGACTAGATGACCTATTGGTACTCTTCCAACTCTGTATTTCTAAAGTTCCTTCAGAAAGCTGATGCATTTTTATTAGTTTCCTATTGCTGTTTTAACAAACTTGGTGGCTTAAAACAGTAAAAATTTATTATTTTATACTTATAGATGTCAGAAGTCAAAAACAGATCTCATTGGACTAAAATCAAGAGTCAGCAAGGTTGAGTTACTTTCTGGATATTCTAGGGGAATATCCATTTCCTTGCTTTTCCATCTTCTACAGGCCATCCGCATTTATTGACTTATGGCCTCTTTCTTCATCTTCAAAGCAAGCAGTGTAGAATCATCAAGTTTCTCCCTCTTACCCTCCTTTTTCCCTCTTGTGATTACATAGAGACCACCTAGATAATCCAGGATTCTTTCTATCTTAAGATCTTTAACTTAATCACATTTACGAAGTCACTTTTGCCATGCAATGTGACATAGTCGCAGATTCCAGGGATTAAGATATGGACATCTTTAAAGGGCTACTATTCAGCTCACCACATCTTTTTGACATAAGAAGAGAGTATCCATAACCTAGTGTGAAAAAGGCTTGAAGGAGGTGGATAGATGTTTGCAAACCCTTGTGAGTGTAAAGAGTGATAGACTGCACCAAAAACTAACACCATTTTAGAGTGTATTTATAGGTATAGAATGTTCAGAATGTGGGAAGAGACAGTTGACAGCAATGAGCATATCACATCTAAATTACTTTGTCCAGACCAAGATACCATATTCTAAATGGGACAAAACTATAAAGTGGAACATGCCCAGAGGGGAGTGAGAATGATGCAGGGAGTCAAAACTTTCATTCAAAAAGCAGTGAATGAACATAGGATATTTATCCCCAATAAGAGAAAACTTAAAGGAAATTTGATAGCTCTCCCCAAAGATATAGAGGACTATCTAGTTGAAGATGCTTCTAATGGCAGAACAGAGACTAACAGTGGAAGCTATTTAAAGAAGGAGATTTCAGGTTAACTTAAGTGGGAAAAACCTGCTGTAGGAGCTTATCTGTGATTAATAAGATCTGTGGTGTGTTTGTAAGAACATGAGAATATTGGCGGGGGTGGGGAGTAGCAAAGAACAAAAGATACAAACAGGGACTAAAAGGATATGCAGTAGGATTTTTTTAGAGACATTAAACTGGAGAATGTTGAAGTAGAACAATTCCTACACCTGATTGATCATTATGATAGCCTATTAAAAATACAGGTTCCAGATTCCCACCTGCAAAGATTCTGATTCACTAGGCTTAGAGTGGTGTCTAGGAATCAGTATTTTAAATGTATTTCACTGATTATTCTAATAATTATCCTAGCTTGGAACTATTGAATTGAATGACTCCAACACTAAAAGGTCTGTGGTTCCCTGAATCATTTTAGTGTATCTGGGAGGTAGGGTTGTCTAAGCAATTTATCCAGGAGCTCCTGGGAGTCTCCAAGGTCTGAAGGGTCTGCCTGGAAATGGAAGCTAGTAGAATAAAGCTTGTGGAAATCTGTAGAGCTTGATTAAATCCTTATACAGATCTGCCTTCAGAAGTAGGTCTTTGAATCCAGAAAAGGCTTAACATAATAATTAAAAGCATAGACTCAGGAGCCTGGTTGCCTGGATTCAAATGCTAATTTTGCCATTTACTAGCTCTGAGCTATGGATAATTACTTTACTTCCCTGTCTCTCCAGTTTCCTAAAGTGAAAAATGGGAATGATAAGAGTATATATCTCATAGAGATATTTTCACTGTTAAGTGAATTCTAAAGCATATAGAAGACTGCCCACCACATAGTAAGTGCATAATAAGTGTCAGCAATTATAACAATTATTATTATAATTATTCTCTTCAATCAATTAAATGCCAAAGCTGAGCAAAGAAAAGCTAGCTGGCATTCAGGACAGAAGACTAATTTCATGGGCTCTGGCCCAAGTTAATAGAAGAAAACTATAAGTCTCTTTGGATGGAGGCCACATATTTATCCTTCTCTGAGGGCTAAAATGTAACCTTGTATATAATAATGACTTCTTACTTTTCACAATGATGAGTTCAGATGGCTCAGCTTGGGTCCTAGATCTGTGATACAGGCCATAGAAGTAAGCTATTGGCCTAGATGTCCGTCTGAAATGTTAGCTTTTCAGGGTGAAGTCACAAGGATTGAGCTAGTGATGAGAGCTGTGATGGTCTTTTCAGATGAAATTCACATTAAAATTGGTGGACTCTGAGTCAAGAAGAGCGCCCTGTATAATGTGACTAGGCCTCATTCAATCAGTTGAATTCTTGAATATAACAATAGAGTAAGAGGGAATTCTCCAAGACTGTCTTCAGACTCAAGCAACAACTCCTTCCTGACTCTCTGGCCTGCTAGTCTCTCACACCAGAATTTGGATTTACCAATCCTCAACCTTTATGTGAGCCAATTCCTAAAAATAAATCTCTATATATTTAGAGATGAGAGAACTAAGATCAGTGTGTTAAATACCTTGCTTAAGAGTACACAGCTTATAAGTACCAGTGTCCAAATCCAAGATTGTTTACAAAGCAAAGACTCATTTTTTTTCCCACTCTGCCACTGTTCACCTTGGATTCCAGATCAGTAGAACCATAAAAAGTCAAAGTTAAAAAGAATGTTAAGAATTATATAATCCAGAGTTTGAGTTTTTGTTTGTCACTGCTTTTAAGAAGTGGAACCCAATTTGTAGATTTTTTTTAAAAAAGCATTGAAGCTCTGGTTTAAGTGAATCAGAAGGGTACAAATAATCCTGCCTTGTCAGCCCCATTCCCTTCTCACTCCCTGAGATACCCTCCATGAAAACCCATGATCCCATCGCTAGTCCAACTCTCCATTATCCATTTGCCAATATTTTATAGATGTAGGAACAGAAGTTTAAAATGCTAAATGTAACCACTCAGATTATATTGAGAATGAGTATATCTAGAATGAACACTTAAGATGAATATTTAATAAGGCATTAGAGGAAGGGAGAGGGTTCAGATCATAAATTGATGCATTCAGTCAATCTCAGAAGTTGTACTAGTCACTATGTGGTTAAAAATTGCTTAATTGAAATATAGCTGGTGTTAATGACAGCTATATTATATCCCTATGTAATGTGCTTAAGTGGATCCTATATATAGGCAGGGATATGATCCAAATAACCCATAGTGGAGTATTGTATTCTGAGTATTCAAGAGGAAGAAATGGTAACCAGTGTTCAGTCCAATAAAAACCTACCCTTCCTGTTGCACTGGTTGCTCTGAGGATCAATTTAGATAATTGATATAGAAAATTATTTGAAAACTGTATAGTGCTGTGCAAATATAAGGGATTGAAATATAAGTGCTATTACCATTATTCTAGGTTATGACTTCAATCTTACAGAGTTGTTACCTTGACATAACTCTTAAGAGTTTTACTAATTCCACCCCACAGACTCAATAGTCTTTCCCTAACTGTATACAGCTATATACCTTTCTGTCATTATTAGCATCCTCAGTCAAAGATTCGCTCTGCAACCAACAAATAGGTTTAGTGTAGGATTAGGTAGCTAAAAGAGGTCTAGAAATGCTGGGATGATGATCCAAAACCAAGAAGAAGTTTAATTGGAATATGTATGTAAGATTATGCACTTGTGTCTAACAATAAAAACAAACAAAACACCCCCAAAAAAATGATCTCAAAGAAAGCAGATGAGGCTTAGCACTGGTACCTCTAAACAAACTTAGGGGATGTAGCTGCCTGCAAACTCAGTATGAGTTAATAGACAGATGTGGTAACAGAATAAATGGTATACTAGGCTGTTTGTAAACAGAAACATTAACTAAATATTTGAAGATTTATAAGTCACTCTAGCAAACTGTAGGAAATTCATATGCATTTGAAAGATTGAATAAATTAATTTAAAAATGACTTATGTATATTACAGAGATTCTAAAAGAAAGTTCCTTCTATGAGTTGTTAGTAAGAGCTAACGTTGAGGAGAACAAGATGGCAGAGTAGAAGGACACTCGTAGCTCACCCTCTCCTACAAATACACCAAGACTCACATCCACGGACCAAACCAGCTAATCAGAGCACCTGCTGAACTCCAACAGAACATTGACCTCTTCAAAAGACAAAGATGCCAAGAATCTGCTAGGAGAAAAGGATAAAAGAAAGAAGAAAATGCAAAACAGTTTGGGAATGATCCCATGGGGAGGGAGCAGCAAAAGAGGAGTATGCTTGTTTGCTGAATCTCCCCCTCTCCAACAGAGAGGTCAGCAGGACAGAGGCAGAACCTCCGAGGCTCAGATCTGTATGGAGCAGCCCTTGACTGACAGAACTAAGTTAAATGGGCACAAAGGGTCCCTGTGACACCCAGCCCAAGATGCAGGCCAGCAGGTGGGGGACAGGACATGCTGCCTGAGCCAGGCGGAGGACTGGGGCAGCTGCACTGAGGCAACCCCAGGGGACTGCAGAGTGCTGTGTGCCATGTCTGGGAGGGGATACAGAGGAGAACAACCTGGGTCCCCCATAAATTAAGGGAAAAAAAGCAAAGCAACACTGCTGGTGTGCCCTGGGTGGAGGGGTGCCATAGCCTTTGTCTCTTCAGATACTTGGTGCCATTACTGGAGCTTCTCCAGAGAAGAGAGGCAGGGCACAGCCACAGCCGCCATATCCTTCTTTGAGAAATGCCTGGGCAGGGGCGGAGCCAAGACCTGAATCTGTACTTGGGGACTCCCCAACATCCTAAGCAGGACTAAGATTTGTTTACAGCCCAAAGCAGATAGGAACTTTCTGGCCTGGTACTTCAGAGAACTAGCACTGCCAAGACAAACAAGGAGATGAGTTTTGGCATGGAGCAGGGGTGAGGCTGTTCCTCCATCTTCCATGATCCCACCTATGGAGAGCGGACCTGAGATGGAGTTGGCAGCTGCACAGAGCAAGGATATGATCAGTGCTGGGTGAGGGCAGGTAACCACTGGCCTTCCTGGCAGGAGCATAGCACCTGACCGAGGTTCTGGGAGGGGATGCGATCTGCCCATCTACCTCAAATAAGCACACCATCTGACTGCAGCATGGGTGGGGGAGTGAAATGCCAGCTCACCAGGCAAGAGAGCAGCACCTGAACCAGTGTTGGGAGGGGGTGCAATCTGCTTGCCAATAGGTACTGGAAGCAGGAGACGAGGGGAGACAATAGAGGGCCTCTGGAAGCAGTAAAACCACTTTGTGAAACACAGTACACACAGAAAGACTTCTCCATAAAATCATTAACAGTGCACAGTCTCCACAAGAACACATCACTTTTTTATCTTTTTTATTTAATTAATTTTCTATTACCTTTATAAGTTTTACTTTTTAAAAAATTATAATTGCTTTCAGTTTTAATCCCTTTACATTTTTTCTTTTAAAATATTTTCATTATTTTTAAAAAATCGAACTCAATTCATTTTTACTTCTCTTGGATTTCTCTCCTGTTATTGAATATACACAGGCTACAAATATTACTTTTTTTTAATCTTTAAGGTTTTTAAAGATGTCTCAACTCGATTGCAATTCTACTTCAACTTGATCTACTTTAACTGATTATGCACAGTTTTCAAAACTTATTTTCTTCCTTCTTCTAAAATTCACTCTCTCTCTTTTCAGTTTTATTCCTGCATAGGCTTTAGATAGATAAATAAACTCCTTAAGGACCACAATAGATAACTGATAATCCATAAACCACAGTGCCAGAGAGATATGAGCAAGATCAAGAAGCAGAGGAACCACTCCCAATTAAAAGAGCAAGAGAAATCCCCTGAAAGCACAATCAAAGAAATAGACATTGATGACCTACTAGCTAAAGATATCAAAAAAGGAGTGATCAAATTACTGAGGGAACTAAAAGAGATAGAGCTTAGAGATATAAAATATGTTAAAAATGAAATTGAAGCTATAAAGAAGAGCCAAGTAGAATTGGTAAACTCATTTGCTGAGATTAGAGCTGATATAAAGGCTATACAAAGCAGACTAGATAAGGCAGAGGAATGAATAAATGACCTAGAAGATAAGAAAATAGAGTGTATCCAATGAGAACAGCTGAGAAAAAAATAAAAACAAAAAACAAATAAAAATAAAAATAAGGGAAATATGGGATAATATAAAGTGTGCAAATCTATGCAAAATAGGGGTTCCAGAAGGGTAAGAAAGAACAAAGGAGACTGGAAAGGTATTTGAAAAAATCATGATTGAAAACTTCCCAAACCTAAAGAAGGAATCAAATATCCAAGTACAGGAAGTTCAGAATATACCAAACAGGAAGAAGCCAAAAGGACCCTAACAAAGATATATCATAATCAAGATGGCCAGAGTCAAGGATAAAGAAATTATCCTAAAAGCAGCAAGAGAAAAACAAAGAGGGAGAGACAGAAGAAGATGGCGGAGTAGAAGGACGCTTGTAAGTCACCCTCTCCCACAAATACACCAAGACCCACATCCACAGACCCAATCAGCCAACCAGAGCAAATGCGGAACTCCGACAGAACATCGCCTTCTTCAAAAGATAAAGACACCCAAAATCTGGTAGGGGAAAAGGAAAAAAGAAAGAACAAAAGGCATAGCAGAGCGGGACGGGTCCCGCGGGGAGGGAGCAGAAAAGGAGGACTGGCGCTCGCTCGCCGGGTCTCTCCTATCCAACTGAGAGGACAGCGGGACAGAGGGGGAGCCTCCGAGGCTCGTTTCTATACAGAGCAGCCCTTGACTGACAGAACTAAGTTAAACGGGCACAGAGGGTCCCCCCGAAACCCAGCCTGAGATGCGGGCCGGCAGGAGCGGGCAGGGCCAGACTGCACAAGCCGGGCGGAGGACGGGGGCGGCTGCACGGAGGCAGCCCCGCAGGAATGCATGGGACTGTGCACCGTGGCTGTGGGTACACAGGGCAGAACAACCTGGGTCCTCCATAAAACAGCAAGGTTGATGTGCTCTTGGGGGAACGGTGCATAACCCCATCTCTGAAAACCCACGGAAACTTTTCGGGGGAAGAGAAGCGGGGCTCAGGCACAACAACCATATCCTTGGGCGCTTAGCATCCAGGCGGGGGCGGGGTGAAACCTGCATCCGCACCAAAGGGCTTAGCAGCCTCAAAGGCCAGACTGAGACTGGCCTACAGCCCGGGGCAGATAGGATCCTTCCATCCTGGTCCCTCAGAGAACTTGCTCCAAAAAGACAAACAAGGAGCTGAGTTTTGGCCCAAGCAGGGACAAGGCTGTCCCTCCGTCTTCCAAGAGCCCACCTGCGGAGCGCCGGCCAGGGCGGAGCACACAGCCACACAGAGCAGCGGGGCAACCAGTGGCGCAGGTACAGGGAGAGTAGCCCCCCGCCTGTCGGGCAGTAACACAGCCCCTGACAGAGGTGCTGGGAGGGGGCACGACCAGCCCTCCTACCTGGCCAGTCTACAACATCTGACTGCGGCATCCGGAGGGGCAGTGACCCGCCTTCACACAGCAGAGGAGAGCTTCACCTAATCCCCTGTTAGAAGGAGGCACGATCTGTTTGCCGACAGGTGCTGGGAGCAGCACAGAAGAGGGCGCCAAAGGAAGGCCACTGAAAACAGCAAGCTGAGCTTCCAAAACAGGACAAAGACAGAAAGACTTCACATAAAAAGCAAACACACTCCAGGAGAACACCGACAACACACCCCCCCTTTTTTTTTTAATCTGCTTTTACCTGTTCTATTTCCTATTACTCTCTTAATTTTTACTTCTTAATTCATTTCTATTTCTCTTGGGTTTTGATGTCCTGTTACTGATTAGACACTGGTTTCAGATACATCTATTCATCTCCCCCCCCCTTTTTTTAAGGTTTTAAAAGGACGTCTCAACCCGATTAATACTCTGCTTCAACTCGCTCTTCTATTATTCATAATACAATGCTTTCAAACAATCTTTCTCCCTTCTTTTAAAAATCTTTCTCTCTCTCTCTCTTATTTTTTTCTTTTTTTCCTAAGTTCTATTCCTAAATAGGCATTAGATTGATAAAATCCTTAAGGTCCAAAATAGACAACTGATATTCCATAAACCACAGTGCCAAAGAGGTATGAGCAAGATGAAGAAGCAGAGAAACCTTTCCCAATTAAAAAAACAAGAGGAATCCCCTGAAAGAAAGAAGTATGAAACAGACATTGATAGCCTACTAGATTAAGATTTCAAAAAAGGAGTGATCAAATTGCTGAAGGAATTAAAAGAGATAGTGTTTAGAGATATAAAATATGTCAAAAGTGAAATTGAGGCTCTAAAGGAGAGCCAAGTAGAATGGGTAAACTCATTGACAGAGAAGAGAAATAATCTAGTAGCTGTCCAAAGCCATCTAGATAATGCAGAGGAACGAAGTAGTGATCTAGAAGAAAGGGCAATAGAAAGCATCCATTCAGAAGAACTAAAAGATAAGCAAATAAAAAATAATGAAAATAGCATAAGGGACCTATGGCATAATATAAAGCATCTCAATCTTCGCATCATAGGTGTCCCAGAAGGGGAAGAAAGATCAAAGGGGATTGAAAAAGTTTTTGAAGAAATCATGACTGAAAACTTCCCAAACATAAAGAAGAAATCAGATATCCAAGTACAGGAAGCTCAGAGGGTCCCAAACAGGAAGAACCCAAATAGACCCACACCAAGACATATCATAATCAAGATGGCCAGAGTCAAGGATAAAGAAATGATTCTAAAGGCAGCAAGAGAAAAGCAAAGAGTAAGTTACAAGGGAAGCCCCATAAGGCACTCAGCTGATTTCTCTACACAAACACTACAGGCCAGAAGGGAGTGACAATATATATTCAAAGCCCTGAATGAAAAAAAGATGCAGCCTAGGATACTTTATCCAGCAAGGCTATCATTTAGGATAGAAGGAGAAATAGAGATTCACAAACAAAAATAAAGCTACAGCAGTTTAGTAACACTAAACCCATGTTAAAAGAAATATTGAAAGGCGATTCTAAACAGAAAAGCAGCAGGATGCTTCAGAAATGGGAAACACATAACTGGAAAGGTGATAATTCATGAATTGCAAATAAAGAAAACACAAAATTATAAAAGAAGACATACAAATCACAGAGAGTGGGAGAGGGAGGCAGAGAAATATAGAATATTTTTTCTTTCTATTTTAAATTTTTTAACAGTAGGATGGGTTTGAGATCATGTTACTATCAGTTTAATAAAAAAAGTTATAGTAATGGGTTAATAGATTTATAAAAAGTGTAACAACAAGCCAAAAATTTACAAGGGAGTCACAAAAATTAAATAAAATCCGTGATAACACAAAGAAAAATTACCAAACAACAAAAGGAAGAAAAAAGGAACGAAGAGGATATACCAATTCAACTACAAAGATAAGTTCAAAATGGCAATAAACACATATCTATCATTAATTACTGTAAATGTTAATGGACTAAATACTCCAGTCAAAAGACATAGAGTGGCAGACTGGATAATAAAGCAAGAACCTTCAATATGTTGCATACAAGAGACTCACTATAGGGAGAAGGACACCTATAGATTGAGAGTGAAAGGATGGAAAAGGATATTCCATGCAAATGGAAAAGCCAAAAAAGCAGGTGTTGCAGTACTGATTTCAGACAAAATAGACTTTAAAAGTAAGGCCATAAAGAATGATAAAGAAGGACATTTTATAATGATTAAAGGAGTGATACAAGATGAGGATATTACAGTCATTAATATATATGCACCCAATATAGGAGTGCCTAAATACATACAAGAATTACTAGCAGAGATAAAGGGGGATATTGATGGGATTACAATCATAGTTGGAGATTTTAACACTGCATTAACAACACTACACAGAACTTCCAGACAGAAAATAAACAAGGCAACAGAGAAATTAAATACTACAATAGAAAAACTAGATTTGGTGGATATTTTCAGAGCATTACACTTCCCAAAAATAGAATATACATCCTTTTCAAGTGCACATGGAACATTTTCCAGGATCGAACATGTACTTGGGCACAAAAGAATCCTCAACAATTTTAAGAAGATAGAAATTATCTCAAACACCTTTACTGACCACAATGCCATGAAACTGGAAATCAAGAACAGAGAAACAAAGGAGATAAAAAGGAAAGCATGGAGATTAAACAAAATGTTATTGAAAAAACAATGGATCAATGAGGAAATCAAAGCTGAAATTAAAAAATACCTTGAGACAAATGATAATGAAAGCACAACCACTGATGTGCAAAGGCAGTGCTAAGAGGGAAGTTTATAGCGATAGAGGCCTTCCTCAAAAAAGAAGAACAATCTCAAATAAACAAGTTAACCCACCGCCTGAATCAATTAGAAAAAGAAGAACAAAAAGCCCCAAAAAGCAGCAGAAGGAAGGAAATAATAAAGATCAGAGAGGAATTAAATACAATAGAGATTAACAAGACCATAGAAAAAATCAACCAAACCAAAAGCTGGTTTTTTGAAAAAGTAAATAAAATCAACAAACCTCTGGCCAAACTCACAAAGAAGAAAAAAGAGAGAGCACAAAGTAGCAATATAAGAAAGGAAAATGGAGAAATTTCAACAAACAAATTAGAAAAACAGAATATCATACGAGAATATTATGAAAAACTATATGGAACCAAACTGGATAACCTAGAGGAGATGGACAAGTTTCTGGAAACATACTGTCCACCAAAACTGAATCAAGAAGAAATTGAACACTTGAACAATCCGATCACTAGAAAGGAAATAGAAATAGCAATTAAAAACCTCCCTACAAATAAAAGTCCAAGACCGGACGGCTTAACCAGGGAACTCTACCAAACATACAAAGAAGAACTCACACCAGTCCTTCTCAATTCTTAGACTGAGAAGGAGGGAATACTCCCAAACTCATTCGATGAAGCAACCATCACCCTGATACCAAAACCAGACAAAGACACTACGAATAGAAGGGAATTATAGGCCAATATCACTGATGAACATAGACGCCAAAATCCTCACCAAAATTTTACCAAATACAATCCAACAACACATAAAAAATATTATATATCATGACCAAGTGGGGTTCATCCCAGGGACACAAGGCTGGTTCAACATATGCATATTAACCAATGTAACACATCACATCAACAAGAGAAAGGACAAAAACACATGATCATCTCAATCGATGCAGAAAAAGCATTTGATAAAATTCAACACCCATTTATGATAAAGACTCTCGCCAAAGTGGGTATTGAGGAAACATATTTCAACATAATTAAAGCTATATATGACTAACGTACAGCCAGCATAGTACTCAATAGTGAAAAACACAAAAGATTCCCACTAATGTCTGGGGCAAGACAAGGATGTCCACTATAACCATTCCTATTCAACATAGACCTGGAAGTCCTAGCCACAGCAGTCAGACAAGACAAAGAAATATAAGAGATCCAAATTGGAAAAGAAAAGGTAAAAGTGTCATTATATGCTGATGACATGTTACTACATATAGAAAAACCTAAAAGGTCCACAAAAAAGTTATTAGAGCTGATTGAATAATTAAGCAAGGTAGCAGGTTACAAAATTAACGTTCAAAATCAGTTCCATTTCTTTACACTAATGATAAATCAATGGAAAAAGTAAGTAAAGAAACAATCCCCTTTAAAATAGCACCCAAAGAAATAAAATATCTGGGAATAAATCTAACCAAAGAGGTGAAAGAATTATACACAGAAAACTATAAACCATTGATGAAGGAAATTAAAGAAGACTTTAAAAAATGGAGAGATATTCCATGCTCTTGGATTGGAAGAATCAATATTGTTAAAATGGTCACACTGCCCAAGGCAATCTACAGATTTAATGCAATCCTTATCCAATTACCCAGGACATATTTCACAGAAGTAGGAAAAATCATAATAAAATTTATATGGAATCATCAAACACCTAGAATTTCCAAAGAGAAAGAAAGAGGCTGGAGGAATAACTCTCCCAGACTTCAGACAATACTATAGAGCTACATTCATCAAGACAGCATGGTATTGGTACCAAAACAGACATATAGACCAATGGAACAGAATAGAGAGCCCAGAAATGAACCCACAAACTTTTGGTCAACTCATCTTCGACAAAGGAGGCAAGAATATACAATGGAATAAAGGCAGTCTCTTCAGCAAATGGTGTTGGGAAAACTGGACAGCAGCATGTAAAACAATGAAGCTAGAAAACTCCTTACACCATATACAAAAATCAACTCAAAATGGATTAAAGACTTAAACATAACATAAGATACAATAAACCTCCTAGAGGAAAAGATAGGCAAAACATTATTTGACATATATTTCAAATATTTTCTCCTAGAAGAAATAAAAGCAAGAATAAATAAATGGGACCTA
The DNA here is from genome assembly GCF_048564905.1 of Vicugna pacos. Classification (NCBI taxonomy): domain Eukaryota; kingdom Metazoa; phylum Chordata; class Mammalia; order Artiodactyla; family Camelidae; genus Vicugna; species Vicugna pacos. The sequence continues at coordinate 50,800,643 of NC_133023.1, read as the reverse complement.
ATGAAACTTACAAGCTTCTGCACAACAAAGGAAAGCAGAAGTAAAACAAGAAGAAAACCTACGGAATGGGAGAAAATTTTTGCAAGTGAAACCGACAAAGGCTTGATCTCCAGAATATATAAGCAGCTCATACGAGTCAATAAGAAAAAAATAAACAACCCAATCCATAAATGGGCGGAAGACCTAAACAAGCAATTCCCCAAGGAAGACATAGAAATGATGAAAATGCACATGAAAAAATGCTCAATATCACTAATTATCAGACAAATGCAAATCAAAACTACAATGAGGTATCACCTCACACCAGTCAGAATGGCCGTCATTCAAAAATCCACAAATGACAAATGCTGGAGAGGCTGTGGATAAAGGGGAACCTTCCTACACTGCTGGTGGGAATGCAGTTTGATGCAGCCACTATGAAAACAGTGTGGCAGTGTGGAGATTCCTCAAAAGACTAGGAATAGACTTACCATATGACCCAGGAATTCCAATCCTGGGCTTGTATCCAGAAAGAACCCTACTTCAGTATGACACCTGCACCCCAATGTTCATAGCAGCACTATTTACAATAGCCAAAAAATGGAAACAGCCTAAATGTCCATCAACATGAGACTGGATAAAGAAGAAGTGGTATATTTATACAATGGAATACTAGTCAGCCATAAAAACCGACAACATAATGCCATTTGCAGCAACATGGATGATCCTGGAGAATGTCATTCTAAGTGAAGTAAGCCAGAAAGAGAAAGAAAAATACCATATGAGATTGCTCATATGTGGAATCTAAAAACAAAAAAAAAACAAAAAATTACTAACTAAACAAAGCATAAATACAGAACAGAAATAGACTCACAGACAGATAATGCAAACTTGTTGTTACCAGGGGGTTGGAGAGTGGGAAGAGATAGACTGGGATTTTGAAATTGTAGAAGAGATAAACAAGATTACACTGTATAGCACAGGGAAATATACACAAAATGTTATGATAACTCACAGAGAGGAAAATGTGACAATGAGTGTGTATATGTCCATGAATGACTGAAAAATTGTGCTGAACCCTGGAATTTGACACAACATTTTAAAATGATTATAGATCAATAAAAAATTAAAAAAAAGAATAAGAGAAAGAAAAAAAAGAAAAAGAAAAAGAAAGATCCCCATTAAGGCTCTCAGCTGATTTCTGTACACAAACACTACAGGCAAAAACTGAGTGGCAAGATATATTCTAAGTCCTGAATGAAAAAAGATGCAGCCTAGAATATATTATCCAGCAAAGTGATGCTTTAGAATAGAAGGACAGATAAAGAATTTGCCAAACAAGCAAATACTAGAAGAGTTAGTAACTCTAAACTCACGCTAAAAGAAAAAATGGAAGGCCTACTCTAAATAGAATAGAAGCAGGATAATATAGACATGAGAAAATCATAACTGGAAAAGTGATAACTACCATAAATTACACATAGAATAAACATGAAATTGTTAAGAAGACATCTAAATCATTGACAGTGGGAGAGTGAAGCAAGAAAATATAGAGTATTATTTTCTTTCTTTTTTTAAATTTCTTATTCTCGGTAGGATGAGTTTGAGATTATATTAATATCTGTTTAATACAAACAGTTATACTAATGGGTTAATAGACTTACAAAATAGGGTAAACAGTAGCCAAAATTTTACAAGTCAATTTCAAAAAAATAAATAGAATCTAACATAATACAAACGAAAATTACCAAATCACAAAAGGAAGAAGAAAGGAACAAAGAGGAATACCAAATCAACTGCAAAATAAGTTCAAAATAGCTATAAACACATATCTATCATTAATTACTGTAAATGTTAATGGACTAAATGCTCCAAACAAAAGACAAAGTAATGACGACTGGATAATAATGCAAAAACCTTCCATATGCTGTATACAAGATATCCATTTTATAGAGAAGGACACAGCTAGATTGAGAGTGAAAGGATGGATAAAGATATTCCATGCAAATGGAAATGCCAGAAAATCCAAAAAAGTAGGTGTAGCACTGCTGAATTCAGACAAAATAGACTTTAAAACAAAGGACATAAAGAAAGATAAAGAGGGACATTTTATAAAGATTAAAAGAGTAATACAAGATGAGGATAATACACTCTTTAATATATTTATGCACCCAATATAGAAGCACCTACGTACGTAAAACATTTTCTAACAGAGTTAAAGGGGAAAAGCGACGGGAATACAATCATTGTTGGAGATTTTAATATCACTTTAACATCACTAGACAATTCTTCTTGACAGAAAATAAATAAGGCAACAGAGAAATTAAATAATACAATAGAAATATTAGATTTGGTGGATATTTTCAGAACATTATACCGCCCCAAAATAGGATATATATTCGTTTCAACTACACATGGAACATTTTCTAGGATTGATCATGTACATGGGCACAAGAGAAGCCTAAACAAATTTAAGAAGATAGAAATTGTCTAAAGCATTTTACTGACCACAATGCCAAGAAACTACAAATCAACTACAGAGAAACAAAGGAGAGAAAAAGGAAAGCATGGAGATAAAGCTACATGCTGTTAAAAAAAATCAATCAGTCAATGATGAAATGAAAGTTCAAATTAAAAAATACCTTGAGACAAATGAAAATGAAAACATAACCACAGAATATTTGTAGGATGCAGCAAAGTCAGTGCTAAGAGGGAAGTTTATAGCGATACAGGCCTTTCTCAAAAAAGACCAATCTCAAATAAACAATCTAACACATCAGGTAAAAAAAATTAGAAAAAGAGGAGCAAAAACCCCAAAAGGCAAAAGAATGAAGGAAATAATAAAGACCAGGGAAGAAATAAATAATAGAGATTTTAAAAAAATAGAAAATGTCAATCAAAATCATCAAAAGATTTTTCTTTGAAAAAGTAAATAAAATCAAAAAACCTCCGTCCAAAATCACAAAAAAGAAAAAAGAGAGAGCATGAATAAGCAAAATAAGAAAGGAAAATGGAGAAATTACAACAAATAAAATAGAAATACAGAATATCATAGAAGAATATTATGAAAAACTATATGGAAACAAAATGGATAACCTAGAGGAGATGGACAAGTTTCTGAAAACATACAATCCACCAAGACCGAATCAAGAAGAAACTGACCATTTGAAAAATGTGATCACTACAAATGAAATTGAATTAGCAATAAAAATTTTCCCTACAAATAAATATCCATGACCACACGGCTTCATTGGGGAATTTTAACAAACATACAAAAAGAACTCATGGCAGTCCTTCTAAAACTCTTTCAGAAAATTGAAAAGGAGGGAATACTCCCAAACTAATTCTATGAAACCACCATCACCCTCATACCAAAATCAGCCAAAGACATTATTAAAAAAGAGAATTATAGTCCAATATCACTGATGAAGACAGATGCAAAAATCCACACTAAAATATAAGCAAATAGAATCAAACAGCACATAAAAAAGATTGAATACCATGATCAAGTGGGGTTCATCCCAGGGACACAATGATGGTTCAATATATGAAAATCTAACAGTGTAATAGGCCACATCAACAAGAGGAAGGACAAAATTCACATGATCACCTCAATAGATTCAGAAAAAGCATTTGATAAAATTCAACACCCATTTATGATAAAAACTCTCACCAAAGTGGGTATAGAGGGAACATACTTCAACATAATAAAAGCTATATATGGCAAACCTACACTCAGCACAATACTCAACTGTGAAAACCTCAAAAGCTTCCCACTAAAATCTGGGACAAGACAAGGTTGCCCACTATCACCACTCTTATTCAACATAGTCCTGGAAGACCTAGCCACAGCAATCAGGCAAGAGAGAGAAATAAAAGGGATCCAAATTGGAAGAGAAGAGATAAAAGTGTCACTAAATGCAGATGACATGATATTATATATAGAAAACCCTAAAATGTCCACACAAAAACTACTAGAAGTAATTAAATAATTCAGAAAGGTAGCAGGTTATAAAATAAATATTCAAAAACCATTTGCATTTATTACAATAATGATGAAGCAACAGAAAAAGAAAGTAAAGAAACAATCCCCTTTAAAATATCACTCAATATAATAAAATACTTAGGAATAAATTTAACCAAGGAGGTGATAGAATTATACACAGAGAGCTATAAAACACTATTTAAGGACATTTAGAAGATGTGGTATATTTATACAATGGAACACTACTCAGCCATAGAAACCGACAACATAATGCCATTTGCAGCAACATGGATGCTCCTAGAGAATGTCATCCTAAGTGAAGTAAGCCAGAAAGAGAAAGAAAAATACCATATGAGATCGCTCATATGTGGAATCTAAAAAACAAAAACAAAAACAAACAAACAAACAAACAAAAACAAAGCATAAATACTGGACAGAAATAGACTCATAGACAGAGAATACAGGCTTGTGGTTGTCAGGGGAGTGGAGGGTGTGAAGGGATAGACTGGGATTTCAAAATTATAGAATAGATAAACAAGATTACACTGTATAGCATAGGGAAATATACATGAAATGTTATGATAACTCACAGAGAAAAAATGTGACAATGAGTGTGTATATGTCCATGAATGACTGAAAAATTGTGCTGAACACTGGAATTTGACACAATATTGTAAAATGATTATAAATCCATAAAAATGTTAAAAAATTGGAAAGATATCCAATGCTCCTGGATTGGAGTATCAGTAGTGTTAAAATGGTCATACAGCCCAAGGCAATCTACAGATTTAATGCAATCCCTGCCAAGTTACCCAGGACATATTTCACAGAAGTAGAACAAATCATAATAAAATTTATATAGAAACATCAAAGACCTAGAATTGCCAAAATACTGCTGAAGAGAAAGAAGGAGGCTGGAGGAATAACTCTCCCAAACTTCAGACAGTACTATAGAGATACAGTAATCAAAACAGCATGGTGTTGGTACAAAAACAGACATATAGAACAATGAAATAGAATAGAGAGCCCAGGAATTAACCCACAACCTTTAGGTCAATTCATATTCGACAAAGGAGGCAAGAATATAAAATGGAATAAAGACAGCTTCTTCAACAAATACTGATGTGAAAACTGGACAGCAGCATGTAAAGCAATGAAGCTAGAAAACTCCCTCACACCATACACAAAAAGAAACTCAAAATGGATTAAATACTTAAACATATGACAAGATACAATAAATTTCCTAGAAGAAAATACAGGCAAAACATTATCAGACATACATCTGAAAAATGTTCTTCTAGAGCAGTCTACCCAAGCAATAGAAATAAAAGCAAGAATAAACAAAGGGGAACTAATTAAACTTACAAGCTTCTTCACAGCAAAGGAAATCATAAGTAAAACAAAATGACAACCTATGGAATAGGAGAAAAATTTTGCAAATGATGAAACCACCAAAGGCTTGTTCTACAGAATATATAAGCAGCAGGTATCAATTAATAAGGAAAAAAATCATACAACCCAATCCAAAAATGGGTGGAAAACCTAAACAAGCATTTCTCCAAGGAAGAAATACAAATGATCAAGAAGCACATGAAAAAATGCTCAATATCACTAATTATCAGAGTAACGCAAATCGAAACTTCAATGAGGTATCACCTCACACCAGTCATAATGGCCATCATTCAAAAGTCCATAAATGACAAATGCTGGAGAGGCTGTGGAGAAAAGGGAACCCTCCTACACTGCTGGTAGGAATGCAGTTTGGTGCAGTCACTGTGGAAAACATTATGGAGATTCCTCAAAAGACTAGGAATACACTTACCATACGACTCAGTAATCCCCCTCCTGCACATACATCCAGAAGGAACCCTACTTCAAAATGACACCTGCACCTGTATGTCCATAGCAGCACTATTTACAATAGCCAAGACATGGAAACAACCTAAATATCCATCAATAAATGACTGGATAATGAAAAAGTGATATATTTATACAATGGAATACATTTCCCCCAAGAAATGACAACATAACGCCATTTGCAGCAACATAGATGTTCCTAGAGAATGTCATTCTAAGTGAAGTAAGCCAGAAAGAGAAAGAAAAATACCATACTAGATCGCTCATATTTGGAAACTTAAAAAAAAATGAACATAAATACAAAACTTGTGGTTTCCAAGGGGGTGGAGGGTGGGAAGGGATAGACGGGATTTCAAAATTGTAGAATAGATAAACAAGATTATACTGTATAGCACAGGGAAATATACACAAGATCTTATGGTAGCTCACATAGAAAAAATTTAACAATGAATATATATATGTTCATGTATAACTGAAAAATTGTGCTGAACACTGGAATTTGACACAACATTGTAAAATGATTATAAATCAATAAAATATGTTTAAAAAATACCAAACAGAAACAGACTCATAGACCTAGAATACAAACTTGTGGTTGCCAAGGGTGTGGGTAATGGGAAGGGACAGACTGGGATTTCAAAATTTGTAGATACTGACAGGCATATGCAGGGTATATCAACAAAATTATACTGTATAGTACAGGGAAATATATACAATGTCTTGTGTTACCTCACAGCGAAAAAAATTGTGACAATGAATATATGTATGTTCATTTATAACTGAAATATTGTGCTCTCCTCTGGAATTTGTCACAAAATTGTAAAATGTCTATAATTCAATAAAAAATGTAAGAAATAACAAAATAAAAAATAAATTAAAAAATTAAAAATATAGTAAAAAAAGTACTTAAATACAAACAGAAACAGTCTCAGAGACATAGAATACAAATTTGTGGTTGCCAAGGTGGAGGGGGGTGAGGAGGGATAGACTGGGAGTTCAAACTTTTTAGGTACTGACAGGCTTATGTAGAATAGATAAACAAGATTATACTGTATAGCTCAGGGAAATGTATACAAGATATTTTTGTAGCTCACAGCCAAAAAATTGTGACAATTTATCTATGTATACATATATTTTTCATGTATAATTGAAAAATTGTGCTCTACACTGGAATTTGACACAACATTGTAAAATGACTATATCTGAATAAAAAATGTTTAGAAAATAGTTAATATTAAAAGAAAACCTTTATATGTAAGTACATTTGGAAATATCTAAGCTAAAGAAAACTTTAAAAGTTTTCTTTGCTGATAGACACTTCATTTCTGTAATATGCATTGTGAATCTTCATGAGGGAATTATAGATGCAGTGTTTCTTAAATTTATTTGACCATATAACATTTTTTCTGCAGATTATATGTGCCCAGTGTTCAACAAAACGTACTTCAGGGTATATTTTTCCAGGACTACAAATGTGGTACTCCAACTTTTCAGATTATCTATGCCCAATATCTTAAGGGGAAAACAGATAGGTGAGAATATATTTACACGGAGGTCACTGGGCTGTGAGAAGATCAGAAAACCAGTTCCCTTGGTCTGGGGGCTGGTTGGCTTGGAGAAGACACAGAGGCATTTGGTTTCTGTCTTCTGAGCTCTGAAGGCATGACAGCATGACTCCTCAATGAGAGTCCAAGCTGGAATGTGTGGATATAAGCTACAGAAAGATAATTTTCACATTGGAACATTGGAGAAGTTTTTAAAAGATCTGGCCTCTTGATAGCAAGTGAGCTGCCCATCACTGGATGTATCTAAGCTGAGTACTCAGGAACACTTGTTAGGGTTCCAAGAATAGGATGTTTGGGTTAGGGAGGGAGTTCTTGTCATTTTCACCCAACAGTGAGATTCTATGTTTCCAAATCAAAGTGAAATTGTCATCATGTTGGGAGGAAGAGTTTGATAGTCTATGTCAAGCAGTGGTTCTCAAACTTAAGCATACCTCAGAATCACTTAGAGTACTTGTTATAGTAGATTTCTGACTTCCCATTCCAGTCAAGACAAAGTAATTACTCAATTCCTCACTAGTACTCTCTTTTACAACTAAAATATCTGAACACAATATAACAAATATAGAAAGACCCAAAAGTAGAAATAATAACACAAAGTACCTAGAGACTTCAGGACTTGAAGAACAATGTAGTGAGAAGCTCCCTGGGTTTCCTTTTAGGCTTTCGTTTAACCCTATGGGACATTGTGAGAAGTGTGCTACCTGGAACATACAATAGGCACATATGAAAAAAGCTGCAAGAAAACCCTGCTCCCTGTATCCAAAATATTCGATAAATGTGGCACAGGAAGAACAGAAAACTTGTTTTAAAATATGCTATCTGCCCTACTCCAGTCAAACACCAACAGAAAAACTTCCTCCACCCACTGCTCCCCATCCATTGTCAGCAAGACTAATTAGGGAGCTGAACTCCTGAACCCATCCAGTGTCAATAAATCAGAACAAGGTGGTACAAGACAGTGCTAACCAGCACTCCACTATTCCTGATAATGTAGCATGAGTAGGACCTAGCTGCAAGCTGAAATTCCACCTCTATTTAGTGCAAGGTAGTGTTTAAGTCAGCATTCTGTTTTTGCAGAGGTGATGTCAGTAGGATGTGTGGGGTAGTGATGCTGAATTTCAATCTACACTAAATAGCAATTAAATGTAGTAAAGTGGAGTGTGCAAGTTCTAGTCAGCAATTACTCCCCACTCCTATCCCAGTATAAGCAGGACCCAGGGGGATATTGAGCTTCCACATTTACCAGGCAGCAACAGGACAGAAGAAGGAAATGTGAAGTAGAGAGAGATGGTACTCACTGACATTCTTCTTCCTCCCAGCCCCATGTCAGCAGGGTCCGAAGGGTAGCTGAAATTTCACCTCCACCTGGCAACAAGGCAGAGTAATGTGGTGATAGGAAGTGAATCTCTGTATTCAACTTCCTGCCCACCCTTCCCAGTGACAGTAGGGCCAAACACAGATCTGATATTCCATTTGGAACCACTGGCATTGGGGCAGAAATAAGCAGTGCAAGGTGATGATAGAAGATAGAACCTTGTTTTCCTTCAAGGTAATCCTCTGTCCTCCCCCCAATGTTGGTGAGGCTTAATTGGGAACTGAACTTCCATCTCTCACATGGAAATGAGTACTATGAGTCAGTGCTCTGTTTTTGCTGGGAGGTATAAGCAGGGCCAAGAAAGAGATTGAACATCAACAACCACCTGCTGACAATGAGACAAGAAAAGGTGATGGGAGCCCAAGTTCTGCATTTGCCAGGACAATAGCAGTGAGTACAGCAGAAAGCTGACCATCCACTTGAACCTGGACCTGTGCATTATACATAAAAAAGATGAATTTCTGGGGAGAAAAAAAGATGATTACATAGAATTCAAACTCTCACAACATAGTAGCCAATATTTCAGAATACAGTGAAAAGATCACTTGTTATAACAAGAACATGGAAAATCTCAACTTGAGAAAACTTCACAACCAGTTCAATGAAGCTAGCATTACCCAAGTACCAAAACTAGATAAAGACATTACAAGAAAATAAATTATAGACCAATAAGTTTTATAAATATAGAAGCAAAAATACTCAACAAAATCATACTGCATTGAATCATAGTACACAGAAATGTATTAAAAGGATTATACAGCATAGTCAAGTGGCATTTAATCCCAGGAATGCAAGGTTATCTTAACATCTTAAAATCATTTAATGTAATACACCACAAAAAAAGAATAAGGAATAAAAATAACATGATCCTCACAGCAATTGCAAAAAAAGCACTTGACAAAATCCAACACTATAAAATGATCAAAACACTCAACAAAATAAGAGGAAAACTTCCTCAATTTGATAAAGGGCATTTAAAAATCCCACAGCTTCATCTGTTTCTAAGAGTTTGTTATTAGTGTATAGAAAAAATTTTGTATACATTGATTTTGTATCTTTTACTGAATTTGTTTTTTAGTTCTAACAACATTTTGGTGGGGTCTATAGGGTTTTCTGTGTATAAAACCATGTCATTGGCAAATAATGAAATATTACTTCTTTCTATCTAAATAAGACAGTACAAATTTCTTCTTCTTACTAATTGTTCTACATAGGACTTCCAATAGTTTATTGAATAAAAGTGGCAGGAGTGGGTAACCTTACCTTTTTCCTGACCTTAGAGAAAAAGCTTTGGGATTTTCACCATTGACTATAATGTTAACTGTTGGTTTGTCATATATGGTCTTTATCATTTAGGTACATTTAGTCAATACACATTTTATTGAAAATTTCCATTGTTAATGGATTTTTAATTTTGGCAAATCTTCTTTTGGCATTTATTGAGATGATCACATGATTTTTTATCATTTTTTACATTTATTATTTATTTATAATCATTTTACAATGTTGTGTCAAATTCCAGTGTACAGCACAATTTTTCAGTTATACATGAATATATATATATATATTCATTGTCACCTATTTTTCTCTGTGAGCTACCATAAGATCTTACATAAATTTCCCTGTGCTATACAGTATAATCTTGATTATCTATTCTATAATTTTGAAATCCCACTCTATCTCTTCCCAACCCCCGCCCCTTTGGCAACCACGTATGTATTCTATATCTGTGAGTCTATTTTTATTCTGTATTTATGCTTTCTATTTTTTTTTTAGATTCCACTCATGAATGATCTCATATGGTATTTTTCTTTCTCTTTCTGGCTTACTTCACTTAGAATGACATTCTCCAGGAGTTTCCATGTTGCTGAAAATGGCATTATGTTGTTGGTTTTTATGGCTGACTAGTATTCCATTGTAAAAATATACCACTTCTTCTTTATGCAGTCATCCATTGACGGACATTTAGGTTGTTTCCATGTCTTGACTATTGTAAATAGTGCTGCTATGAACATTGGGGTGCAGGTGTCATCCTGAAGTAGGGTTCCTTCTGGATATAAGCCCAGGAGCAGGATTCCTGGGTCATATGGTAAATGTATTCCTAGACTTTTGAGGAATCTCCATACTGTTTTCCACAAGGACTGCACCAAACTACATTCCCACCAGCAGTGTAGAAGCGTTCCCCTTTCTCTGCAGCCTCTCCAGCACTTGTCACTTGTGGATTTTTGAATGATGGCCATTCTGGCTGTTGTGAGGTGATAACTCACTGTAGTTTTGATTTACATTTCTCTGATAATTAGTGATATTGGGCATTTTTTCATATGCCTCTTGATCATTTGTATGTCTTCTGTGAAGAATTGCTTGTTTAGGTCTTCTGTCTATTTTTGGATTGGGTTGTTTGGTTGTTTCTTATTAAATCGTATGAGCTGCTTATATAATCTGGAGATCAAGCCTTTGTCGGCTTCATTTGCCAAAATTTTCTCCTTTTCTGTAGGTTCTTTTTGTGTTACTTATGGTTTCCTTTGCTGTGCAGAAGCTTGTAAGTTTCATTAGGTCCCATTTGTTTCTTCCTGCTTTTATTTCTATTGCAAGAGTAGACTGTTCGAGGAAAATATTTTTCAGATATATATGAAATAAAGTTTTGCCTATATTTTCTTCTGGGAAGTTTATTGTATGTTGTCTTATGTTTAAGTCTTTGATCCATTTTGAGTTTCTTTTTGTTTATGGTGTAAGGGAGTGTTCTTGCTTCATTGCTTTACATGCTGCTGTGCAGTTTTCCCAACACCATTTGCTGAAGAGACTTTTATTCCATTGTATATTCTTGCTTCCTTTGTCAAAGATTAGTTGATCAAAAGTTTGTCGGTTCATTTCTGGGCTCTCTATTCTGTTCCATTTGTCTATATGTCTGTTTTTGTATCAATACCATGCTGTCTTGATGACTGTAGCTCTATAGTATTGTCTGAAGTGTGGGAGAATTATTCCTCCCACCTCTTTCTCTTCAGTAATTCTTTGGCAATTCTAGGTGTTTCGTGGTTCCATATAAATTTTATTACGATTTGTTCTAGGTCTGTGAAATATATCCTGGGTCATTTGATAGGGATTGCATTAAGTCTGTAGATTGCCTTGGGCACTATGACCATTTTAACAATATTGATTCTTCCAATCCAAGAGCATGGGATATCTTTGTTTTTTTTTAAAGTCTTCTTTAATTTCCCTCATCAATGGTTTATAGTTTTCTGTGTATATTTCTTTCACCTCCTTGATTAGATTTATTCCAAGGTATTTTAGTACTTTGGGTGCTTTTTTAAAGGGGATTGTTACTTTACTTTCTTTTTCTGTTGATTCATCGTTAGTGTAAAGAAATGCAACTGATTTTTGAACAGTAATCTTGTAACCTGCTACCTTGCTGAATTCTTCAATCAGCTCTAGTAACTTTTGTGTGGACCTTTTAGGGTTTTCTATATATAGTAACATGTCATTGGCATATAGTGACACTTTTACCTCTTCTTTTCCAATTTGGATCCCTTTTATTTCTCTCTCTTGCCTGATTGCTGTGGCTAGGACTTCCAAGTCTATGTTGAACAGGAGTGGTGATAGTGGGCATCCTTGTCTTGTCCCAGATTTTAGTGGGAAGCTTTTGAGTTTTCTGCCATTGAATACTATGCTGGCTGTAATTTTGTCATATATAGCTTTTATTACGTTGAGATATGTTCCTTCTATACCCATTTTGGTAAGAGTGTTTATCATATATGAGTGTTGGTGATTTTTATCTTTAAATTTTTTAATGTGGTGTATCAAATTTACTTGCAGATATTGAACCATAACTGCATCTGTGAAATATATCCAACATGATCATGGAGTATGACTCTTTCAATGTTTTGTTAAATTTGGTTTGGTAATATTTTGTTCAGGAGTTTTTCATCTATCTTCACCAGTGATATTAGCCTGAAATTTTTATTTTGTGTGGCGTCCTTGTATGGTTTTTTTTTTATCACGGTAATAAGACATCAGAAGTGTTCCATCTTTTCCTCAATTTGTTCTTAATTATTGCCATTAATTCTGCTTTAAATGTTGGAAAGAAATCACCAGTTAATTTATTTGCTCCTGGACTTTTGATTGTTGGGAAGATTTCAGTTATTGATTCAATATCCTTTTTTGTTTGTTCAGATGTTTTGCTTCTTCATGATTCAGTCTTGCTTGGTTCTATGTTTCTAGGAATGTATCTATTATTTCTAGGTTGTCCAATTTGCCATCATATATTTATTTATAATACTGTCTAATGAAACTTTATATTTCTATGTTATCACTGTAACTTCTTCTTTTTCATTTCTTTTAGTGATTTGAGCCCTCCCTTTCTTTCTTGGTGAGTCTAGAAAAAGTATAATTTTTCTTTTGAATAAAAAGCATTCTGAGATTCACTAACCTTTGTATTATCCTCTTGGTCTCTATTTCACTTATTTCTTCTATGATTTTTCTATTTCCTTTCTTCTATTTTTTTTAAATTGAAGAACAGTTGATTTACAATATTGCATTAGTTTTAGATCTACAGCATAATTATAAATTTTTGCATATTATATACCTTTAAAGGTAATCACAAGGTATTTGGTATAATACCGTGTGTTATACAGTAAATTCTTGTTGCTTATTTAATGTATGTTATTTTGTATCTGTTAATCCCTTACTCATAATTAGACCCTCCCTCCTCGCTGTCCCATATGGTAACCATAAGTTTATTTTTTACACCTGTAAGTTTGTATTTTGTATATAGATTCATTTGTATTATTTTTTAGATTCCTTTAAAGTAATAACATATAGTTTTCACCTTTCTCTGTCTGACTTATTTCACTAAGCATAATATTCTCTAAGTCCATTCATATTGCTGCAAATGACAATATTTTGATTTTTTATGGCTTAGTAATGTTATATATGTATCACTTCTTCTTAAGCCAATCATCTGTTGATGGGAAATTAGGTTGCTTCCATGTCTTGGCTATTGTATATAGTGCTGCTATGAACATTGGGGTGCTGTATGTTTCCAAATTAGAGCTTTCACCTTTCCAGATATATACCCAGGAGCAGAATTGCTGGATCATATACTAGTTCTATATTTTACCTTTTTTAAGGGAATATTGTACCATTTTATATAGTGGCTGCATAAATTTACATTCCCATCAACAGTGTACAAAGACTCCCTTTTCTCCAAATCCTCTCCAGCATTTATTATTTTTTGCTGATGGCCATTTTGACTGGTGTGAAGGGATATCTCATTATAGTTTTGATTTGCATGTCTCTAATAATTAACAATGTTGACCATCTTTTCATCTGTTGGTTAGTCATCTGTATGTCACTTTTGGAAAAATGTGTATTTAGACCTTCTGCCCATTTTTGATTGTGCTTCTTTTTTTATATTGAGGTGTATGAACTGCTTGTATATGTTGGAAATTAAGCCCTTGCAATTCACACTGTTTCAAATATTTTCTCTTATTCCGTAGTTTGTGTTTTCACTTTGTTGATGGTTTCCTGTGCTGTGCAAAAGGTTTTAAGTTTAATTTTAAGTTTAATTAGGTCCCATTTATTTATTTTTTCTTTTATTTCTTTTGCCTTAGGAAACTAGTCCAAGAAAATGTTACCATGATTTATATCAAAAAGTGTTCTGCTTATGTTCTCATCAAAGAATTTTATGGTTCATGCTTTACATTTATGTCTTTAAGCCATTTTCAGTTTATTTTTGTATATGGTGTGATTATATGTTTTAACTCATTGTTTTACATGTACCTATCCACTTTTCCTAGCACCACTTGTTGAAGGGAGTGCCTTTCCTCCGTTGTGTATTCTTGCCTTCTTTGTCATAGATTAATTGACTGTAGGTGTGTGGTTTTATTTCTGTGTTTTCTATTCTGTTCCACTGATTTATATATTTGCTTCTGTGCCAACACCAAACTGTTTTTATTACTGTAGCTCTGTAGTATAGTTTGAAGTCTGGAAAGTTTACACTTCCAGCTTTGCTCTTTGTTTTTCAAAATTGCTTTGGCAATTCTGGGTCTTTTTTGGTTCCATATAAATTTTAGTATTATTTGTTCTAATTCTGTGAAAAATGGCATGGATAATTTGATAAAGATTAAATAAGATCTATAGACTACTTTGGGTAGTATGGATATTTTATCAATATGGATTATTCCAATCCAAGTGTATGATGTATCTTTCCATTTTTTTAATCTTTAATTTCTTTTACTAATGTTTTACAGTTTTTAGCATATAGTTTTTTCAGCTTTTCAGTTTAGTTTATTCCTATCTGTTTGATTAGATTTTTAATGTGATTTTTTAATGTTTACTTTTTATTGAAGTATAATTGATAACAATGTGCCAATTTATGGTGTACAGCATAATGTTTCAGTCATACATATACGTACATATATTTGCTTTTATATTATTTTTCATTATAGCACAGGGAACTATATTCAATAACTTGTAGTATCCACTTAGTTTTATTGACATATAATTGATGTAACACTGCATAAGTTTAAGGTGTGCAACCTGCTGATTTGATATGCATATATATTGTGAAATTATTACCACAATAGACTAGTTAACACCTTCATTGCTTCACATAATTATCTTTATTTTTTTGTGGTGAAACATTTTAAGATTTTCTCTCTTAGCAACTTTCAAATAAATGGCACAATATTTTGACTATTGTCATCATGCAGTATGTTAGATACCAAGATATTATTTATCTTTTACCTGGACCTTTGTACTCTTTGACCAACATTTCCACATTCCCCCAACCCTCAGAAGCAAGCAACTACTCACTCTTCTACTCTGTTTCTATTAGTTTGGATTTTTAGAATTCCACAAATAAATGATATCTACAGTATTTGCCTTTCTCTATCTGACTTATTTCACTTAGCTGAATCAGGAGGCTGTACACTAAGAATGAACACATTGTAAATCAACTAAACTTCAATTAAAAGAAAAAAACTTCCAAGAAAGAAAAGCACAGAACCAGATGGCTTCACTGGTGAATTATATCCATAATTTAAGTAGAGTTAATGTCAATCCCTCACAAAATATTCCAAAAATTTAAGGGAAGAGGGTAGAAAAAAACCCAGAGTCATTTTATGAGGCCAAAATTATGCTGATACTAAAGCCAGAAAAGAACACTACAAGAGAACTACAGGCCAATAACTATAATGTGTATACATATACATTTTTCAATAAAATATTGGCAAACTAAATTCAGAAGCACAGTAAAAGGATCACTCATCATGAACAAGTGGAGTTTATCCCAGGGATGCAAGTACAGCATACTCAAATCAATAAGTGTATTATATCACACTAATTGAATGAAAATAAAAATCATGAACATCTCAATAGATGCAGAGAAAAGCATTTGATAAAATCTAATATCTGTTTAATAAAAATACTTAACAAATTAAGTATAGAAGAAATACACCTTAAAATAATAAAGTTCATGCATGACAAGCCCACAACTAACATCATACTCAACAGTGGAAGATTGAAAACTTTTTTCTAAGATCAGGAGTTAGACAATGATGCCAACTCTTACCACTCCCATTCAACAAAGTACTAGAATTTCTAGCCAAAGCAATTAGGCAAGGAAAAGAAATAAAAAGGTTCTGAATTGTAAATGAAGAAGTAAAATCACCTGTATTTGCAAATGACATGACTTTATATTTTAAAAATCCTAGACTCCTTCAAAACCCAGATCTAGCCAACAAATTCAGTAGTTTCCAGATATAAAATTACTTACAAAAATCAGTGGCATTTCTATACACTAACAATGAAAAAGAATTGAAACAATCCCATTTACAGTAGCATCAAAAACATTAAAACACTTAGGAATGAATTTAACCAAGGAGTTGAATGGTCTCTACATGGAAAACTACAAAACACTGATGGAAGAAACTGAAGAAGGCAGAAATAAATGAAAAAATTATCCTGTATGCATGAATTGGAAGTTTTAATATTGTTAAAATATCCATACTACCCAAACCTATCTATAGGTTAAATGTAATTCCTATGAAGTATCCAATGGCATTTTTTACAGAAGTAAATAAAACAATATTTATATTGAACCTCATAAGACTGAAAAGTCAAAGCAATTCTGAGAAAAAGAACAAAGTGAGAGGCATTATATTTACCAATTTCAAGCT
The DNA here is from genome assembly GCF_048564905.1 of Vicugna pacos. Classification (NCBI taxonomy): domain Eukaryota; kingdom Metazoa; phylum Chordata; class Mammalia; order Artiodactyla; family Camelidae; genus Vicugna; species Vicugna pacos. The sequence goes on along the minus strand of NC_133023.1, from coordinate 50,783,708 downwards.
ATAATATTAAGCTATATTATGAAAATTGTATCATACTATTATAAAAACTGACATATATACCAATGAAACAGATTTGGGAGCCTAGAAATAAATCAATGTATATAAAGTCAACTAATTTTTGATAAAAGAGCTATGAATACTCAATAGAGAAAAGACAGTCTCTTCAATGAATAGTGTTCAAAAAATAGGATATTCACACTTAAAAATTTTAAAAAAGACCCTTATATTACACCACCTACAAAAATTATCTTGAAATAGATTAAAGATTTAAATCTAGGACCAGAAACCATAAAACTCATGGAAGAAAACAGAAGAAAAAATCTTGGCATGGGTCCTGCCAAAGTCTTTATTGGATACTATAACTAAAGCAGAAGTAATAAAATTAGAAATAAATGAATAAAAGTGATATTACTTTAAACTAAAATGCTCCTGCACAGCAAAAGAAATGGTCAATAAAATGAAAAGGGAGTTTATAGAATGGCAGAAAATATTTTCAAACCATGTATCTGACAACAGGTTAATATTCAAAATTTATAAAGAACCCAAACAACTTAATAGGAAAAAAAAAACTCTATTAAAAACTAGCAAAAGTCCTGAATAGACAATTTTGAATAAGGATATACAAGTGGAAAACAGGTACATGAAGGGTATCCAACATCACTATTCATCAGGGAAATGCAAATCAAAATCACAATCAAAACCTCACATTTGGTAGAATAGCTATCATCAAAAGACAAGAGATAACAAATGCTGGTGAGGAGATAGAGAAAAGGAACACCTGTGCACCGTTGGTGGTACTGTATATTGGTATAGCCCTTATGAGAAACAGTATGAAAGTTACTCTAAAAATTAAGAATAGAATAACCATATGATCCAACAATTCCACTTCTGGGTATATATCCAAAGGAAATGAAATTACCCTGCTGAAAGGTTACCTGTACCCTCATGTCCATTGAAGCATTATTTGCAACAGCCAAGACATGGAAATAACTTTAATACTCATAAATAGATGAATAAATAAATAAAATGTGAGGTCATATATAATATATATAATGAAATATTTTTAGCCATTAAAAATAAATCCTGCTATTTGTGACAACATAGATGAAACTCACTCATAAAGAGATCGGATTTGTGGTTACCAGGGACAAGATATGTGTTCTGGGGAGATTGGATGAAGATGGTCAAAAAGTACAAACTTTCATTTGTAAGATTAATATGTACTGGGGATCTCAGGTTGTGATGTACAACATTAAGATTATAGTTAATGCTGCTGTATGGTATATTTGAAAGTTGATGAGAGAATTCATCCCAAATATTTCCATTATTTATTTGTATTTATATGAGTTAATGGATATTGACTGAACTTATTGTCTTAATAATTTCATAATATATGTAATCCAAGTCATACTCTGTACACTTCAAACTTATATAGTGATGTATATTAATTATATCCAGTAAACTAAGATAAATAAATTAAATAAAAACTCTCAACATAAACAATCCAATTAGAAAATGGGCAAATGTCATAAAGAGATGTTTCACTGAAGAGGATATACAGATGGAAATGAACAAATGAAAAGATTTTTAGTATGACTGGCTAGCAGGTAAATACAAAATAAAACCACAATTTGATATCGCTACACACTTAAGTGAAAGGCTAAATTTAAATAATAGAATTGTTACCAGATGCTGGCAAGGATACAGACAATATGAATCACTCAATATATTGATTGTGGAAATTCAAAATGATGAACTCTTCCTGAAAAACTGTTCGGCAGTAAAAAGAAAAAGACCTAAACATACACTTACCTTATGATGAAACAGTCACATTCCTGGGTATTTATTCAAGATAAACAAAAACTGTCCAAACAAAAACCTCTCTATTTTCATAGCAGCTTCATTTGTAATCATCTCAAACTGGAAACAGCCAAAATTTCCTTCATGGGGTTAATGGTTAAAAAAGATATATGGGGCATACATTCCACAAAATACTACTCAGCAATAAAAAGGATTAAACTATTGATACATGAAACAATGGTGATGAATTTCCAAGAAAATTATGCTGAGTAGAAAAAAAAAAAAAGCCTGATGTATGGTCAATACAGAAACCACCTAAAATACTCCAGTGCTTAATGTGCCACCTGCTAATTCAAGATGCTAATTCTATTATCTTGGTCAAAATACATGAAGCACAGTTAGAGATAATATGCATGAAATTGGTGAATACTTACTAAAAGATATGGTACTGAAAGCATATTCTTGGGAGTTGCCCCCACATATGAACTGTTGTTAAGTCTGGTCAGTTCTACCATCCCTACTGCCATCTTATTAGTATAGGCCATTGTCATCTCTTGCCTGGGCTACTGCACCTGCCTTCTATCTTGTTTCCCTGCCTATGCTCTCAACTTCCTCCAAATCGATCTCTACACACCATCCAGTAGTATTTCTTAGCACATTAATCACTCAAAACTCTTCAGTCATTTCCCATTACTTTTTTTAACATTTTTATTGATTTATAATCATTTTACAATATTGTGTCAAATTCCAGTGTTCAGCACAATTTTTCAGACATTCATGGATATATACACACTCATTGTTACATTTTTTTCTCTGTGAGTTATCATAACATTTTGTGTATATTTCCCTGTGCTATACAGTGTAATCTTGTTTATCTATTCTACAATTTTGAAATCCCAGTCTATCCCTTCCCACCCTCTACCCCACCCCCCACCCCAGTAACCACAAGTCTGTATTCTCTGTCCATGAGTCCATTTCTGTCCTGTATTTATGCTTTGTTTTTGTTTGTTTGTTTGTTTTTGTTTTTTAGATTCCACATATGAGCGATCTCATATGGTATTTTTCTTTCTCTTTCTCTCTTACTTCATTTAGAATGACATTCTCCAGGAGCATCCATGTTGCTGCAAATGGCATTATGTTGTCGGTTTTTATGGCTGAGTAGTATTCCATCGTATAAATATACCACCTCTTCTTTATCCAGTCACATGTTGATGGACATTTAGGCTGTTTCCATGTTTTGGCTATTGTAAATAGTGCCATTACTTTAAAGATAAAATATTAAAACCTTAGTGTGATTTATGAGGTCATTTTCCCTTCCTAACGCTTCAGCTTCATATCCCACCACTCTTCTCCAGGAACCTTACAGTTGAGAATATCCTCCCCTGCAAACATTCCTTTGTATATACTGTTCTATCAGATTGGAGTGTCTTTCCCCCCAAGACTTTTCATTATATTACTTTGTGTCTGATACTGATGTGGACTTTTTGGTAACTATTTTCATTGAAGCATAGTTGATTAACAATGTTCTGTTAATTTCTTGTGTGCAGAAAAATGATTTAGTTATATACATATACACATATATTGCTTTTTATATTCTTTTTCATTATAGATTACTGCATGATATTGAATATAGATCCTTGTTCTATATGGTATAAACTTGTTTATCTATTTTATATATACTAGCTAGTATCTGCAAATCCTGGACTCCTAATTTATCCTTCCACCCACCCTCTTTCTACTCTGGTAACCATAAGTTTGTTTTCTATGTCTGTGAGTCTGTTTTGTAAATAAGTTCATTACTGTAATTTTTTTTAATTCCACATATAAGTGATATCATATGGCATTTTTCTTTCTCTTTCTGGTTTAATTCCCTTAGTATGACAACCTCAGGTCCATCCATGTTGGTGCAAATGACATTATTTTATTTTTTTATGACTAAGTAGTATATATACATCTATACATACACATTATATATATAAACATTGCATTGTATGTATCATTTCTAGTTAGAGTTTCTTCCAGATATATACCCAGGATTAAGACTGTTGGATCATAGGGTAAGTCTATTTTTAGTTTTTTAAGTATCCCTATATGTTTTCCATAATGGCTGCACCAAACTACATCCCCACCAACAGGATAGGAGGGTTCCCTTATCCCCATACCCTCTTCAGCATTTATCATTTGTAGACATTTAATGATGGCCATTCTGACCAATGTGAGGTAATATCTCACTGTAGTTTTTATTTTCATTACTCTGATAAATAGCAATATTAAGCATTTTCACAGTGTCTATTGGCCATTTGCATGTCTTTATTGGAGAAAAGTTTGTTTAGGTCTTCTGTCCATTTTTGGATAGGATTTTTTGTTATTGATTTGTATAAGCTGTTTATATATTCAAAAAACCAAGCCCATGTCAGTTGCATTATTTTCAAATATTTTCTCCTATTCTATAAGTTGTCTTTTCATTTTGTTGATGGTTTCCTTTACTGCACAAAATCTTATAAGTTTAATTAGGTGACATTGGTTTATTTTTGCTTTTATTTCTATTCCCTTGGTAAACTGTCTGAGGAGAACATTGCTAAGATTTATGTCAGAAAATGTTTTGCCTATGTTTTCTTCTATGAGATTTAAGATGTCTTGTCTTATGTTTAAGTCTTTAAGTCATTTTGAGTTTATTTTTGTATATGATGTGTGGGAGTGTTCTAATTTCACTGATTTACATGTGGCTGTCCACATTTCCCAACACCACATTCTGTATATTCTTGCCTCCTTTGTTGAAGATTAATTGACTATAGGTGTGTGGGTTTATTTCTGAGCCCTATATTCTGATCCATTGATCCATATGTCTATTTTTGTGCAAATACTGTGCTGTTTTCTTCACTGTAGCTTTGCACTATTCTGTGAAATCTGAAAAGGTTATTCCTCTTGCTTTGTTCTTTTTCTTCACCATTTGTTTGGTAATCCTGGGTCTTTTGTAATCCCTTATAAATTTTAGGATTATTTGTTATAGTTCTGTGAAAAAAGCCTTGGGTAATTTAATAGGGATCACATTAAATATGTAGATTGCCTTGGGCAGTATGCCCATTTTGACAATATTGATTCTGCATATCCAAGAGCATAGGATATCTTTCCATTTCTTTAAGTCATTTTTAATTACCTCAATCAGTGTTTTGTAGTTCTCCATGTATAAGTCTTTCACCTCCTTGGTCAGATTTATTACTAAGTATTTTATTGCATTGAATGTGATTTTGAAAGGGATTGTTTCTTTACTTTATTTCCTGATATTTCATTGTTAGTGTAAATAAATGCCACAGATTTTTGTATGTTAATCTTGTGTCCTGCTACCTTGCCAAATTCTTTTATCAGCTCTAGTAGTTTTTGTGTGGTGCTTTTAGGGTTTTCTATATACACTATCATGTCATCTGCATACAGTGACAATTTTACCTCTTCTCTTCCAGTTTGGATCCGTTTTATTTCTTTCTCTTGTCATATTGCTATGGCTAGGGCTTCCAATACTATGTTCAATAGGAGTGGTGAGATGGGGCATCCTTGTCACATTCCAGATTTTAGAGGGAAGGATTTCAAATTTTCACCATTGAGTATTATGCTGGCTGTAGATTTGTCATAAATAGCTTTTATTATATTGAGATATGTTCCCTTTATATCCACTTGGGTAAGAGTTTTTATCATAAATGGATGTTGAATTTTATCAAATGCTTTTCTGCACCTATTGAGATGATCATGTGAGTACTGTCTTTTCTTTTGTTGGTGAGGTTTATTACATATATTAATTTGTGTATGTTGAACCATTCTTGTGTCTCTGGCATGAACCCAATTTGATCATACTATATGATCTTTTAATATGTGTTGTTGAATTATGTTTGCTAATACTTTGTTGAGAGTTTTTGCATTATATTCATCAAATATATTGGCCTGTAATTTCCTTTTACTTAGTGTCTTAGTCTGGCTTTGGCATCAGGGTGATGGTGGCTTCATAGAATGGATTTGGGAGTGTTCCCTCCTCTTCAATATTTTGGAAACATTTAAGAACATTATGTATAAGTTCTTTGTATGTTTTGCTAGAAATCCCCTGTGGAGCCAACTGGCCTGGGACTTTTGTTTGCAGTGAGGTTTTATTTATTTTATGAATGATTCTATTTCAATTCTAGGGATCAATCAGTTAAAATGATCTATTTCTTCTTGATTCAGTTTTGGTGGATTATATTTTTTTACAAACTTGTCCATTTTATCTAGGTTGTCCAATTTGATGCCATATAATTGTTTATTGTATTATCTTATGATTTTTTTTTGATTGGGGTTATCTTTTTATTGTTGAATTGTCAGAGATTTTCTTTTTTTAACATTTTTTATTGATTCATAATCATTTTACAGTGTTGTGTCAAATTCCAGTGTTCAGCACAATATTTCAGTCATTCATGGACATATACACACTCATTGTCACATTTTTTTCTCTGTGATTTATCATAACATTTTGTGTATATTTCCCTGTGCTATACAGTGTAATCTTGTTTAACTATTCTACAATTTTGAAATCCCAGTCTATCCCTTCCCACCCTCTACCCCGCCCCCACCCCGGTAACCACAAGTCTGTATTCTCTGTCCATGAGTCTATTTCTGTCCTGTATTTATGCTTTGTTTTTGTTTGTTTGTTTGTTTGTGTTTTTTAGATTCCACATATGAGCGATTTCATATGGTTTTTTTTTCTCTTTCTGGCTTACTTCACTTAGAATAACATACTCTAGGAGCATCCATGTTGCTGCAACTGGCATTGTGTTGTCGGTTTTTATGGCTGAGTAGTATTCCACTGTATAAATATACCACTTCTTCTTTATCCAGTCACCTGTTGATGGACATTTAGGTTGTTTCCATGTTTTGGCTATTGTAAATAGTGCTGCTATGAACATTGGGGTGCAGGTGTCATCCTGAAGTAGATTTCCTTCTGGGTACAAGCCCAGGAGTGGGATTCCTGGGTCATATGGTAAGTCTATTCCTAGTCTTTTGAGGAATCTCCACACTTTTTTCCATAGTGGCTGCACCAAACTGCATTCCCACCAGCAGTGTAGGAGGGTTCCCCTTTCTCCACAGCCTCTCCAGCATTTGTCATTTGTGGATTTTTGAATGACGGCCATTCTGACTGGTGTGAGGTGATACCTCATTGTATTTTTGATTTGCATTTCTCTGATAATTAGTGATAGTGAACAGTTTATCATGTGCTTTTTGATCATTTGTATGTCTTCCTTGGAGAATTGCTTGTTTAGGTCTTCTGCCCATTTTTGGATTGGGTTGTTTATTTTTTTCTTATTGAGTCGTATGAGCTGCTTATATATTTTGGAGATCAAGCCTTTGTCGGTTTCACTTGCAAAAATTTTCTCCCATTCCGTAGGTTTTCTTCTTGTTTTATTTCTGGTTTCCTTTGCTCTGCAGAAGCTTGTAAGTTTCATTAGTTCCCATTTGTTTATTCTTGCTTTTATTTCTTCTAGGAGAAAATATTTGAAATATATGTCAGATAATGTTTTGCCTATCTTTTCCTCTAGGAGGTTTATTGTATCTTATGTTATGTTTAAGTCTTTAATCCATTTTGAGTTGATTTTTGTATATGGTGTAAGGAGTTTTCTAGCTTCATTGTTTTACATGCTGCTGTCCAGTTTTCCCAACACCATTTGCTGAAGAGACTGTCTTTATTCCATTGTAAATTCTTGCCTCTTTTGTCGAAGATGAGTTGACCAAAAGTTTGTGGGTTCATTTCCGGGCTCTCTATTCTGTTCCATTGGTCTATATGTCTGTTTTGGTACCAATACCATGCTGTCTTGCTGACTGTAGCTCTATAGTATTGTCTGAAGTCTGGGAGAGTTATTCCTCCAGCCTCTTTCTTTCTCTTCAGTAATGCTTTAGCAATTCTAGGTCTTTGATGGTTCCATATAAATTTTATTATGATTTGTTCTAGTTCTGTGAAATATGTCCTGGGTAATTGGATAGGGATTGCATTAAATCTATAGATTGCCTTGGGCAGTGTGACCATTTTAACAATATTGATTCTTCCAATCCAAGAGCATGGAATATCTTTCCATTTTTTAAAGTCTTCTTTAATTTCCTTCATCAATGGTTTATAGTTTTCTGTGTATAATTCTTTCGCCTCCTTGGTTAGATTTATTCCCAGATATTTTATTACTTTGGGTGCTATTTTGAAGGGGATTGTTTATTTACTTTCTTTTTCTGTTGATTTATCGTTAGTGTAAAGAAAGGCAACTGAGTTTTGAGCATTAATTTTGTAACCTGCTACCTTGCTGAATTCTTCGATCAGCTCTAGTAGCTTTTTTGTGGACCTTTTAGGGTTTTCTATATATAGTAACATGTCGTCAGCATATAATGACACTTTTACCTCTTCTTTTCCAATTTGAATCCCTTTTATTTCTTTCTCTTGCCTGACTGCTGTGACTAGGACTTCCAGTACTATATTGAATAGGAGTGGTGATAGTGGGCATCCTTGTCTTGTCCCAAATTTTAGTGGTAAGCTTTTGAGTTTTTCACCGTTGAGAACTATGCTGGCTATAGGTTTGTCATATATAGCTTTTATTATGTTGAGATATGTTCCCTCTATACCCATTTTGGTGAGAGTTTTTATCATAAATGGGTGTTGAATTTTATCAAATGCTTTTTCTGCATCGATTGAGATGATCATGTGGTTTTTGTCCTTTCTCTTGTTGATGTGATGTATTACATTGATTGATTTGCGTATGTTGAACCAGCCTTGTGTCCCTGGGATGAACCCCACTTGGTCATGATGTATAATATTTTTTATGTGTTGTTGGATTCTATTTGCTAAAATTTTGGTGAGGATTTTGGCGTCTATGTTCATCAGTGATATTGGCCTATAATTCTCTTTTTTTGTAGTGTCTTTGCCTGGTTTTGGTATCAGGGTGATGGTGGCTTCATAGAATGGGTTTGGGAGTATTCCCTCCTTTTCAATCGTCTGGAAGAGTTTGAGAAGGACTGGTATGAATTCTTCTATGTATGTTTGGTAGAATTCCCCTGTGAAGCCGTCCGGTCCTGGACTTTTATTTGTAGGGAGGTTTTTAATTGCTATTTCTATTTCCTTTCTAGTGATCAAATTGTTCAAGTGTTCAGTTTCTTCTTGATTCAGTTTTGGTGGACAGTATGTTTCCAGAAACTTGTCCATCTCCTCTAGGTTATCCAGTTTGGTTCCATATAGTTTTTCATAATATTCTCGTATGATATTCTATATTTCTATTTTGTTTGTTGTAATTTCTCCGTTTTCATTTCTTATTTTGCTAATTTGTGCTCTCTCTTTTTTCTTCTTTGTGAGTTTGGCCAGAGGTTTGTCGATTTTATTTACTTTTTCAAAAAACCAGCTTTTGGTTTGGTTGATTTTTTCTATGGTCTTGTTAATCTTATTGTATTTAATTCCTCTCTGATCTTTATTATTTCCTTCCTTCTGCTGCTTTTTGGGGCTTTTTGTTCTTCTTTTTCTAATTGATTCAGGTGGTGGGTTAACTTGTTTATTTGAGATTTTTCTTCTTTTTTGAGGAAGGCCTGTATCGCTATAAACTTCCCTCTTAGCACTGCCTTTGCTGTGTCCCATAGGTTTTGAGTGGTTGTGCTTTCATTATCATTTGTCTCAAGGTATTTTTTAATTTCAGCTTTGATTTCCTCATTGATCCATTGTTTTTTCAATAACATATTGTTTAATCTCCATGCTTTTCTTTCTTTCTCCTTTGTTTCTCTGTTGTTGATTTCCAGTTTCATGGCATTGTGGTCAGTAAAGATGCTTGAGATAACTTCTATCTTCTTAAAATTGCTGAGGTTTTTTTGTGTCCAAGTACATGATCGATCCTGGAAAATGTTCCATGTGCACTTGAAAAAAATGTATATTCTATTTTTTGGGGGTGTAAAGCTCTGAAAATATCCACCAAATCTAGTTTTTCTATTGTAGTATTTAATTTCTCTGTTGCCTTGTTTATTTTCTGTCTGGACGATCTGTATAGTGATGTTAATTCAGTGTTAAAATCTCCAACTATGATTGTATTCCCATCAATATCCCCCTTTATCTCTGTTAATAATTCTTGTATGTAGTTAGGTGCTCCTATATTGGGTGCATATATATTAACGAGTGTATTATCTTCATCTTGTATCACTCCTTTAATCATTATAAAATGTTCTTCTTTATCTTTCTTTATGACCTTTGTTTTAAAGTCTATTTTGTCTGAAATCAGTACTGCAACACCTGCTTTTTTGGCTTTTCCATTTGCATGGAATATCCTTTTCCATCCTTTCACTCTCAATCTATATGTGTCCTTCTCCCTAAAGTGGGTCTCTTGTATGCAGCATATTGAAGGTTCTTGCTTTATTATCCAGTCTGCCACTCTATGTCTTTTGACTGGAGCATTTAGTCCATTAACATTTACAGTATTTAATGATAGATATGTGTTTATTGCCATTTTGAACTTATCTTTGCAGTTGAATTGGTATATCCTCTTCGTTCCTTTCTTCTTCCTTTTGTGGTTTGGTAATTTTCCTTTGTATTATCATGGATTTTATTTAATTTTTGTGACTCCCTTGTAAATTTTTGACTTGTGGTTACCCTTTTTTGTAAATCTATTAACCTATACCCGTTTTTAATAAACTGATAATAACATGATCTCAAACCCATCCTACCGTTAAAAAAATTTTAAAAAAGAAAGAAAAAAAATTCTATATTTCCCTGCCTCCCTCTCCCACTCTCAGTGATTTGTATGTCTTCTTTTGTAATTTCGTGTTTTCTTTATTTGTAATTCATGAGTTATCACCTTTCCAGTTGTACGTTTCTCATTTCTCTAGCATCCTGCTGCTCTTCTATTTAGAATAGCCCTTTCAATATTTCTTTTAGCATGGGTTTAGTGTTGCTAAACTCCTGCAGCTTTTTTTTGTCTGTGAATATCTTATGATTTTTGCATTTCTTCAGTGTTGGTTGTAAGTTTTCCTCTTTCATTTCATGTTTTGTTTATTTTTGTCCTCTCTCTTTTCTTCTTGGTGAGCCTGGCCAGAGGTTTGTCATTTTTTACTCTTTCAAGAAATCAGCTCTTGGACTGGTTGATTTTTTTTCATTGATTTGTTCAGTCTCTATTTTATTTACTTCCTCCCTGATCTTTATTATTTATTTCCTTATCCTAACAGAAATTTTGTTTCTTCTTTTTCTTATTCATCTAGTTGGTAGATTAGGTTGTTGAGATTGTTCTTGTATTTTGAGGATGGCCTATGAGCTTCCTTCTTAGGTCTGATTTTGCTGTGTATTTTTTTTAAATTTGTTCTTTGATTTCATCATTGTATGTTGTGTAGTCTCCACACAGTCATTTTTTCCCCTCATTTTTCTTTCTGTGGTTGATTTCTAGTTTCATGACATTGTGGTCAGAAAGATACTTGGAAAATTTTCTATCCTCTTACATTTGTTGAGGATTGTTTTGTGTTTGAGTACTTGGTCTATCCTAGAGAATGTTCCTTGTGCACTTGAAAACAATATATATTCTGGGATTTTTTTTTTTGGATGCTACATCCTGAAAATATCAATTAAAAGTAACTGTTCTATTATGTCAGTTGGTATCTCTATTGCCATATTTATTTTCTGTCTGGAAAATATGTCCAATGATGTTAGTTGGGTATTAAAATATCCTACTATTATTGTATTCCCATCAATTGTTTCCTTAATATCTCTTAATATTTGTTTTATCTATTGAGGTGTTCCTATATTGAGTGTATGTATATGTTAACAATTATAATATCCTCTTCTTATATTGATTATTTTATCATTATATAACATCCTTCTTATCTTTATTTATGACCATTTTTAAAGTATATTTTGTCTGATAGGAGTATTGCTACTCCTGCTTTCCTGCCATTTCCATTGGCATGAAATATCTTCTCTTATCCTTTTTCTTTCAATCTATATGTGTCCTTCACTCTATAGTGGGTCCCTTATAGGCAGCATATTGTAGGCTCTTGTTTTATCATCCAATATGCCACTCTATGTCTTTTGATTGGAGCACCAATCCATTGAAATTTACAGTAATTATTGACAGATTTGTGATTATTGCCATTGTAAACCTTGTTGTCCAGTTTATTTTGTACTTCCTCTCTTTTCCTTTTTCTTTTTGTTTTTCCTTTTGTGGTTTGATAATTTTCTTTTATATTAGCTTGATTTCTTTTCTTTTTGATTTTGTGATTTTTCAAGTATGTTAACTCATTATTATATCTATTTACTTTAGATTGGTAATCATACAGGCTCAAAAACACAGCCTAAAAAAATAAATAAAAGTTCTGCATTTTTCTTATTCCCCTCTCCCACATTTTATTATTTTGTTGGTCTCTTTTACATCTTCATGTTTATTCTTTTGCTGTTTATTAAAGTTATCACATTTCCAATTGTGACTTTCTCTTTTCTATAGTTTTCTACTTGTTTATATTTAGAAAATACTTTTCAATATTTCTTTTAGGATAGGTTTAGTATTGCTCCATTCTTTAATTTTGCTCTTCTGGGTAATTATTTGTCTCTCCTTCTATTCTAAATGATAGTCTTGCTGAGTAGATTATTTAGGTTTCAGACTTTTCACTTTCAGGACTTTGAATATATCTTGCCATCCCCTTCTGGCCAGCAGTGTTTGTATCAGGAAATCAGCTGAAAGCCTTATGGGGGTTCCCTTGTAACTAGCTCTTTGTTTTTCTCTTGCCGCCTTTAGATACTTTCTTTATCTTTAACTTTGACCATCTTAATTACAATATGTCTTGATGTAGGTTTGTTTTGGTTCATTTTATTTAGGACATCTGTTCTTCCTGTATTGGATATCTGTTTCTATCTTTAGATTTGGGAAGTTTTCAGTCATAATTTCTTCAAAATATATTTTTGATCCCCTTTTCTCTTTCTTCTCCTTCTGGGACCCTTATTTTGTGTAGATTGGCATGATTTATATTATTCTGTAGGTCCATTATATTGCTTTACTTTTATGTTTTCATTTATCATTCTGTCTGTTTTTCTGTTTGGGTGATTTCCATTACTCTATCTTCTAAATCACTTCTTCACTCTTCTGTATTATTTAGTCTGCTATTCATTGCCTTTAGCTCTGCTTCTATCTTGGCAAGAGAGTTTTCTGATTTTAATTGGTTCCTCTTTATGGTTTCTATCTCCTTTTTATAATATCCTGCATTTTTATCAATAGTCTCTTATTTCTTTCAGTGCTTTTATCAGCTGTTTTTTGAACTGAAATTATTGCAGACTGCAGAGGTCTATTTCATTGTTTGCTCTTTCAGAGAATTTCTCTTCTTTAAATTGAGAGTGGTTTCTCCATTTGTTCATTTTATTTACATTTATATATGAATTTAGCAGTAACAGTTATCTACTGTGGTCTTGAAGGGCTGTTTTTATGTGGGAGTGTCCCTGTGTAGACTGTGTGCATTTAATATTTCTCTTGTGAGGGCTATTTTTAGTATGGATTGCTGCCACATCTTTCCTCTGTGTGTGCTGGCTGTTATCCCCTTCATTGAAGGTTTGGTTGGTGTTGTGTTGTCCAGAGCTTGTATTGAGTGTGGGAAGGGGCCTCCTCTTTGCTCTGTTGTTGTCACAGCACTATCAGGGGCCAAGCCTGCTCCACAGTTATTGGAGTAGAAGCCTGAAGATCCATTTCTGATTTGCTCTGCATGGTAGGCAGGATTAGAGCATTTCTGCTGGAAGAGAAACTGCTGGATATTCCTCCACATATATCCACTGGGAAATGCCCTCTGTGGTGTCATTTATCACCTGTTATGGGGGTTCACAAATCTCCTTATCAATGATGGCTTTTCAGCCAGGGAATAGCCCTGAGGGTTTGTGGTGAAAGCAGGTGTTATGGCAATGTCCCTAATGGCCAAGGTACATTCTGTAGGCTCACAGCAATGGAGATTCCATGACAATGTCCCTCCCTTCATTTGGCAAGACCGTATTAAAAATGGAGACTTTACAGCCAAGCCACACCCTATGGGCAGTGTTGCACCTCTCAGTTTGTGTGCACCAACAGTGGAATATTCTATGGTTGACCCAGGCTTTTTTGTGCACACTCCCCCCTCAGCCTATACCAATGTCCAGTCCCCTGAGGTTGCCCCTTAGTAATCAACTTCAGTTTTCTCCCCAGATCCATCCTTTGGAGCCCAAGTTCCAGCACCCTGTCCTGGTACACACTTGTGCCACAGGCTAGAGGATACACTCTGCACCATTTTCTCTCCATCCTGTCTGCCACAAAATGGCTCCTGTGCTCTCCTCCAAATCTCTGAAGTTTCCCTTCTCTCCAGCTAATCTCCCTGCTGGAGAGGGGGCTTCCCATATTGAGGACACTTTTCCTATTTTGCTGTTCCATCTCTGAGTGGCATGCTCCATCCCGATTTCCTTTTTCTTTTTTTTCCCAACCAGTTTTGTGATGAATTTCCTTGTAGTTTCACTTATATAGGATCTTTTGCAAGAGTTCAGTAGATATCCTCTGTTCCACATGTAGATGTACTTTTCATGTATTTGTGAAAGAGGGTAAGTTCCATGTCCTCCTTTTCCACTATGTTGAAGCCAATCCTGGTGTGACTTTTATAAAAGGTGAAGTTATTTGTAAGCAGCTGCTTTGACTTTTGATTTACTCATTAAGCTTCAAAAAAATTAATCATGCTACCTTGTCCTGGATTGTATTTAACCACATCTTCCTCATTCCAATTGTAAAGAAGAAAGCAAAAAATAAAAAAGGAAACACATTATATGTCTCAGGCTCATTATTTGATAGGTGTTGTGACACACACAATTAAATATACATTTTAGCTGTCTCAAAAAATTTACAATAATGAATATTCTTACAGTTGGTCCCCAGTTTATCAAGAAAAGCCAAATTACATTATGCATTTCAGTATGATAAAGTCAGGAAATTTGCAATGATTCTCATTACAATATTAAAATACTGTTTGACACTTAAATGCTTAAATCTTTCATATAACTTATTAGAACATTTCCTTTTCTGCCACTACAGGGGAAGTATATTATTACTTGATTAAAGACTCACTGAAGCCCATCAGCAAACTCTAACTAGTAATTCCACAAATATTTGCTGAGTCCTTATCATAAGTCATGCATTGCGCTTGGTTGTAAGATATGCCATGTTTTTACAAGAAATAGATCCTGCTCTGAGAATGTTCGCTTTCTAAACACCTATTATTGTAAAGTACTTTTTTTTTACCAGGGTCTATGCATCATTTATCTTGGTGCTGTTCCCCGCTCTTCTTTCCTTACATTTTAGTAGATATCAATTAAATAATTAGTACCATTACTATATAAATCAATCCAACAATGAATTAGAAAACCTATTCCCTATATGCAACTACAGTAAAAAATATAGTAGGGAGGATAACACATGCCTTCATAAACAATGTGGGGATACTCACCATAGAAATATAACACATAAAGGCTTCCTAAAGCAGAAGCAGATTTTAGAGTAGGCAGTAGAAAGACATCATTGCTTAGTGTATTCAGGACAGATAGAAAAAACACATATAAAATAAAAGGAAAAGGTAGGCAATATGAAAGTGATCTAGGCTTGGATTCAAATCCAGACTTCCATACTTATTACCTATTGTGCCCTTTATTGACATATTTATTCCCTCTAGTTCACTTTCCTCAAGGTGATTGTAAAGTTTGGGAGTCGTACTCATAGAATTGGGAAAAGAAGCTAGTAAAATAATATCACTACCATTCATTAGACATGTGTGAAACTCTGCCTATAAATTGCATATCAATTTCATTAGCTATAATCCACAGAAGAGGGCAGTATAGCCTCATAAATCAGAGTGTGAGTTCCTGTTTTGAGGCGTGCATCTGAGGCAGGATAACAAGGCTCTGGAAAATATTACTTGGTACTGGACCAAGGAGGAGCAGAGAACACCCATGAGGGATTGCTGAAGACCACAAGACTCATATTTTCTTGACTATTTAATCTCTATAATTCTATGTAATGTTAAAAAGTGGCAAAAAGGAAACTGTGTTTGAATGTCCCCCCAACTTTGCCTGGTAAGGTGAACAGGAGTGATTTTATGTAGAAAGTAATAAGCAAAATGGCAGCATAGAAACTTTACATGTTTGTTCCTCCCTCATAAATATCTATTTTAACAACTACCTGTGCATGGAAACACTTTCACAAGAACCAAGGATTGCAGATTAGGGGTTATAGCAATGGGTGAAACACAGAAATAAGAAAAGATGCACTGAAAAGGGTAGGAAAGATAGAGTCACAATATTCCTATCAACACTCCCTTAATCCCAGGCAATCCAATGGGGAGAGAGACACCCTCCCTGTGGGAAAAGTGTGAAATTAGTGCTTGACTTCACTGTAGGCCCATAACTGACCTGCCCCAGCAACAGGCTGAACCCTTGTAGCCTTAGATGGCTCCTTGTGGTCACCCACAAACCAGGCTCTTGGCTCACCCTGATCCAGGTAGTTTCTGTGGTCCCAGGAAGCATCCTTGACATCAGATTTCTGGCAGGCTTCTGAGAATCTGGGACCTCAGTATATATTAGTGCCTTCTGGCTCCAGTAATCCCAAGCAGTATCATTGATGCCAAATTTCCATGAATGCAGGCCCCTGGCTCACAATAGTTCCTTTCAACTTTAGTGGCCCCTGGAGGTTCCAGAGGACTCAAATTGCTCCCAAGACACCAGGTTCTGGGCAGGCTATGAATCCAGGTTCCTTCATCTCTCCCATGTGCCTACTTAGCTTCAACTGCTCCAGATGTCTCCAGAAGATCCAGGTGGTTTCATGAGCTTCAGGCTCCAAGATACACCCTTGCATCTGCCAGTTCTACTGATCCCAAGAAGTTTCTGTGGCCCCAGGCTCCTGATGGACTCCCATGATACCAGGCTCCCGGCCCACCATGGTAACAACAGACTCCCATTGCACCAGGCTCCCAGTGGGCTCCCACAAATTCAGGTTCCAAATGGATACCTGTGAACTCAGATTCCTGGCCAACCAAGCCTACTTCACTACCAGGCTGGACCCCATGGACTGAGCCTCAATGCTGGCTCCTACAGAGCCTGGTTCCCAGCATTCACCAGTACCAAGCTAGCCTCCACAGACCCAGATACTAGGTCCACTCTAGTGGTCACTGGTGCCTGGTTACCCAGGATCCAGGCTTACCCATGCAGAATCAGGTCCCAGATCAATCACAACATACTAAAGCATCAGACCTGCTCTAGTGAACCCAGGGTCCAGGCTTGCCTCCATGGACCTAGGAAACAGGCTGGTCAGTGCAACCAAAAACTAGTTCTTCCCACCTACTTACCAGGCACCAGAACTGCCCAGAGAAGAACTCTAGCAGCAAGCATACTCATGGATATCACAAAATGGCCCACCCAGAATCTGTGATTGTTGAAGAGCTTTGTCTGCTGAAGTCATTCTATAAAGACAGAAAGAGATTCATACTTTCTCAAAAGTTCAGGAACATATTTACATGATTTTTGTAAGACAATAAAAATCATGAATAATCAAGGAAATATGATTCAACCAATAGAAAACAATGAAATTTAATTACATCTTAAAGAAATGGGGATGTATGAACTACCTGACAAAGAATTCAGAACAAACCTTTTAAGGAAATTCAGTGAAATCATAGATAAGCAAACAAATGAAAGTAGGGAGAAATGTATGAACAAAATAAGAAGTTCAACAAAGAGAGGAAAAAATTTAAATAAATAAGCAGAAATTCTAAAGTTAAAGAATACATTGAATAACTAAAAATTCAAAAGAAAGCTTCAGAAACAGACTCAATCAATCAGGTGAATGAATCCATAAACTGAAGACAAGTGATTTGAAATCTTCAAGTTAGGGGAACAAATGGAAAAAACAATTTAAAAAATACAGAAAGCCTACAAGTCTTGTCCATTGTAAATAGTGCTGCTATGGACACTGGGGTGCAGGTGTCATTTTGAAGTAGGCTTCCTTCTGGAAATATGCCCAGGAGTGAGATTCCTGAATCATATGGTAAGTCTATTCCTAGTCTTTTCAGGAATCTCCACACTGTTATCCACAGTGGCTGCACCAAACTGCATTCCCACCAAAAGTGTAGGAGGGTTGGGTTCCGTTTTCTCCACAGCCTCTCCAGCATTTGTCATTTCTGGACTTTTGAATGATGGCCATTCTGACTGGTGTGAGGTGATACGTCATTGTAGTTTTGATTTGCATTTCTCTGATAATTAGTGATATTGAGCATTTTTTCATGTGCCTATTGGTCATTTGAGAATTGCATGCTTAGAACTTTTGCCCATTTTTGGATTGGGTTCTTTGTTTTATTCTTATTTTGTTGTATGTGCTGCTTATATATTATGGAGATCAAGCCTTGTCAGTTTCATTTGCAAAAATTTTCTCCCATTCTGTAGGTTTTCGTTTTGTTTTAATTATGGTTTCCTTTGCTGTGCAGAAGCTAGTAAGTTTAATTAGGTCCCTTTTGTCTATTCTTGCTTTTGTTTCTATTGCTTGGGTAGACTGCTCAAGGAGAACATTTTTGAGATGTATGTGAGATAATGTTTTGCCTATATTTTCTTCTAGGAAGTTTATTGTATCTTGTCTTATGTTTAGGTATTTGATCCATTTTGAGTTTCTTTTTGTGTATGGTGAAAGGGAGTGTTCTAGCATCATTGATTTCCATGCTGCTGTCCAGTTTTCCCAAGACATGGAAATAGCCTAAATGTCCATCAACAGATGACTGGATAAAGAAGATGTGGAACATTTATACAATGGAATACTATTCAGCCATAAAACCTGACAACATAATGCCATTTGCAGTAACATGGTTGCTCCTAGAGAATGCCATTCTAAGTGAAGTAAGCCAGAAAGAGAAAGAAAAATATCATATGAGATTGCTCATATTTGGAATCTAAAGAATTAAAAAAAACATAAATACAAAACAGAAATGGACTCATAGACATAGAATACAAACTTGTGTTTGCCAAGGGGGCAGGGGGTGGGAAGGGACAGACAGATTTCAAAATGTAGAAAAGATAAAAAGATTATACTGTATAGCAAGGGAAATATATATAAGATCTTATGGTTGCTCACAGAGAAAAAAAGTGTCAATGAATATATGCATGCTCATGTATAACTGAAAAATTGTGCTCTACACTGGAATTTGACACAACACTGCAAAATGACTATAACTGAATAAAAATGTAAAAAAAAAGAAAGAAAGCCTACATGAACTATCTGGTAGCCCTAAAAGAAGCAATCTTCACATCATTAGAATCCCAGAAGTAGAGAAAGAGAGAAATGAACAGAAATCTTATTTAAAGAAATAATTGTTTACAACTTCCTAAATCTGGGGAGAGATATAGACATCCACATTCATGATGCTAATTGGTGACTCAAATATTTCAACTCAAAATTATCTTTTCGAAGACACATTATAATAAGACAGCACAAAATCAAAGACAAATAGATTTTTTTAAAAGTAATAAGGGAATGGAATTTCTTACATATTAGGAAACCTCCCAAACCTATCAGTGTATTTCTTAGCAGAAAACTTGCAGTCCAGGAGAAAGAGAGATAATATATTCAAAATGCTATAAGAATAAAACTATCAACTAAGAATATATTCCCTGATAAAGATGTCTTTCAGGAATGAAGGAGAGATACAGACTTCCTCAAACAAACAGAAGTTGAGGAAGTTCATCACCACCAGACCTGTTTTACAATAAATTTTGAAAGGATTTCTTCAAACTGAAATAAAAGGACACTAATTAGTAACATGGACTGTATGAAAATAAAAAAATACAGATAAATACAGTCAAATTTAGAATACTCTAATATTGTAATATCGTAGTGTTTTGACAATTTTAGTATAAAGGAATATAGAATCAAATATTTAAATAATTATACATACAATAATTTGTACATGAACTCACAGTATAAAACAAGGTAAATTATGACAACAAAAACATAAAATATGGGAGAGGTACAAAAGGGTAATGTATTTGCATGCAATAAAAGTTAAGTTGTCATCACCTTAAAATAGCGTCATAACTATAAATGTTTTATGTACGCCTCATGGTAACCACAAAGTAGAAACCTATAGAAGATACACAAAAGATACAGAAAAGAATCAAAGCAAACAACTCCAAAAAATTAACAACTCACAAAGACAGCAAAAGAGGGATAAAGGTACAGGGAAACTACATAACAGCCAGAAAACAAAAAAGGTAACATTAGTAGCTCCTTACCTGTTAATAATTATTTCTATGGATAAAATTTTCCAGTCAAAAAACATAGAGTAACTGAATGGATTAAAAATAAGACCCAATTCTATACAGCCTATAAGAAATTTCAATTAAAATTTAAGGACACACAATAGCTCAAAATTAAGGGGTAGAAAAAGACTTCCTATGAAACCAAGAGATCAATGGTAACCATATAAGACAAAATAGACTTTAAGTCAAAAACTGAAACAGGAGACAAAGGTCACTATACAATGAAGGGAGATGAAGCCATCAAGAGGCAAGAGTCTATAACAATTGTAAACAAAAATGCGCTCAACACTGGATATATATATGTATATATATAAAGCAAATAATACCATATTTGAAAGGAAAAATGGAGAAATAGTAAATAATAGTAGGTGACTTTAAAATTCAATTTTCAGAAATGGATAGATGATCCAGAAAGAAAACCAACAAAGAAATACTAAACTAGACCTTAGTTCAAATGGACATAACAGAAAAATACAGAATATTCCACCAAACAGCACCAAAATACACATTCTTCTCTAGCACACACATAAAAATTCTCCAGGATAAATCATGTTCAGTCAAATAACAAGCTTTAGCAAATAATAGCAAATTGAAATTATATCAAGTCTTTTCCAGTCAAAATGGTATGAAATCCATAACAGAAGGAAAACAAGAAAAATCACAAATATGTAGAAATTAATAATCACACACTTGAACAAACAATTGGCCAAAAAAGGAAACAAAAATAAAAATCAAAAAATGTCTTGAAATAAACTAAAATGTAAACACAACATACCAAAATGTATGGAATACAGAAAATATAATTTTGAGACAGAAATTGACAGCAATAAATGCCTACATTAAGAAAATGAAGACAGGGAGTAGTCAAGATGGTGGGCTAGGAAGATTCTGAGCTCACCTCCCATCATGGGAACACCAAAATTATTTCTATTTACAGAGAAACTATCAACAAGAACAACCTGAATAATAGCAGAAAAGGCCTTCTACAACTAAATATTTAAGGGAATAAATGCAATGAGACAGGTAAGGGGGTTGACAACATACTTTAGTTAATGCCAACACCCACAAGTAGGAGACACACAAAAGAAAAATAACAATACAATAACAAAGGTTCTATCCAAGGAATGAGGGGACTGGGCCCCACAGCATCCTCCCCAGCCATGGGGTACTACAACAGGAAAATGAGCCTGGAGAGCATTTGGCTCTTAAAGCTAGCAGGGATTGCTTAAGGGAGAACCAGAGGGCTCTGGGAAACAGACACTGTGGTCTTAAAGGACAAACACAAAATCTCATACACTTCAAGAGCCAAGGCAGGAGGAAATGGCCAAGATGGTGGAGTAGGACACTCGGAGCTCACCTTCTCCCATGAATACACCAAAAGAGACATCCATGGACCCACCCATTCACTAACAACACCTGCTGAGCTTTGACAGAACATTGCCATCTTCAAAAAAAATCCTCACAAATCTGTTAGGAGAGAAAAAAAAAGGAAAGTGAAATTAGTGCAGGACCTGTCTCACAGGGAGGGAGCAGCAAAGGAGGAATAGAGGCTTTAACTGGGATGACCCTCTCCAATGGAGCAGGGATGGAGGGGGAACCTCTGAGGCTCAGATAAGTGTGCAGCAGCACCCTGGCTGACAGAACTGAGAGAAACCAGCAGAAAGGGTCCCTGCAATTCCCATCCTTAGATGAGAGACAGCAGGGGTGGGCTGGGACTGGCTACCTAAGCCATATGGAGGGCTGGGGCTGACTGCACAGAGGCAGCCTCAGGAGCTGGACTGTACGTTGCATCATGGCTGGAAGTGTATAGAGAACAGAAAAGCCTGGGTCACCCATTAAAAAAATCATTGGTGGTGTGCCTTGGGGGGTGCAATGCAACTGAGCCATAGCCTTTGTTTCCACAGGCCAACAGCATCATTGCTGGTGCATACTGTGGTGAAGACAGGTGGGGCTCAGCCACAGACATCATATTCCCTGATGCACAGCTCCCTTACAGAGGTGGGATTGAAACATGAATCCATACCCAGGGGCCCTGGAACTTCATAGGTGGGACTGAGAATTATTTACAGTCTCAGGCAGAGGGGATCAGTTTGCTCCAAGGGTGACTTTGTGGACAAGAACCTCTAAAATAAACTAGCAAGGAACGGAGCTCTGGCACAAAACAAGGTTGAGGGCTGGTGCAGCATTTGTAAAAGGCCAGCCTACCATACAAGTACATGGTGCTGGGGATGGTGCTGACCTGGTAGAAAGACTGTATAATCACTGCAGGTTTGGGGGCTCTGTGAGCACAGACTTCTAAGAGGAATGAATGGAGCTCCCACAGTGGGGTAAAGGAAGGAACAGCATTTGGCATGGAGACAGCACTGACCCAAAATCAAGCCATGATCCAGGTGTGCAACCCAGAAGTCAGTGGAAATACACAGGTATCTCTGACAGCAGAGAACCAGGGGGACACTACAACAGAGCACTGGCATTCCCACAGCTAAAGCTGAGACAAGGGCAGTGTCAACAAAGAGTATGTGAAGTGCTCCAACATGCCTACCATGAACCACAGATCAGAAATTGGTCTGGAAACCTCCACCCTCAAAAAAGAGAAGCAGACCCAGCCCTTGTCAGGGCTGTGACAATCACAGAACAAAAATGAGGCTGCACACAACATCCAGTGAAGGCTTGATCATCACATCACTGGCCACACCCCAATCATAGGGATAGAAGTCAACACAAATGGAAGAAGGAAATAACAATGATCCATAATAAAATTATATTAATGATTTAATGATTCATAGTAAAATTATTAGTGGAACACAGTCTACACAGGAAAGCATCCTCTTTAAAAAAAAGAATTAATTCAAGGCCACAGTAGATAACTGATACTCCATAATACATAGTGTCAGAGAGATATAAGTAAAAGGAAGAAACAGAGAAACTACTCCCAATTAAAAGAACAAGAGATGTCCCCTGAAAGAACAGTCAATGAAATAGAACTCTATAGCCTATTAGATCATGACTTCAAAAAGGGAGTGATAAAAGTACTGAAGGAAATAAGAGAGACTATAAATAAACTTGCAGAATACTATAAAAAGGAAATAGAAACTATAAAGAGGAGCCAATTAAAAACAGAAAATTAAATGGTTGAGATAAGAGTAGAGATAAAGGCAGTCAAAAGCAGGCTAGACAATGCAGATGGATGAATAAGTGACTTAGAAGACAGGATAACAGAAGTCACCCAATCAGAAAAACAGAAAACCAAGTGAAACTAATGAAAGCAATATAAAGGAAATTTGTGATGACATAAAACATCCTAACAAATGCATAATAGCGATCCAAGAAGAAGAAAGGGAAAGGGGGCCTAGAAAAGGTATTTGAAGAAACCATGACTAAAAATTTTCCAAACCTAAAAGAGGAATCAGATATTCAATTATAAGAAGTACAGAGGGTCTCCAACAAGAAGAATCAACTAGACCTACACCAAGACATAATTAAGATGACCAAGTTTAAAGATAAAGAAATGATTCTAAAGGCAACAAAAGGAAAACAAATAGTTGCAAGGGAACCCCTATATGGATTTCAGCTGATTTCTCAATACAAACATTGCAGGCCAGAAGATAGTGGCAGGATATATTCAAAGTTCTGAATGAGAAAAAGCTGGAAAATAGGATACTCTATCCAGGAAGGTTATCCTTTAGAATAGAAGAGGAGATAAAGAATTTCACAGACAAGCAAAAACTAAAAGAGTTCAGCAATATTAAAACTATGCAAAAAGAAAAATTGAAAAGCCTACTCTACATAGAAAAAAAGCAGGATGCTATAGAAAGGAGAAAGCCATCACTGGAAATGAGATAGTTACAATGAGTTACTACAGAATAAACATAAGGATGTAAAAATAGGACATGAAAATAAGAGTGGGAGGAGGGAGCAAGAAAATATAGATATTTGTCTCTTTTTTTTTCGTTCTTTTTAGGATGTTTGAGCTTATATTACTATCAGTTTAAAGCAAACAGATATAGTAATGGGTTAATATACTTGAAAAACAGGGTAACCACAAATCAAAAGCATACAATAGTGTCATGAAAACCAAAAAGAAACCAAGATAATACAAAAGAAAATTATTAAACCACAAAAAGAAAAACAAAAGAACAAAGAGGAAATACCAAATCAATTCAAAAACTAAGTTTAAAATGGCAATAAACACACATATATCAATAATTACCATGTCAATGGACTAAATGCTTCAATCAAAACACATAGAGTGGTAAATCTGATAATGAAACAAGAACCTACAATATGCTGCATACAAGAGACCCACTTTACAGTGAAGGACACATAGACTGAAAGTAAGAGGATGGAAAAAGATATTTCATGCAAATGGAAATGACAAGAAAGAAGGAATAGCATTACTGATTACAGACAAAACAGACTTTAAAACAAAGGCCACAAAGAAAGATAAAGAAGCTCATTGCATAATGATCAAAGGAGAAATACAAGATGAGGATATTACACTCAACATATATGCACCCAACATACAAGCACCTAAATACATAAAGCAAATACTAACAGACGTAAAGGGAGAAACTGATGAGAACACAATCATAGTAGGAGACTTTAACACCCCATTAACATTATTGGACAGATATTCCAGATAGAAAATCAGAGGGAATGAAGCTACTAAATGACACAACAGAGTAACTGGACTTCATTGATATTTTCAGAACATTACGTTCCTCCCAAATAGGATATACTTTCTTTTCAAGTACACATGGAACATTTTCTAGAATACATCATATACTCGGGTACAAAAGAGGACTCAAC
The DNA here is from genome assembly GCF_048564905.1 of Vicugna pacos. Classification (NCBI taxonomy): domain Eukaryota; kingdom Metazoa; phylum Chordata; class Mammalia; order Artiodactyla; family Camelidae; genus Vicugna; species Vicugna pacos. Next base: position 50,758,798 of record NC_133023.1, on the reverse strand, counting down.
AAACATGAGGATAGAAATTATTTCAAACACTGTTTCTGACCACAATGAGGTAAAACTAGAAATCAACCACAGAAAAACAAAGGAGAAAAAAATGACAGCATGGATATTAAATAACATGTTACTAAAAAACCACAGTCAACAAATAAGAGAATAGAAATTATTTCAAGCATCTTTTCTGACCACAATGAGATAAAACTTGAAATCAACCACAGAAAAAAAAGGAGAGAAAAATGACAACATGGATATTAAACAACATGGTACTAAAAAACCAGAGTTAATGAAACCAAAATAGAAATTAAAAAATACTTTGAGACAAATGACAATGAAAACACAACCATACAAAATCTAGGGGATTCAGCAAAAGCAGTCTTAAGAGGGAAGATTAAAGCAATACAGGCTTTCCTTAAAATATAAGAACAATCTGAAGTAAACAACCTAACCTATGAACTAAAAGAATTAGAAAAAGAAGAACAAAAAAAAAAACTACAGTCAGCAGAAGGAAGGAAATAAGAAAGCTTAGGGAGAAGATACATGAAATAGAGGTTTAAAAAATCAAACAAAACAAAAGCTGTTTTTTTTTTAAAGAGTAAACAAAAATGACAAACCACAGTTCAGGCTCCCAAAGAAGAAAAGAGAGAGAACATAAACACAATAAGAAAGGAAATTGGAGAAATTACAACCAATACCACAGAAATACAAAACAAACAAAGAAACAAACAAACACAAGAAAATACTATGAAAAACTATATGGCAATAAATCGGACAACCTAGAAGAAATGGAGAAGTTTCCAGAAACATAGAGTCCACTAAGACTGAATCAAGAAGAAATAGACCACTTGAACAGACCAATCACTAGAAATTAAATAAAATCGGCAATAAAAATCCTCCATAGAGAGTCACAAAATATAAATACAATACATGATAATACAAAGGAAGATTACCAAATCACAAAAGGAAGAAGAAAGGAACAAAGAGGAAATACCAATTCAACTGCAAAGATAAGTTCAAAATGGCAATAAACACACATCTATCATTAATTACTGTAAATGTTAATGGATTAAATGCTCCAGTCAAAAGACATAGAGTGGCAGACTGGATAATAAAGCAAGAACCTTCAATATGCTGCATACAAGAGACCCACTTTAGGGAGAAGGACACATATAGATTGAGAGTGAAAGGATGGAAAAGGATATTCCAAGCAAATGGAAAAGCCAAAAAAGCAGGTGTTCCACAACTGATTTCAGACAAAATAGACTTTAAAACAAAGGCCATAAAGAAAGATAAAAAGGGACATTTTATAATGATTAAAGGACTGATACAAGATGAAGATATTACACTCGTTAATATATATGCACCCAATATAGGAGCACCTAAGTACATACAAGAATTACTAACAGAGATAAAGGGGGATATTGATGGGAATACAATCATAGTTGGAGATTTTAACACTGCATTAACATCACTAGACAGATCTTCCAGACAGAAAATAAACAAGGCAACAGAGAAATCAAATACAACAATAGAAAAACTAGATTTGGTGGATATTTTCAGAGATTACACCCCCCAAAATAGAATATACATTCTTTTCAAGTGCACATGGAACATTTTCCAGGATTGATCATGTACTTGGACAAAAAGAAACCTCAACAAATTTAAGAAGATAGAAATTATCTCAAGCATCTTTACTGACCACAATGCCATGAAACTGGAAATCAAAAATAGACAAACAAAGGAGAAAAAAAGAAAAGCCTGAAGATTAAATAATATGTTATTATAAAAAAACAATGGGTCAATGATGAAATCAAAGCTGAAATTTAAAAAAAATACCTTGAGACAAATGAAAATGAAAGCACAACCACACAAAATTTATGGGACACAACAAAGGCAGTGTTTAGAGGGAAGTTTATAGTGATACAGGCCTACCTCAATAAGGAAGAACAATCTCAAATAATCAATTTAACCTACCAGGTGAATGAATGAGAAAAATAAGAACAAAAAACCCCAAAAGGCAGCAGAACAGACCAAGGAAGGAAATTACAAAGATTAGGGAGGAAATAAATAAAATACAGAGTAAAAAATACCATAGAAAAAATCGATCAAAACAAAAGCTGGTTTCTTGAAAAAGTAAATAAAATTGATAAACCTCTGGACAAACTAACAAAGAAGAAAAAAGGGAGAGCAAAAATTAGCAAAATAAGAAAGGAAAATGGAGAAATTACAACAAATAAAATAGAAATACAGAATAATATTCAAGAATATTATGAAAAACTATATGGAACCAAACTGGATAACCTAGAGGAGACACACAAGTTTCTGGAAATAAACTATCCATCAAGACTGAATCAAGAAGATACTGAACACTTGAACAAACAGGTCACTAGAAATAAAATTGAAATAGCAATAAAAAAACTCCCTACAAATAAAAGTCAAGGACCAGACAGATACCCCGAGGAATTTTACCAAACATACAGAGGACTAATACAAGCCCTTCTCAAACTCTTCCAGAAGATTGAAAGGAGGGAATGCTCCCAAATTTATTCTATGAAGCCACTATCACCCTGATACCAAAACCAGGCAAAGACACTACCAAAAAGGAGAATTATAGGCCAATATCACTGATGAATATAGACGCCAAAATCCTCACCAAAATATTAGCAAATAGAATTCAACAACAAATATAAAAGATTATACATCATGACCTTTGCCTCCTTTGTCGAAGATGAGTTGACCAAAAGTTTGTGGGTTCATTTTGGGCTCTCTATTCTGTTCCATTGGTCTATATGTCTGTTTTGGTACCAATACCATGCTGTCATGATGACTGTAGCTGTATAGTATTGTCTGAAGTCTGGGAGAGTTATTCCTCCAGCCTCTTTCTTTCTCTTCAGTAATGCTTTGGCAATTCTAGGTCTTTGATGGTTCCATATAAATTTTATTATGATTTGTTCTAGTTCTGTGAAATATGTCCTGGGTAATTGGATAGGGATTGCATTAAATCTGTAGATAGCCTTGGGCAGTATGACCATTTTAACAATCATGACCAAGTGGGGTACAGCCCAGTGACACAAGGGTGGTTCAACATATACAAATCAAACAACGTAAAATATCACATCAAAAAGAGAAAGGACAAAAAACACATGATCATCTCAATAGATGCAGAAAAAGCATTTAATAAAATTCAACACCCATTTATGATAAAAACTCTCACCAAAATGGGTATAGAGGGAACATATCTCAACATAATAAAAGCTATATATGAGAAACCTACAGCAAGCATAACACTAAACAGTGAAAAACTCAAAAGCTTACCACTAAAATCTGGGACAAGACAAGGATGCCCACTATCACCACTCCGATTCAACATAGTCCTGGAAGTCCTAGCCACAGCAATCAGGAAAGAGAAAGAAATAAAAGGGATCCAAATTGGAAAAGAAGAGGTAAAATTGTCATTATATGCTGATGACATGTTACTATATATAGAAAACCCTAAAAGGTCCACAAAAAGGCTACTAGAGCTGATTGAAGAATTCAGCAAGGTAGCAGGCTACAAAATTAACGTTCAAAAATCAGTTGCATTTCTTTACACTAACGATAAATCAACAGAAAAAGAATGTAAATAAACAATCCCCTTTAAAATAGCACCCAAAGTACTAAAATACCTTGGAATAAATCTAATCAAGGAGGTCAAAGAATTATACACAGAAAACTATAAACCATTTTTGAAGGAAATTAAAGAAGACTTTAAAAATAGAAAGATATTCCATGCTCTTGGATTGGAAGAATCGATATTGTTAAAATGGTCACACTGCCCAAGGCAATCTACAGATTTAATGCAATCCCTATCCAATTACCCAGGACATATTTCACAGAACTAGAACAAACCATAATAAAATTTATATGGAACCATCAAAGACCTAGAATTGCTAAAGCATTAATGAAGAGAAAGAAAGAGGCTGGAGGAATAACTCTCCCAGACTTCAGACAATACTATAGAGCTACAGTCATCAAGACAGCATGGTATTGGTACCAAAACAGACATAGAGACCAATGGAACAGAATAGAGAGCCCAGAAATGAACCGATAAACTTTTGGACAACTCATCTTCAATAAAGGAGGCAAGAATATACAATTGAATAAAGACAGTCTCTTCAGCAAATGGTGTTGGGAAAACTGGACAGCAGCATGTAAAACAATGAAGCTAGAACACACCCTTACACCATATACAAAAATCAACTCAAAATGGATTAAAGACTTAAACATAAGACAAGATACAATAAACCTCCTAGAGGAAAACATAGGCAAAACATTATCTGACATACATTTCAAAACTTTTCTCCTAGAAGAAATAAAAGCAAGAATAAACAAATGGGACCTAATGAAATTTACAAGCTTCTGCACAGCAAAGGAAACCAGAAATAAAACAAGAAAACCTACGGAATGGGAGAAAATTTTTGCAAGTGAAACTGACAAAGGCTTGATCTCCAAAATATATAAGCAGCTCAGACAAGTCAATAAGAAAAAAATAAACAACGCAATCCAAAAATAGGCAGAAGACCTAAACAAGCAATTCTCCAAGGAAGACATACAAATGATCAAAAAGCACATTAAAAAATGCTCAATATCACTAATTATCAGAGAAATGCAAATCAAAACTATAATGAGTTATCACCTCACACCAGTCAGAATGGCCGTCATTCAAAAATCCAAAAATGACAAATTCTGGAAAGGCTGTGGAGAAAGTGGAACCCTCCTACACTGCTGGTGGGAATACAGTTTGGTGCAGCCACTATGGAAAACAGTGTGGAGATTCCTCAAAAACTTGGAATATACTTACCATATGACCCAGGAATCCCACTCCTGGGCTTGTATCCAGAAGGAAATCTACTTCAGGATGACACCTGCACTCCAATGTTCATAACAGCACTATTTACAATAGCCAAAACATTGAAACAGCTTAAATGTCCATCAATAGGTGACTGGATAAAAAGAGGTGGTATATTTATACAATGGAATACTACTCAGCCATAAAAACCGACAACATAAAGCCATTTGCAGCAACATGGATGCTCCTAGAGAATGTCATTCTAAGTGAAATAAGCGAGAAAGAGAAAGAAAAATACCATATGAGATCACTCATATGTTGAATCTAAAGACTCATGGACAGAGAATACAGACTTGTGGTTACCAGGGGGCTAGAGTGTGGGAAGGGATAGACTGGGATTTCAAAATTGTAGAATAGATAAACAAGATTACAATGTATAGCACAGGGAAATATACACAAAATGTTATGATAAATCACAAAGAAAAAATGTGACAATGAGTGTGTATATGTCCATGAATGACTGAAGAATTGTGCTGAACACTGGAATTTGACACAACATTGTAAAATGATTATAAATCAATAAAAAATGTTAAAAAAAATTTACCTCATTTCATTTTTCATTCTCTTGGTTTTGAACTTCTGTTATTGATTATACACAGGTTTCAAATATTGTTTTTGATTTTTTTCTCCTTCTTCTAAGGTTTTTAAAAGACTTCTCAACCAGATTGCTGTTGTGCTCCAACTTGCTCTTCTATTATTGATTATACACTGGTTTCAAAATTTTTTCTCCCTTCTTTTTAAATTTTCTCTTCTTTTACCTTTTTTTAATATCTGTTCTCTTTTCTCTTACCTTTTAAAATATTACAATTTAAACAATTGTATATGTCTCCAGTTATAATTCCATTAAAATATTTCTTTGAAAATATTTTTATTTGTATTATTTTTTAAAAATCCACCTCATTTCATTTTTATTTCCCTTGGTTTTTATCTCCTGTTATTGATTATATATAGGTTTCAAATATTGTTTCATGATCTTTTCTCCTTTTTTTAAATTTGTAAAAGACATCTCAACTCAATTGCTATTCTGCTTCAACTTGCTCTTCAATTAATGTTTTTACACTGGTTTCAAAATTTTGTTCTCCATTTTTTAAAATTCTCTCTAACTTTTTTTAAGTTTTATTCCTGCATAGGCTTTAGATAGATAAATAAATAAACTCTTTAAGGACCACAATAGATAACTTATACTCCTTAAGCCACAGTGCCAGAGAGGTATGAACCATATGAAGAATCACAGCAACTACTCACAATTAAAAGAGCAAGAGAAATCCCTTGAAAGCATGATCAATGAAATAGACATTGATGGCCTACTAGATCAAAATTTCAAAAAAGAAGTTATCAAAGTACTTAAGAAACTAAAAGAGATAGTGTTTACACGTATAAAATATGTCAAAAATGAAATAGAATCTATAAAGAAGAGCCAAGTAGAATTGATAAACCCATTTGTTGACATAAGGGCTGATCTAAAGGCTGTGCAAAGCAGAGTAGATAATGCAGAGCAACGAATAAGTGACCTAGAAGACAGGACAAAAGAAAGCACACAATCAGAACAGCTGGGAGAAAAACAAATAAAAGACAATGAAAACAAAAAGGACCTATGAGATAATACAAAGCAAGCCAATCTGCATAAGAGGGGTTCCAGGAGGGGAAGAATAAAGGGGATTGAAAAGGGATTTGAAGAAATCATGACTAATAACTTCCCCAATCTAAAGAAGGAATCAGATATCCAAGAACAGGAAGCCCACAGGGTCCCAAACAGAAACAATCCAAACAGACCAAGACATACCATAAACAAGATGGCCAAAGTCAAGGATAAAGAAACTATCCTAAATGCAGCAAGAGAAAAACAGAGAGTGAGTTTCAAGGTAACCCCCATAAGGACCTCAGCTGATTTCTCTACACAAATACTACAAGCTACAAGGGAGTGTCAAAATATATTCAAAGCCCTGAATGAAAAAAAGATGCAGCCTAGGATATGCTATTCAGCAAGGCTATCATTTAGAATAGAAGGAGAGATAAAGAATTTCACAGATAAGCAAAAACTAGAAGAGTTTAGCGACACTAAACCCATACTAAAAGAAATATTGACAGGTCTACTCTAAACAGAAAAGAAGCAGTATGCTACATAAATAAGAAACTCATAAATAGAAAGGTGATAGCTATCATGAATTACAAATAAAAGAAATGTAAAATTGTAAAAGAAGACATCTAAATCATTAAGAGTGGGAGAGGGAAGCAAGGTAATATAGAGTTTCATTTTTTTTATTTTAGAATTTTGTGTTCTCGGTAGGATGGTTTTGAGATTATATTACTATCTGCTTAATGCAAACAGTGATATTGATGGGTTAATAGACTTACAAAAAATTAAGGGTAACCACAAGCCAAAACCTTACAAGGGAGCCACAAAAATTAAATAAAATCCATTATAATACAAAGGAAAATTACCAAACCACAAAAGGAAGAGGAAACGAACAAAGAGGATATACCAAATCAACTGCAAAATAAGTTCAAAATGTCAATAAACAGACATCTAGCATTAATTACTGTAAATGTTTATAGACTAAATACTCCAGTCAAAAGACATAGAGAGGCAGACTGGGTAACAAAGCAAGAACGTTCAATATGCTGCATACAAGAGACCCACTTCATGGAGAAAGAGACAAATAGATTGAAAGTGAAAGGATAGAAAAGGATATTCCATGCAAATGGAAAAGCCAGAAAAGCAGGTGTAGCAGTACTGATCTCAGACAAAATAGACTTTAAAACAAAGGCCATAAAGAAAGATAAAGAAGGACACTTTATAATGATTAAAGGACTAATAAAAAATGAGGATATTACACTCATTAATATATATGCACCCTATATAGGAGCACCTAAATTCATAAAATAATCTCTAACAGAGATAAAAGGAGAAATTAATCAGAATACAATCATTTTCAGAGATTTTAACACAGCATTAACATCACTAAACTGATCTTCCAGAGAGAAAATAAATAAAGCAACAGAAATTGAATGATACAATAGAAAAAATAGATTTGGCAGATATTTTCAGAGCATTACACCCACCAAAAATTAAAATATATATTCTCTTCCAGTGCACATGGAATATTTTATAGGATTGTTCACGTACTTGGGCACAAAAGAAGCCTCAAAAATTTTAAGAAAATAGAAATTATCTGAAGGATCTTTACTGACCACAATGCCATGAAAGAAGAATTCAACTAAAGATAAACAAAGGAGAAAAAAAAAGAAAGCACGTAGAATAAACAACATGATACTAAAAAACCAAAGGGTCAATGAAGAAATCAAAGTGGAAATTGAAAAATGCCTTGAGACAAATAAAAATGAAAACACAACCACACAAAACTTATCGGATGCAGCAAAGGCAGTGCTAACAGGGAAGTTTACAGCAATACAGGCCTTTCTCAAAAAAGAAGAACAATCGTAAATAACAATCTAACCCACCACATAAAAGAATTAGAAAAAGAAGAGCAAAAAAAAAAAAAACCCAAAAGGCAGCAGAATGAAGGAAATAATAAAGATCAGGGAGAAAATAAATACAATAGGGATTAAAAAAACAACAGAAAACAATCAATAAAACCAAAAACTGGTTTTTCGAAACAGTAAATAAAACCGAAAAACCTCTGGAGAAACTCACAAAGAAGAAAAAAGAGAGAGCACAAATAAGCAAACTAAGAAAGGAAAATGGAGAAATTACAGCAAATAACATAGAAACATAGAATGTAATATGAGAATATTATGGAAAACTATGTGGAACCACACTAGATAACCTAGAAGAGATGGACAAGTTTCTGGAGACATACAGTCCACTAGGGCTGAATCAAGAAGAAACTGACCACAGAACAAACCTTTCACTAGCAATAAAAAATCTCCCTGAAAATTAAACTCCAGGACAGAACGACTTCACAGGGGAATTCTACCAAACATACAAAGAACTCATACCAGTACTTCTTAAACTCTTCCAGAAAATTGAAAACGAATACTCTCAAACTCATTCTGTGAAGCCACCATCACCTTCATACCAAAACCAGGCAAACACACTATCAAAAAAGACAATTACAGACCAATGTCACTGATAAACATAGTAGCCAAAATTCTTACCAAAATATTAGCAAATAGAATCCAACAGCACATAAAAAAGACCATACATCATGATCAAGTGGGGATCATCCCAGGGACACAATGGTGGTTCAACATATGCAAATCTATGAATGTAATACATCACATCAACAACAGAAAGGACAAATACCACATGATCTTCTCAATAGATGCAGATAAAACATTAAATAAAATTCAACACCAATTTATGATAAAAACTCTCACCAAAGTGGATATAGAGGGAACATATTTCAAAATAATTAAAGCTATATATGCCAAACCTACAGCCATCATAGTACTCAATGGTGAAAAACTCAAAAGCTTCCCACTAAAATCTGGGGCAAGATAAGGCTGCCCACTATCACCATTCTCATTCAATATAGTTGTGGAAGCCCTAGCCACAGCAATCAGGCAAGAGAGAGAAATAAAGGGGATCCAAATTGGAAAAGAAGAGGTAAAAGTGTCACTATATGCAGATGACCTGATACTATATATAGAAAACCCTAAAAGGTCCACACAAAAACTACTAGCACTGATCAAAGAACTCAGCAAGGTAGCAGTTTCCAATATTAACGTTCAAAAATCAGTTGCATTTCCTTACATTAACGGTGTTACAACAGGAAAAGAAAGTAAAGAAATAATACCTTTTAAAATACCACCGAAAGTAATAAAATACCTAGGAATAAATCTAACCAAGGAGGTGAAAGATGTATACATGGAAAACTATAAAATACTGACTAAGGAAATTAAAGAAAAGTTAAAAAAAAGGGAAAGAGATCCCATGCTCTTGGATTGGAAGAATCAATATTGTTAAAATGGTAACAATGCCTAAGGCAATCTACAGATTTAATGCAATCCCTATCAAAAGACCCAGGACATATTTCAAAGAAATAGAACAAATCATTGTAAAATTTATATAAAATCAGAAAAGACCTACAATTTCCAAAGCAATACTGAAGAAAAAGAATGAGGCTAGAGGAAATACTCTCCTAGTCTTCAGACAAAACAATAGAGGTACAGTCATTAAAATGGCATGGTATTGGTACAAAAACAGACATATTGACTAATGGAACAGAATAGAGAGCCCAGAAATGAACCCACAAATTTTTAGTCAACTAATCATCGACAAAAGAGACAAAAATGAACAATGGAATAAAGACAGTCTCTTCAGCAAATTGTGTTGGGAAAACTGGACAGCAGGATATAAATCAATGAAGCTAGAACACTCCGTTACACCATACACAAAAAGAAACTCAAAATTGTTCAAAGTCTTAAACCTAAGACAATGTACAGTAAACCTCCTAGAAGGAACTATAGGGAAAACATTATCTGACATACATTTCAAAAATATTCTCCTAGAGCAGTCTACTCAAGCAAAAGAAATAAAAGCAATAATAAACAAATGGGATATAATTAAACTTGCAAGCTTCTACACAGCAAAGGAAACTATAAGTAAAACAAAAAGACAGCCTATGGAATGGGAGAAAATTTTTGCAAATGAAACCAACAAAGGCTTGATCCCCAGAATATATAAGAAGCACATATAACTTAATAAGAGAAAAACAAACAACCCAATCAAAAATGGGCAGAAGACCTAAACAAGCAATTCTCCAAGGAAGACATACAAATGATCAATAGGCACATTATAAAATGCTCAATATCACTAATTATCAGAGAAATACAAATCAAAACTATGATGAAGTATCACCTCACACCCTTCAGAATGGCCATCATTCAAAACTTCACAAATGACAAACGCTAGAGACGCTGTGGAGAAAAAGGGAACCCTCCTACCCTGCTGGTGGGAATGCAGTCTGGTGCAGCCACTGTGGAAAACAGTATGGAGATTCCTCAAAAGACTAATAGACTTACCATATGACCCAGGAATCCCTGTACTGGGCATATATCCAGAAGGAACCATACTTCAGGATGACACCTACACCCCAATATTAATAACAGCACTATTTACAATAGCCAAGACATAGAAACAGACTAATTGTCCATTGACAAATGACTGGATAAAGATGTGATTTATTCATACAATGGAATAGTATTCGGTGATAAAATCTGAGAACAAAATGCCATTTGCAGCAACATGGATGCTCCAGGAGAATGTCATTCTAAGTGAAGTAAGCCAGAAAGATAAAGAAAAATACCATATGAGATCCATCATTTATGAAATCTAAAGATAAATAAATAAGTAAAAACGTAAATACAAAACAGAAACAAACTCATAGACCTAGAATACAAACTTGTGGTTGCCAAGGGGGTGGGGTGTGAGAAGGGTCAGTCTGGGATTTCAAGATGTAGAGTAAATAAAGAATATTATACTGTATAGCACAGGGAAATATATACAAGATCTTCTTGTAGCTCACAGCAAAAAAAAAATGTGACAAGGAATATAATTATGCTCACGTATAACTGAAAAATTGTTCTCTACACTGTAATTTGACACAACATTGTAAAATGACTACAACTCAATAAAAAATGTAATAAACAAATAAATAAATAAATAAATAACTAGCTAGCTGTTTAAGCTATTGAAAAAAAAAGTTCAAGATAATGACCATAAACATGCTCAAGACCTTGGGAGAATAATTAATGAAAACAGTGAAAAGATTAACAAAATTTAGAAAATACAATGAAGAGTCAAACAAAGCTGAACAACACAAGAACTTAAATAGAAAATACACTGCAAGGAATCAAGGGTAGATTAGATGATTCAGAGAAGTGGATTAGCAAACTATAAGATTTAGTAGTGGAAATGATATAACCTGTACAGAAAATAATTTTAAAAAAGTGAATGAGGACAGTTTAATAGACCTCTGAGACAAAATCAAGTGTATTAACATTTGCATTATACAGATTTCAGAAGGAAGAGAGAGGGAGGAAGCGGCAGGGAATTTATTTGAAAACATAATCTCTGAAAACTTCCGTAACATGGAAAAGGATATAGATATACAGATCCAGATCACAAAGATAGTCCCAAATAAGATCAAACCAAAGAAGACCACAAAAAGACACAATGTGATTAAAATGACTGAAATTAAAGATGAAATGACAATATTAAAAATAGGAAGGGTAAAGCAACAAGTTATGATGAATGGAATTCCTGTAAGGCTATCAGGTGACATTTGAGCAGAAAATCTGCAGGTCAGAAAGAAGTGACGCAGTGTATTTAAAGTGATGAAAGGGAAAAACATACAGCTAACAGTACTCTAATTGGCAAGTTTATTTTTCAGATTTGAATAAGAGATAAAAAGTTTTACAGACAACTAAAAGCAAAGAGTTGAGTACCATGAAACCTGCTTTATAAGAAATGTTAAAGGGACTTCTTAATTGAAAAATAAAGGCTACAAATAGAAATTTTCATTATGAAAGAAAAATATCATTGGTAATAGCAAACATACAGTAAAAGTAGTACATCAACCACATAGAAAGCTAATAAGAAAGATAAAAGATAAAAAGCAGTAAAGTAATATGTACATTACTATATATAAACCTCATGGTAACCACATACCAAAATTCTATAACAGATACATACACATAAAACAGGAGTCCAAATATAACACTAAAGATGGTCAACAAACCAAAAGGAAAAGGGCAAAAGAAGAAGAAAGTAACAAAAAGAACTACAAAACAGCCAGAAAATAATTGACAAAAAGGTGATAAGTACATACCTGTTAATAATTAATTTAAATGTGAATGGACTAAATGTTCCAATCAGAAGACACTGAGTGTCTGAATGGATACAAAGAAGACTCATAAATATACTGCCTACAAGAGACTCACATTATATCTAAAGACACACAAAGAAAGTAAGGTAATTGAAAAAGGTATTCCATGCAAATGGAAATAAAAAAAAAAGGCTGGAATAGCAATATTAATGTCAGACAAAACATTCTTTCAAACAGCAATATCACAGGAGACAAAGAAGGATATTATATAATAATCAAGGAATCAGTCCAAAAAGAAGACACAATTGTAATATAGATGCACCAGTATAGAAGTACCTAAAAACATAAAGCAAAGTGGGGAGGATATAGCTACTGGTGGTAGCAATCATCAGTACCTCCTCCAAGAATAAATAAATAAATTAACAAACAAACAAACAAACAAACCTAATTACTTCCCTCCCCCTAGAAATAAAATAAGTTAAATAAATTTTAAGAAGCAAATATTTAAAAACAAAAAGAGGAAAATTGACAGTAACATAACAATAATAGGAGCCTTTAACATTCCACTTACCAACAAGACTATCAAGACAGAAAATCAGTAAGAAAACACTGACCTTATAGACAGATTAAGCTACATGTACTTAATAGGTATATATGGAACATTGCATTCACATTCTTTTCTAGTGCACTTTGAACATTCTCCAGGATAGGCACAAAAGAAGTCTCAATAAAATTAAGAAAACGAAATCATGTCAAGCATCTTTTTCAACCACAAGTGTATAAGACAAGAAATCAACTACAAGGGAAAAAATACAAAAACACAAACACATGGAGTCTAAACACTATGCTACTCAAGAAAAAAAAAAGAATCTCTTAAGAAATCAAGGAGGAAAATTTAAAATACCAGGATAAAATAAAAAAGAATGCACAACGATCCAAAATCTATGAGACACAGCAAAAGCAGTTCTAAGAGGGAAGTTGATAGTAAAACAAGCCTACATCAGGAAATAAGAGAAACTTAAATAAACAACCTAAATTACACCTAACAGAACTAGAAAAAGAATAACAAAATCCCTTGAAGTTAGTAGAAGGAAAGAAATAATAAAGATAAGAGCAGAGATAAATGATAGAGATGAAAAAAATAATAGAAAATTCAATGAAACTAAGAGTTGTTTCTTAGAAAAGCTACAGAAATGATAAACCTTTAGACAAACTCATTAAGTAAAAAAAGAGAGTGAGCTCAAATCATTAAATTTAGAAATAGAAAAGAAGTTACAAATTACACACCAGAAATACAAAGAATCAATGAGATTATTATGAAAAATTATATGTTAATAAAATGGAAAACCTACAAGAAATGGACAAACTCTTAAAAATGCATTATCTTCCAAGACTAAAACAGGAAGAAATAGAAAATATTGACAGACCAATTATCAGTAACAAAATTGAATCAGTAAAACAAACAAACAAACAGAAACCTTCCAACAAACAAAAGTCAGGACTTAAATGCCCATCAACAGGTGACTGGATAAAGAAGATGTGGTATATTTATACAATGGAATTCTATTCAGCCATAAAAACCGACAACATAATGCCATTTGCAGCAACATGGATGCTCCTGGAGAATGTCATTCTAAGTGAAGTAAACCAGAAAGAGAAAGAAAAATACCATATGATATCGCTCATATGTGGAATCTAAAAAACAAAAAACAAACAAACAAATAAAAACAAAGCATAAATATAGGACAGAAATAGACTCACAGACAGAGAATACAGACTTGTTGTTACCAGAGGGGTGGAGGGAGGGAAGGGATAGACTGGGATTTTAAAATTGTAGAATAGATTAAACAAGATTACACTGTATAGAAGAGGCAAGATGGCGGAGTAGAAGGACGCTTGTAAGTCACCCTCTCCCACAAATACACCAAGATCCACATCTACAGACTCGCTCAGCCAACCAGAGCACCTGCGGAACTCCGACAGAACATCGCCCTCTTCAAAAGATAAAGACGCCAAAAATCTGGTAGGAGAAAAGGAAAAAAGAAAGAACAAAAGGCAAAGCAGCGCGGGACGGGTCCCGCGGGGAGGGAGCGGCAAAGGAGGACTGGCGCTCTCTTGCTAGGTCTCCCCTCTCCAACTGAGAGGCCAGCAGGATGGAGGGGGAGCCTCCGAGGCTCGGATCTGTACAGAGCAGCCCTTGTCTGACAGAACAAAGTTAAACAGGCACAGAGCATCCCCCCGACACCCAGCGTGAGACGCGGGCCTGCAGCGGCGGGAAGGGCCAGGCTGCACAAGCCGGGAGGAGGAAGGGGGCGGCTGCATGGAGGCAGCTCTGGGGACTGCAAGGGGCTGTGTGCCGTGGCTGTGGGTGTACAGGACAGAACAACCTGGGCCTCCATGAAACAGCAAGATTGGTGTGCTCTCGGGGGAAGGGTGCATACCCCCATCTCTGAAAACCCGCGGAAACTTTTCAGGGGAAGAGAGGCAGGGCCCAGGCACAGCCACCATATTCTCCGGCGCTTAGCACCCAGGCGGGGGCAGGGGCGAAACCTGCATCTTCACTGAAGGGCTCAGCAGCCTCAAGAGCTAGACTGAGACGGGCCTACAGCCCGGGGCAGGTGGGATCCATCCATCCTGGTCCCTCAGAGAACTTGCTCCACAAAGACAAACAAGGAGCTGGGTCTTGGCTAGGAGCAGGGACGAGGTTGTCCCTTGGTATTCCCCGAGCCCACCCGCGGAGCGCGGCCAGGGCGGAGCGCGATCAGGGCGGAGCGCGCAGCCTCACAGAGCAGCAGAGCTACCGGAGGCGCAGGTAGAGGGAGAGCGGCACCCCCCTCGTCTGTCGGGCAGGAACACAGCCCCTGACCAAGGTGCTGGGAGGGGGCACGACATGCCCTCCTACCTGGCCAGTCTGCAACATCTGACTGCGGTATCCAGAGGGGCAGTGACCAGCCCACTCACAGCAGAGGAGAGCTGCAACTGACCCCGTGTTAGGAGGAGGAGCATTCTGCTTGCTGACAGCTGCTGGGAGCAGCACAGAAGAGGGCGCCAACGGAGGGCCTCTGAAAACAAGCTTAGCTTCCAAAATAGGACGAAGACACAAAGACTTCACATTAAGCACACAGACTCCAGGAGAACACCGACAATCCCTTTTTTTTTTTTAAATCTGTTTTTACCTGTTCTATTTTCTATTACTCTCTTAATTTTTACTTCTTAATTCGTTTTTATTTCTCTTGGGTTTTGATGTCCTGTTATTGATTAGACACAGGTTTCAAATACATCTATTCATCTCCCCACCCCTTTTCTTTTTTATTTTAAAGGTTTTAAAAGGACGTCTCAACCCGATTAATACTCTGCTTCAACTTGCTCTTCTATTATTCATTATAAACTGTTTTCAAACTCTCTTTCTCCCTTCTTTTAAAAATCTTTCTCTCTCTCTCATTTTTTTTTCTTTTTTTCCTAAGTTCTATTCCTAAATAGGCATTAGATAGATAACATCCTTAAGATCCAAAATAGACGACTGATACTCCAAAAACCACAGTACCAAAGAGGTATGAGCAAGATGAAGAAGCAGAGAAACCTTTCCCAATTAAAAGAACAAGAGGAATCCCCTGAAAGAAAGATCAATGAAATAGACATCGATAGCCTACTAGATCAAAATTTCAAGAAAGGATTGTTCAAATTGCTGAAGGTATTAAAAGAGATTGTGTTTAGAGATATAAAATATGTCAAAGATGAAATTGAAGCTATAAAGAAGAGCCAAGTAGAATGGGTAAACTCATTGACAGAGATGAGGAATGATCTAATAGCTGTGAAAATTCGACTAGATAATGCAGAGGAATGAATTAGTGATCTAGAAGACAGGGCAATAGAAAGCACCCATTCAGAAGAACTATAAGATAAGCAAATAAAAAATAATGAAAATAGCATAAGGGAACTATGGGATAATATAAAGCATCCCAATCTTTGCATAATACGGGTCCCAGAAGGGGAAGAAATATCAAAGGGGATTTAAAAGGTTTTTGAAGAAATCATGACTGAAAACTTCCCAAACTTAAAGAAGGAATCAGATATCCAAGTACAGGAAGCTCAGAGGGTCCCAAACAGGAAGAAACCAAATAGACCCACACGAAGACATATCATAATCAAGATGGTCAGAGTCAAGGATAAAGAAATGATTCTAAAGGCAGCAAGAGAAAAGCAAAGAGTAAGTTACAAGGGAACCCCCATAAGGCTCTCAGCTGATTTCTCTACACAAACACTACAGGCCAGAAGGGAGTGGCAAGATATATACAAAGCCCTGAATGAGAAAAAGATGTAGCCTAGGATACTTTATCAAGCAAGGCTATCCTTCAGGATAGAAGGAGAAATAAAGAGTTTCACACACAAAAAAAATCTGTAGGAGTTTAGCAACACTAGACCCACGCTAAAAGAAATACTGAAAGGGCTGTTCTAAACAGAAAACCAGTAGGATGCTGCAGAAATAAGAAACATATAACTGGAAAGGTGATAACTCATGAATTACAAATAAAGAAAACATACAAATCTCTGAGAGCGGGAGAGGGAGGCAGGTAAGTAAAGAATATTTTTTTTTCTTTTTTAAAATTTTTTAACAGTAGGATGGGTTTGAGATCATGTTACAATCAGTTTAATAAATCAGCTATAGTAATGGGTTAATAGATTTAAAAAAAGGGTAACCACAAGTCAAAAATTTACAAGGGACTCACAAAATTTAAATAAAATCCGTGATAATACAAAGGAAAATTACCAAACCACAAAAGGAAGAAGAAAGGAACAAAGAGGATATAACAATTCAACTGCAAAGATAAGTTCAAAATGGCAATAAACACACATCTATCATTAATTACTGTAAATGTTAATGGACTAAATGCTCCAGTCAAAAGACATAGAGTGGCAGACTGGATAATAAAGCAAGAACCTTCAATATGCTGCATACAGGAGACCCACTTATGGAGAATGACACATATTGATTGAGAGTGAAAAGATGGAAAAGGATATTCCATGCAAATGGAAAAGCTAAAAAAGCAGGTGTTGCAGTACCAATTTCAGACAAAATAGACATTAAATCAAAGGCCAAAAAGAAAGATAAAGAAGGACATTTTATACTGATTAAAGAAGTGATACAAGATTAAGATATTGCACTCGTTAATATATATGCACCCAATATAGGAGCACCTAAGTACATACAAGAATTACTAACAAAGATAAAGGGGGACATTGATGGGAATATAATCATAGTTGGAGATTTTAACACTGCATTAACATCACTAGACAGATCTTCCAGACAGAAAATAAACAAGGCAACAGAGAAATTAAATACTACATTAGAAACACTAGATTTGGTGGATATTTTCAGAGCATTACACCCCCCAAAAATAGGATATACATTCTTTTCAAGTGCACATGGAACATTTTCCAGGATCGATCATGTACTTGGACAAAAAGAAACCTCAACAATTTTAAGAAGATAGAAATTATCTCAAGCATCTTTACTGACCACAATGCCATGAAACTGGAAATCAAGAACCGAGAAACAAAGGAGATAAAAAGGAAAGCATGGAGATTAAACAATGTTATTGAAAAAACAATGGATCAATGAGAAAATCAAAGCTGAAATTTAAAAGTACCTTGAAACAAATGATAATGAAAGCACAACCACTCAAAACCTATGGGACACAGTAAAGGCATGCTAAGAGGGAAGTTTATAGTGAAGCAGGCCTTCCTCAAAAAAGAAGAACAATCTCAAATAAACATGTTAACCCACCTCCGGAATTAATTAGAAAAAGAAGAACAAAAAGCCCCAAAAAGCAGAAGAAGCAAGGGAATAATAAAGATCAGTGACGAATTAAATACAATAGAGATTAACAAGACCATAGAAAAAATCAACAAAAACAAAAGCTGATTTTTTGAAAGGTAAATGAAATCGACAAACCTCTGGCCAAACTCACAAAGAAGAAAAAATTGAGAGCACAAATTCGCAAAATAAGAAATTAAAATGGAGAAATTATAACAAACAAAATAGAAATACCAAATGTCATACGAGAATATTATGAAAAACTATATGGAACCAAACTGGATAACCTAGAGGAGATGGACAAGTTTCTGGAAATATACTGTCCACCAAAACTGAATCAAGAAGAAACTGAACACTTGAACAATCCGATCACTAGAAAGGAAATAGAAATAGCAGTTAAAAACCTCCCTACAAATAAAAGTCCAGGACCAGATGGCTTCACCATGGAATTCTACCAAACATACAAAGAAGAAATCATCCCAGTGGTTCTCAAACTCTTCCAGACGATTGAAAAGGAGGAAGTACTCCCAAACACATTCTATGAAGCCACCATCACCGTGATACCAAAACATGGCAAAGACACTACAAAAAAAAGAGAATTATAGGCCAATATCTCTGATGAACATAGACGCCAAAATCCTCACCAAAACTTTAGCAAATAGAATCCAACAACACATAAAAAAGATTATACATTATGACCAGGTGAGGTTCATCCCAGGGACACAAGGCTGGTTCAACATACGCAAATCAATGTAATACATCATATCAACAAAAGAAAGGAAAAAAACCACATGATCATCTCAATCTCAATGCAGAAAAAGCATTTGAAAAAATTCAACATCCATTTATGATAAAAACTCTCACCAAAGTGGGTATAGAGGGAACATATCTCAACATAATAAAAGCTACATATGACGAACCTACAGCCAGCATAGTTCTCAATGGTGAAAAACTCGAAAGTTTCCCGCTAAAATCTGGGACAACACAAGGATGCCCACTAACACCCCTCCTATTCAACATAGTCCTGGAAGTCCTAGCCACAGCAGTTAGTCAAGATAAAGAAAAAAAAGGGGATCCAAATTGGAAAAGAAGTTGTAAAAGTGTCATTATATGCTGATGACATGTTACTATATATAGAAAACCCTAAAAGATCCTCACAAAAACTACTAGAGCTGATTGAAGAATTCAGCAAGGTAGCAGGTTACAAAATTAACGTTCAAAAATCAGTTGCATTTCTTTACACTAACGATAAATCAACAGAAAAAGAAAGTAAAGAAAGAATACCCTTTAAAATAGCATCCAAAGTAATAAAATATCTGGGAATAAATCTAACCAAGGAGGTGAAAGAATTATACACAGAAAGCTATAAACCATTAATGAAGGAAATTAAAGAAGACTTTAAAAAATGGAAAGATATTCCATGCTCCTGGATTGGAAGAATCAATATTGTTAAAATGGTCACACTGCCCAAGGCAATCTACAGATTTAATGCAATTCGTATCCAATTACCCAGGTCATATTTCACAGAAGTAGAACAAATCATAATAAAATTTATATGGAACCATCAAAGACCTAGAATTGCTAAAGCATTACTAAAGAGAAAGAAAGAGGCTGGAGGAATAACTCTCCCAGACTTCAGACAATACTATAGAGCTACAGTCATCAAGACAGCATGGTATTGGTACCAAAACAGACATAGAGACCAATGGAACAGAATAGAGAGCCCAGAAATGACCCCACAAACTTTTGGTCAACTCGTCTTCAACAAAGGAGGCAAGAATACATAATGGAATAAAGACAGTCTCTTCAGCAAATGGTGTTGGGAAAACTGGACAGCAACATGTAAAACAATGAAGCTAGAACACTCCCTTACACCATATACAAAAATCAACTCAGAATGGATTAAAGACTTAAACATAAGACAAGATACAATAAACCTCCTAGAGGAAAACATAGGCAAAACATTATCTGACATACATTTCAAAAATATTCTCCTAGAAGAAATAAAAGCAAGGATAAACAAATGGGACCTAATTAAACTTACAAGCTTCTGCACAGCAAAGGAAACCAGAAATAAAACAAGAAGAAAACCTACGGAATGGGAGAAAATTTTTGCAAGTGAAACTGACTAAGGCTTGATCTCCAGAATATACAAGCAGCTCATATGACTCAATAAGAAAAAAATAAACAACTCAATCCAAAAATGTGCAGAAGACGTAAACAAACAATTCTCCAAGGAAGACTTACAAATCATCAAAAAGCACATGAAAAAATGCTCAATATCACTAATTATCAGAGAAATGCAAATCAAAACTACAGTGAGGTATCACCTCACACCAGGCAGAATGGCCATCATTCAAAAATCCACAAATGACAACTACTGGAGAGGCTGTGGAGAAAGGGGAACCCTCCTACACTGCTGGTGGGAATGCAGTTTAATGCAGCCACTGTGGAAAACAGTGTGGAAATTCCTCAAAATACTAGGAATAGACTTAACATATGACCCAGGTATCCCACTCCTGGGCTTGTATCCAGAAGGAAATCTACTTCAGGAATACTCCTGCACCCCAATGTTCATAGCAGCACTATTTACAGTAGCCAAAACATGTAAATAGCCTAAATGTCCATGAACAGGTGACTGGATAAAGAAGAAGTGGTATATTTTTACAATGAAATACTACTCAGCCATAATAACTGACAACATAATGCCATTTGCAGCAACATGGATGCTCCTAGAGAATGTCATTCTAATTGAAGTAAGCCAGAAAGAGAAAGAAAAATACCATATGAGATCGCTCATATGTGGAATCCAAAAAACAAAAACAAAAACAAACAAACAAACAAAATCATAGCATAAATAGAGAACAGAAATAGACTCATGGACAGAGAGTACAGACTTGTGGTTACCAAGGTGGTAGAGGGTTTTGTAGGGATAGACTGGGATTTCAAAATTGTAGAATAGTTAAACAAGATTACACTGTATAGCACAGGGAAATATACACAAAATGGTATGATAAATCACAAAGAAAAAATGTGACTATGAGTGTGTATATGTCCATGAATGACTGAAAAATTGTGCTTAACACTGGAATTTGACACAAGATTGTAAAACGATTATAAATCAATAAAAGATGTTAAAAAAAGAATAAACAAATTGAACTACATCAAACTAAAATGTTTTTGCATAGTGAATGTAACTATTTACAGAACTAAAATGCTACCTATTGAAAGGGAGAAGATATTTGCAAACTATGCATCTGCCTAGTGCTGAATATCCAAAATATGCAAAGAACTCATACATCAAAAACAAAATAAAATAACCAATCTGATTTAAAAAAATTGTCAGATTACCTGTTTAGACATTTTTCCAAAGATATTCATTTGGGCAACAGACACATGAAAAGATGCTCAACATTAATATTCAGTGAAGTACTAATGAAATCCACAATGAGATATCACCTCATACCTATCAGAATGGCTATCATCAAAAAGACAAGAAATAAGTTTGGAGACGATGTAGAGAAAAGGAAACCCTCAACACTTTTGGGAATGTAAATTCATGAAGTCACTTTGGAAAACAGTATGAAGTTTCCTCCACAAATTACAAATATCACTACCATATGATATTACAATTTCACCCCTGGGTATTTATCTGAAGAATATGCAAACACTAATTAAAAAATGCATGTTTATTACCCCTATGTTCAGTGCAGCATTATTTATGATAGCCAACATATGGAAGCAAATTAAGTGTCCATCAATAGAAGAATGGATAAAGATACAGTTAGCAGAAGAAAAAAAAAACACAAATCAGAGTGGAAATAAATTACAGTCCAGAGAAAACAATAGAAGAGATCAACAAACTAAAGTATGTTTTTTAAAGATAAACAAAATTGACAAACTTCACCTGCACTAAGAAAATGGGGAGACAATTCAAAGAAAATCAGAAATGAAAGAGAATCACATAACTAACATCACAGAAATGCAACAAATCATAAGAAATTATTATCAACAATTATAAACCCAACAAATTGGATAACCTAAAAATAGTGGATACATTTCTAGAAACATATAACCTAGCAATTCTGAATAAGAAGATATAGAAAATGTGGAAAGACCTATAATGAGTAAACAAATTGAAACAGTTATCAAAAATCTCCCAATAAAGAAAAGCCCCAGCAGATGGTTTCACTAATAAATTCTACCAAACCTTTAAAGAAGAATTAACAGCACTCTTTATCAATTCCTCCAAAAATTTGAAAAGGAAAAAACACTCCTAAACGTATTTTACAAGGCCAGCATTATATTGATACCAAATCCAGATAAAGACATAACAAGAAAAAAAAAAAACTACAGGCCTATATCCCTGATGAATATAGATGCACAAATTCTCCACAAAAATAAAAACAAATAAAATTCAATAGCACATTAAATGTATCATACACTATGGTGAGGTGGGTTTTATCCCTGCAGTGCAAGGATGGTTCAACATATGCAAACCAATAAATGTGGTACACCACTTTAACAGAAAGAAAAATAAAAATTATATGATAATCTCAATAGATGCAGAAAAAGCATTTGACAAAATTCAACATACTTTCATGTAAAAACTCTCCACAAGTTGGGTTTAGAAGGAACATACCCAACATAATAAAGGGCAGGTATGGCATGCCCACAGCTAACTTTATACTCAATGGTGAACGGTTGAAAGCTTTCCCACTAAGATCACAAACCAGACAAGGATTCCCATTCTTACCAGTCTTCCTCATCATATTATTGGAGGTCTTAGCCACTGTAACTAATTGAGAAAATGAATATCAGCTTTCCAAATTGAAAAGAAAATAGTAAAATTATTTGTGTTTTCAGATGACATGCTATTATATATAGAAAACCTAAAGATTCCACCAAAAAACTGTTAGATTTAAACAAATTCAGTAAATTTCAGGATAAAAAACTATCATACAAAAAATATTTGCACTTGTATACACTATCAATGAACTATCTAAAAAAGAAGTAAAGAAAACAATCACAGATACAATCTCACTGAAAATAATGTAATACTTAGGAATTAATTTAAGCGAGGAGATGAAAAATCTGTACACTGAAAAATATAAGACATTGCTGACATAAATTGAAGAAGACATAAATAAATGGAAGGACACCCCAGGTTAGTGAATAAGAATAATTAATATTATTAAAGTGTTCATACTAACCAAAGCTATCTGTAGCCTCACTGTAATCTCTATCAAAAATGCAATGTCATTTTTCACATAAATATTTTTAAACATCCTAAAATTTGTATAGAACTGCAAGAGATCCTGACTAGCCAAAGCTGTCCTGAGAAATAAGAACAAAACTACAGGGATCACAATTCCTAATTTCAAACTTTATTACAGCTATGGTAATCAAAATAGTATGACACTAGCATGAAAACAGACACCATAGGTTAATGGAACAAAAATGAGAGTCCAAAAATAAACCCATGCATATACACACAACTATACTTGAAAAAGGAGTCAAGATTACTCAGTAAGGAAAAAGTAGTCTCTTCAGTAAATGCTGTTTTGGAAACTGAGTATTCACATGCAAAATAATGAAATTGGATCCATATCTTACTCCATTTAGAAACATTAACTTGCAATGGATTTAAGACTTAATATAAGACCTGAAAGTGTAAGACTCATAAAAGAAAACATAGTGAAAAACATCACTGACATTGGTCTTCACATTTTTTAAAAAAAAATGACACCAAAAGTTCAAGTAACAAAAGCCAATATAAACCCAAAAGAATACATCAAACTAAACTGCTTTTTCACAACAAAACAAAATAAAACAACCAACCAACCAACCAACAAACAAAAACAATCAGCAAAATGGAAAGATAATCTATGAAATGGTAGAATTATTTAAAAAAAGTCTATTTGATAAGGGGTAATATGCAAAATATGTAAGAAATACATGCACAAATACCATGCTGTCTTGATGACTATAGCTCTATAGTACTGTCTGAAGTCTGGGAGAGTTATTCCTCCAGCTTCTTTCTTTCTCTTCAGTAATGCTTTGGCAATTCTAGGTTTTTGATGATTCCATATAATTTTACTGTTATTTGTTCTAGTTCTGTGAAATATGTCCTGGGTAATTTGATAGGGATTGGTACAAAAACAGACATATAGACCAATGGAACAGAATGGAGAGCCCAGATATGAACCGACAAACTTTTGAGCAACTAATCTATGACAAAGGAGGCAAGAATATTCAATGGAATAAAGACAGTCTCTTCAGAAAATGGTGTTGGGAAAACTGGACAGCAGCATGTAAAGCAATGAAGCTAGAACACTCCTTTATACCATATACAAAAAGAAACTCAAAATGGATCAAAGACTTAAACATAAGACAAGACACAATAAACCTGCTAGAGGAAAATATAGGCAAAACATTATCTGATATAAATTTCAAAAATATTCTCCTAGAGCAGGCTACTCAAGCAATAGAAATAAAAGCAAGAATAAGCAAATGGGACCTAATGAAACTTACAAGCTTCTGCACAGCAGAGGAAACCATAAGTAAAACAAAATGACGACCTACGGAATGGGAGAAAAATTTTTCAAATGGAACCGACAAAGGCTTAATATCCAGAATATACAAGCAGCTCATATGACTTAATAAGAAACAACCAAACAACCCAATCCAAAAATGGGCAAAAGACCTAAACAAGCAATTCTCCAAGGAAGACTTACAAATGATCAATAGACACAGGGAAAAATGCTCAATATCACTAATTATCAGAGAAATGCAAATCAAAACTACAATGAGGTATCACTTCACACCAGTTAAAATGGCCATCATTCAAAAGTCCACAAATGACAAATGCTGGAGAGGCTGTGGAGAAAAGGGAACCCTCCTGCACTCCTGGTGGGAATGCAGGTTGGTGCAGCCACTGTGGAAAACAGTATGGAGATTCCTCAAGAGACTAGGAATAAACTTACCATATGACCCATGAATCCCACTCGTGGGCTTATATCCAGAAGGAACCCTACTTCAGGATGACACATGCACCCCAATGTTCATAGAGGTAGTATTTACAATAGCCAAGACCTGGAAACAGCCTAAATGTCCAACAACAGATGATTGGATAAAGAAGAAGTGGTATATTTATGCAATGGAATACTACTCAGCCATAAAAACTGACAACATAACATATTTGCAGCAACATGGATGCTCCACGAGAATGTCATTCTAAGTGAAGTAAGCCAGAAAGAGAAGAAAAGTACCATATGAGATCACTCATATGTGGAATCTAAAAAAAAAACATCAAAGCATAAATTCAAAATAGAAACAGACTCATAGACATAGAATATAAACTTGTGGTTGCCAAGGGGGAGGAGGGTGGGAAGGGATAGACGGGATTTCAAAATTGTAGGATAGATAAACAAGATTATTCTGTATAGCACAGGGAACTATACACAAGGTCTTATGGTAGCACACAGAGAAAAAAATGTGACAATGAATATATATATATGTTTATGTATAACTGAAAAATTGTGCTGAACACTGGAATTTGACACAACATTGTAAAATGATTATAAATCAATAAAAAATGTTAAAAAAAGAAATATATGCAACTGAATAGCAAAAAAAAATAAAACAAACAATTCAATTATAAATGGGCAAAGGACTTGAATAGACATTTTTGTAAAGAAAACATCCATATAGCCAAAAAGTATATGAAAAATTGTTCAGCATTATTAATCATTACGGAAATGCAAATCAAAACCATGAGATATCACCTCACACCTGTTGGAATGGCTATCATCAAAAAGAGAAGAGGCAACAAATGTTGCTGAGGCTGTGGAGAAAGGGCAACCCTGGTGCACTGTTGATGGGTGTGTGTATATATATATATGTTATATATATAACATATATATATATAACGTATATATATATATATAACATATATATATACACACACATACATATATATAATGTGTATATATATATATATATAAATGTTATATATATATATATTTGAATATTATTCAGGCATTAAGGAGAAATTCTGCCTTTTGTGTCAACATGTACAGAACTTGAGTGCATTATGCTAAATGAAATAAGACAGAGGAAGACAACTACTGTATTCTCTCCCTTTTATGTGGAATCCAAAAATGCTGAACTCATAGAAGTAGGAAATAGAATGGTGATTGTCAGAAGCTGTAAGGTGGGAGAAATGGGAAGATATTGCTCAAAGCGTACAAATTCATGCAGTGGGATGAATAAGTTCTGGAATTCAAACATAAATCACTGTGACAATAATTAATTAGCAGTACTGTATTACATACTTGGAAGTGTTAAGAGAGTAGATTGTATGTATGCTTAAATGTATCACTACCAAAAAAAAGGCAATTATGTGAGGAGATGAAGATATTAACTAAACTTATTATGGTAATCATTTCACAAAATATTGGAGTGTCAAACCATCACTTTTTACACATTATATTTACATGTGTTATATGTCAATAATTATCTCAATGAAGCTGGGGAAAAGATGTAATCTATATAAATATTAAAAGTCCACAGTGATAAAAATAAAATAATTATAGTTAATATATTCATACTGCTTATCTGTGTTAGACACTATTCTAATTGTTTTTCATAAATGAAATCATTCAATTTTCATATCAACCTTACTATAATTCTCCCAATTTAAAAATGAGGAAACAGGCTCAGAGAAGTGAAGTCACTTGCTCAAGATCATACAGCTATAAAATGGTGAAGTTGGGATCTGAACCCAGCAGCTGAGCTATATATTCTGGCTCTTAATTACAAAACAAAACAACACAAATGTATGGCCCACACAGGTGTGGCCTCTGGAATCAGACTGCTTGCATTCCAATTAAAGCCCTGACATTTGCCAGCTGCGTCAAAATGGTTAACTTATATCACTTATCAGTGCCTTGTTTCCTCACCTGTGAAATAGAGATAATGATAACACATACCTGAGAAGTCTGCTGAAGGAGTCAATGGGATAAAGTGTATAAGTATGCTAATACTGTCTTTGATACACAATATGCTCAATAAATGCTTCCTATTTGAACATATAAAGGGGAGTTAAGAACAGAGTTTTGTGAGATTTCTATGTTTGGAAATGGCAGAAACCAATAGAAAAGGAAAGTCATGCTATTGCAAAAGGAAACAGAGAATTAGAAATAAGCAGTATCATGATAGCCAACAGAAGTGTCTGGTATAGTAGTTCCACAAACCCAGGGTAAGTCTACCTCAGTTAAGTCCCAGATCTGCTATTTTCATTGGTTACAAGACACTGATCAGGTAACTGAATCCTAAATCTGCTTCTGAGTCTTTAATGTAAAGAGAAGACACCAATAGTATCTACCCTAAACACTACTGTGAAGACTAAATGCATTAATGCATACAGAGCACTTATAGTAATGTTTGGCACACAAAAACCTCCCAATAAATGTTGGCTTGTATTATTTCCAGACTAAGATTTTGTTAATGAATTTAGGCAGTGCCTGTGAAGGGAAGGAGAGAGACTGAACTCAGGGAAATTTAACTTTTAAGTGTGCATCTCTTCAAATCCATTTCTTATTCTTCATCTTCACATCCTGAGACCTTATTCCTTATCTGGTCTTACTGTATAAGTATTGGGATAAGTAGAATATGAGTTGAGGAATAGGAAGTAATCTTGTTTGCTTGGAGCACCAGGCTAATGAGGAATCTGTTTGGAGAAAGGTCTTGATTGCCTGGTGAAAGGGTTCAGTCTTGATCCTGCAGGCAATAAGTCCTGGAAGACTTTGGAACAAATAATAATATTGCAAAATTGTATTTTAAGGAAAATTCTCTTAATGAAGAAAGACTAAGTGTGGAAAACTAGTTAAGAAGCTTCCCATAATTCAGGAAGAGATGGCTAGTGCCTGACAAGGTACTAAAGAAGGAAGGAGAGATGAAAGAGATATTGGGGAGCCTGATGAGGTTTTGCAAATGTATTTGTTTAGTCACTCAATATTCAATGAACATCTACTATATGCCTGGCATGGTGATAGGCACTGGGGATGCAACAAATATTTATTGAACAATCACAAAGTGTCATGCATCATTCTAGGAGCTGGAGATTCAGCAGTGGTTCCTGCCTTCAAGGAGTTCACAGCCAAGACTGGAGGGGAAAGACAACTAAATAGATTATTTTGGTACATTTTGACAATGCTGGGATGAAGATTAAATCAGCATCTAATTCAGTTTGTTTTATAGTGGGATCCATGTCACCTAAACTCTGGTGTTGGAAGTAAAATATCAAAGGTGGAGATCAGGGAGGGAATAAGAAACAAGACTGTGAAGGTTTTCAATGTCACAGTATGGGGTTTGAGCTTTTTTGTGGGCAAAAAGGAAGCATTAGGGGATTTCAGCAAGAGTGTGCAATCCAATTTTAGAGATGTCATTCTGGGAATTAAGGTAGGGGTGGACTAGTTTGGAAGTGTAAAGAAGAGATAAAACTCTTATCCTAGAAGGTCAGAAAAGGCCCATAGAGATCCTCCAATATTAATCAACCTCTTTCTGTTTTATAGACTGAGATCCCAGAGAGGTCAAGTGACTGGTCACACAGCTAATAAAATGGGAAAGCTTAAATCTAAAGATCTGCCATGATTCTCTGTCCAGTACTCCGATTACCACTCCCTTTTTTGGAGCTGAGCATGGTCAGCAAAAAACGACTACAGGGATGAGGACAGCAAGTGTGAAAAGCAAGAAAATGAGAGATTAGAAGAAGGGGTCTTAAACTGGGGTCTGGCGAAGGGAGCCCTTTGTTTATTTTCCATTTGCAACTCCAGAGTTTTGTAAACTTTACTACTAAAAACAAACACAAGAACATTCGTCAGTCAGAAAGTCAAGAATGGTTAATGGTAAGAGTGTTTGAGTGGGTGCATGCTAAGAAGTTTATCCAGTCTGTGAAGAAAACTTGCAGTCCAATCCCTTAAAAACAGGTCACAAAGTTGAGATTTCCGCCTGTTTGGATAAACACAGCATCCAACACGAAAGATGTATTCCAGCGCCCTCTGCTGAATCCTAAAAGCTGTCTCCCTAGTTCTTGGTGACACAGAGAGTCCGAGAAGCTAAAATGGCCGCGGTGCCCTGGCTCGCGCGTGAGTATGCTGTGGAGGATGACGGGAAAGATTAGGCAGCAATGGCAGAGGATGGGCCCCAGGTGCTGGCTCCTGGATTTGGGATTTTGGAACTTCGAGCTGTGAGAGCACCTTCTTGTGAAAGCGATTCGGGAACTCTAAAGAGGTCTCTAAGACACAGGTATGGTGATGTTGTTTTCATTACTGCAGACAGTCCAGTAGGCAGCGGTAGAGTGTAGCATGAGGGCTGCAGCTGTTCCCTATTTGTTTCTAGAACTGGGCTATTATGACAAGATTTGAAGCTGAGTTTAAGATTGGTGGAATTTAGACTGTACAATAAGGAGTTTTAATCTGAGATACCTAGGTAAACTACATGGCAGGGATTTATGGCAGTGGTAAAGTTCAGTGAGTGAACTCCTTGAAATAGTATATAAAAACATAGATTTGTGAATTTCTGTACATTTTAGGGGAGAGAGGGTCCTTAGCTTTCAGCAGATTTTTCCAAGAATACCATACCATAATGATTATGCAAAACTTCAGAGCCAGACTCTCTGATTTCACATCTTTACTAAGATCCCTAACTGTGTGACCTTAAGCAGACATCTTAATCTGTTTGTGCTTCAGCTCCTCATCTGTATAATGGGGATAATAGCAGTGCCCACCTCTCAGGGTTGTTATCAAATGAGTTTATTAACTAAAATTTATTATAATAAGTATACATTAACTAAAAATAATTTAATGGCTTCCCCAAGAGTATTAGTGACCCTTGGCAGCATTATAGTGTCAATGTGTATATAATATATGATATGTATGTATATGTGTGTGTGTGTGTGTATATATATATATATGTTGTTACGCTCTCAACATCCATTCTCTTTTGATCTTCCTTATGATTTTGTGACGTTGGTTTACACATAAGGAAAACTGAGACACAGTCAGGTTAAATAACTTATGTGAGGTTGTTCTGATCAGCGACTGAGTCGGGATTCTAGAACCAGGTCTGCCAGATTCTTGGCCTAGTGCTCTTTTCATTATGCCGTGATAGACTTTAACAAAGGACCTTATGTAAACTTCAGTTAAAGCCTCTAACTTTGACTCTCATTTATAAGTTGAGAAAAGAAATCTTCAGGTGGTTCTGTACCCAGCCTGGGCTTGAACATATGTGCCGTGGAGCAAATTGCATATTGGGCAACCCAATCACATTTATAGAAGCATAATTTTATTATAATGTGACCTACTAACATTCAAACTTGTCCAGGTTTCTCATGTGTTAAAGGGAAAATAAAAGCTTTCCTTGGCACTGGTCTCTCTCCAGCTATCACCTTCTTTCTCTCCTTTTAACAGCAGGCTTCAAGGAAGAGGACTGTTTATTCAGGGTTTCAATGCCTTCACTTCTGTTTCACCTATCAACTTACTTCTCTAAGCATTTTATCAGTGCCCCACTTGTTGGCAAAGCTACTGTTCTGACCCATGTGTTAATTTTAAACCTGTTGACCTGTAAGGTATCATACTGTTCTCATTTTTTATTTAGCTTTTCTGTCCTTTCCTTATCCATTTTTATTCTTCTATGGTTTATTTTCCTCTGCCTACTTCTTATCTACAAAGATAGATCATTGACCTTCTCACCTTCTTATGTTACACTCATTCCCTGGATAATCTTATCCCCTTACTCAGTTTCAACCAACACCTGGAGCTAATGGCTATTAAATTTATGTCCATGGCCCAGGCTGCTTTTCCAAACTGCAGGCTCATATATCAAACTACCTACCATATATTTCACAAGCAACTCCAACTATTTCTTCTAAAAACAAATTAATCACTTTACCTTTGTGTCAGATCCGAAGTGCTATCATTGAACTTAGTCACCAAAGCCAGAAACCTGACTATAATCCAATTCCTCTTTCTACCATAACTCTTATATCCCATCAATGTATCCATTCATTTAACAGATGCTAACTGAGCACCAACCTTGTTTCCAGCATTACACTGGGTACTGAGAATACAATACATATCTTAGTCCCTAGCACAGCCCCTGGCTTCATGCAACTTTCATTTCAGTACCAAGCTCAATATTAATATGTGATTAACACTAAATTAATTAAAATTTAAAATTCTAAAAATTAGAAGAGTAGTATACTATAAGAGCACATAATCCAGGATCATGTAAAACTTCCCTGGGGATGTGATGTTTGAGTTGAGGGCTGAGGAATGTATAGGGATTACTTAGATAAAGGGAAGGGAAGGAGTCTGGGTAGAGGAGAGAGTATGTGTACAAAGTCCTGAAGCAATGAGTAGAGTGATGTATTTGAGAATCAGAAAGAAGGCCAGTATGTGGTTAGCACATAGAGGAACACAGGACATAGTAGCATGAAACAAAGGTGGAGAGGTAGGAAGGAGCTTTATAGGCCACAGAAAAAATTTGAACTTTTTCTTGTAACTAATGAGAAGCTATTGAAAGGTTTTCATCAGGGAAGTGATGTGGTCAAATTTGAGTTTTGACAAGATCACTCTGCCTGCTGAATAGCAAATGTGAAGATTGGGGATGCCGCTTAGGACAATTTTGAGGTGAAGGAGGGTCAAACAAGGTGAAGCCTGAGACAGGTCTATTGCCTTTATTGACATGGAGATCACATGGCACCTTGCAAGTACTGAAGTTGGGTGGTGCTATGTAGGAAGAGGGCAGGTTAGAATAGGTGGAGAAGTACATGAAAGGTGGGGAGTGTTACCAGTTAATGCAAACAGCTCTTTTAAGAATTCAGCTATGAAAAGGAGAGAAAAAATGGGAAAGTATCTGGAAGAGCATGTGGAATCTCATTTTTACTATCCTTTAAAAAAACTAATTAATTCATTCATTATTTTTATTAAAGCATAGTTGAATTACAAATTATTATATTAGTTTTAGGTGTACAACATAGTGATTCAATATTTTTATAGATTATACTTTTTTAAAGTTATTGTAAAATATTGGCTATATTCTCTGTACTGTACAATATATCCTTGTATCTTATTTATTTTCTACATAGCAATTTGTACCTCTTAGTCCCCTACCACTTTCTTACCTCTCCCCTTTTCTCTCTCCCCAGTGGTAACCACTAATTTTGTTCTCTATATCTGTGAATTTGTTTCTATTTTGTTTATTCATTTGTTTTACTTTTAAAATTCCACATATATGTGATAATATACAGTATTTTTCTTTCTCTGCCTGCCTTATTTCACTAAGCTTAATACCCTCCAGGCCCATCCATGTTGTTGCAAATGGCAAAATTCCATTTTTTGTAGCAGAGTAATAGTCCATTGTATATATGTACACCACATCTTCTTTATCCATTCATCTCTTGATGGACACTGAGGTTGCTTCCATATACTGGGTAATGTAAATAATGCTACTGTGAACATTGGGGTTCATATATCTTTTCAAATTAATGTTTTCATGTTCTTCAGATATATACTGAAAACTGGAATTGCTGGATCATAAGGTAGTTCTATTTTCAGTTTTTTGAGGAAACTTCATAATGTTTTCCTTAGTGGCTGACCAATTTATAGTCCCACTAAAAGGGTAGGAGGACAACTTTTTATCTACATCCTTGCCAACACTTGTTATTTGTGGTCATTTTTGATGATTGTCATTCTGACAGGTGTGAGGTGGTATCTTATTGTGGTTTTAATATGCATTTCCCTGATGATTAGAGATGTTGAGCATCTTTTTGTGTGCCTATTGCTCATCTGTATGTCTTCGTTGGAAAAAATGTTTATTCAGGTCTTCTGCCCATTTTAAAATCAGGTCAATTGGGTTTTTTTGATGCTAAGTTGTATGACCTATTTTTTATACTGTGGATATTAACCCCATATTGGTCTTATCATTTGCAAATATTTTTTCTTTTTCAATAGGTTGTCTTTTTATTTTGTCGATAGTTTCCTTTGCTGAGCGAAGGCTTTTAAGTTTAATTAGGTCCTATTTGTTTATTTTTGCTGTTTTCCTTTTCTGAGGAGACAGATTTAAAAAAATATTGCTATGTATTATGTCAGTGTTCTGCCTATGTTTTCTTCCAGGAATTTTATGTTTTCCTGTCATATATTTATAGGTTTAATCCATTTTGAGTTTGGATTTGTGTATCATATGATAAAATGTTCTAATTTTATTCTTTTATATGTAGCTGTCTAATTTTCTCAGTGCCACTTATTGAAGAGACTGTATTTTTCCCATTTTATATTTTTGCCTCCTTTGTTGTAGACTAATTGACCATAATACATGGGTTTATTTCTGGGCTCTCTATTTCCATTGATCTATATGTTTGTTTTTGTACCAGTATCATCCTATTTTGATTACTGTAGCTTTGTAGTATTGTCTGAATTCAGGAAGCACGATACCTCAAATTATTTTCTTTTTTCTCAAGATTACTATGGCTATGTGGGGTCTTTTGTGGTTTCATATAAATTTTATGATTCTTTGTTCTAGTTCTATGAAAAATGTCATAGGTATTTTGATAGGAATTTCCTTAAATCTGTAGTTTGCTTTGAGTAGTATGGACATTTTAACAATATCAGTTATGTTAACAATCCATGAACATTGGATACCTTTCTGTTTCTTCATATCATCTTCAAGTTCCTTCATCATAACTTTATAGTTATCGTAATATGGGTTTTTCCAACTTTCCAGTTAAATTTATTCATAGGTAATTTATTATTTTGATTCAATCTTAAATTGAGTTGTTTTATTGCTTTCTATTTCTGGTAATCCATATTAGTGTATAGAAAAGCAATGTATTTCTATATATTGATCTTAAATCTTGCAATTTTTCTGAATTCATTTATTAGTTCTAATAGGCTTTTTTTGTGGAGACATAGGGTTTTTTATATATAATATTATGACACCTACAGACAGGGACAGTATTACTTCTTATCTTCCAATTTGGATGTAATTTATTTTTCTTGCCTGATTGTTGTGGTTAGTACTTCCAGTACTATGTTAAATAGAAGTGGTGAGGGTGTGCACCCTTGTCTTTTACTTGATTTTAGAGGAAAAACTTTCAGCTTTTCCTCAGTATGATATAAGATGTGTTTTTGTTATAAATGGCTTTTACTGTGTTGGGATGTGTTCCCTTTCTGGCACATTTGCTGAGAATTTTTTTTTATCATGAATGTATGTAGAACTTTGTCAAATGCTTTTACTCCATCTATTGGGATGATGATGTGATTTTTATCCTTCTTTTTGTTAATGTGGTAGATCACATTGATTGACTTGTGGATAAAAAACCATCTTTGCATCCCTGGGATAAAACCCACTTGACCATGGTATATAAGCCTTTTTTATATATTGTTGAATTAAGTCTCCTCATATTTTATTGATAATTTTTGTGGTAATATTCATCAGGGATGTTGGCCCATAATTTTCTCTTGTTTTAATGTTTTTGTTTTTGAATCAGGGTAACAGTGGCCTCATAGAATGCATTTTTGAGTTTTTCCTCCTCTTATGTTTTTTGTAATAGTTTGATAAGGATGAATATTAGCTGCTTATATGTTTGGTAGAATTCCCTTGTGAAACTGTCTTGTCCTGAACTTTTGTTTACTGGGAGTTTATTTTTTTACTTTTATTTGATTGACTTATAGTCAGTGTACAGTGTTGTGTCGATTTCCAGTGTAGAACACAATTTTTAAGCTGTACATGAACATACATATATTCATTTTTGGATACTTTTTCACTGTGAGTTACCACAAGATCTTGTATATATTTCCTTGTGCAATACAGTATAATCTTGTTTATCTATATATATATATGCCTATCAGTATCTACAAATTTCTAAGTCCCAGTCTGTCCCTTCCCAGCACCCTCACCACTGGGCAACCAAAAGTTTGTTTCTTATGTCTATGAGTCTGTTTCTTTTTATACTTATGTTCATTTGTCTTTTTTTCTTCTTTTTTTTTTTCTAAATTCCACATATGAGCGATCTCATATGGTAACTTTCTTTCTCTTTGTGGCTTACTTCACTTAGAATGACACTCTACAGGGACACCCATGTTGCTGCAAATGGCGTTATGTTGTCTTTTTTATGGCGGAGTAATATTCCATTGTATACATACACCACTACTTCTTTATGCAGTCATCAGTTGATGGACATTTAGGCTGTTTCCATGTCTTGGCTATTGTAAATAGTGCTGTTATGAACATTAGGGTGCAGGTGTCTTTTTGAAGTAGGGTTTCTTCTGAATATATGCCCAGGAGTGGGATGCTGTTTAATCTCCATGCTTTCCTTTTTTTCTCCTTTGTTTTTCTGTAGTTGATTTCTAGTTTCATGGCATTGTGGTCAGAAAAGATACTTGAGATAATTTCTATCTTCTTAAAATTGTTGAGGCTTCTTTTGTGCCCAAGTACAAGATCAATACTAGAAACTGTTCCATGTGCACTTGAAATGAATGTATATTCTATTTTGTGAAATTATCCACCAAATCTAATTTTCTATTGTATCATTTAATTTCTTTGTTGCCTCATTTATTTTCTGTCTGGAAGATCTGTCTAGTGATTTTAATGTGGTGTTAAAGTCTCTGACAATGATTGTATTCACATCAATTTCCCCCTTTATCTCTTAGTAATTGCTCTATGTACTTAGGTGCTCCTATATAGGGTGCATATATATTAGTGAGTGTAATATCCTCATCTTGTATTACTCAATCATTAAAAATGTCCTTCTTCATCTTTATGGTCTTTATTTAAAAGTTTATTTTGTCTGAAGTCAGTATTGCTACACCTGCTACCTTGTCATTTCCATTTTCATGGAATATCCTTTTCCATCCATTCACTCTCAGTCTTAATATATCCTTCTCCCTAAAGTGGGTCTCTTGTATGCAGCATATTGAAGGTTCTTGCTTTATTATCCAGTCTGCCACTCTATGCCTTTTGATTGGAGCATTCAGTCCATTGACATTTACAGTAATTAATGATGGATGTGTGTTTATTGCCATTTTAAACTTATTTTTGTAGTTGGTTTGGTATTTCCTCTTTGTTCCTTTCTTCTTCCATCTGTGGTTTGATCATTTACCTTTGTATTATGTTGGATTGTATTTCATTTTTGTAACTCAGTTGTAAGTTTTTGGCTTCTGGTTATCCTTTTTTGTAAGTCTATTAACCCATTACTATAACTGTTTTTATTAAACAGGTAGTAATGTAAGCTTAAACTCATCCTACTGAAAACAAAAAATTTAAAAAAGAAAAAAGAAAGTTGTATATTTTCTTGCTTCCTTCTCCCATCCTTAATGATTTAGATGTCTTCTTTTACAATTTTATATTTATTCTATTTGTAATTCATGGTAATTATCACCTTCCCCATTATGGTTTTCTTGTTTCTGTAGCATCCTGCTTCTTCTTCTTCTTTTTTTTTGGGGGGTAAACCTTTCAATATTTCTTTTAACATGTGTTTAGTGTTGCTAAACTCTTCTAGTTTTTGCTTGTCTGTGAAGTTCTTTATCTCTCATTCTATTCTAAGGGATAACCTTCCTGGATAAAGTATCCTAGGCTGCATTTTTTATTTTTCATTCAGAACGTTGAATATATCTTGCCACTCCCTTCTGGCCTGTAGTGGTTGTATAGAGAAATCAGCTGAGATCCTTATAGGGGTTCCCTTGTAACTCATTCTTTGTTTTTCTCTTGCTGCCTTTAGGATCATTTCTTTATCCTTAACACTGGCCATCTTGATTATAATATTTCTTGGTGTGGATCTGTTTGGGTTCTTCCTGTTTGGGACTCTCTGTGCTTCCTGTATTTGGATATCTGATTCCTTCTTTAGAGTTGGGAAATTTTCAGTCATGATTTCTTTAAATACCTTTTCAATCCCCTTTGCTCTTTCTTATCCTTCTGTGACCCCCCCATTATGCATAGGTTAGCATGCTTTATATTATCCTATAGGTCCATTATATTGTTTTCATTGGTTTTTAATTTGTTTTTCTCTCAGCTGTTCTGATTGTGTTCTTTCTGTTGTCCTGTCTTTTAGGTCACTTATTCATTCCTTTGCATTATCTAGCCTGCTTTGTACAGCCTTTAGATCAGCTCTCATCTCAGCAAATGAGTTTGCCAATTTTTCTTGGCTCTTCTTTATAGCTTCAATTTCATTTTTGACATATTTTATATCTCTAAACACTATCTCTTTTAGTTCCTTCAGTACTTTGATCACTCCTTTTGTGAAATCTTTCTGTCTTAGGCTAGCAATGTGTATTTCATTGATCATTCTTTCAGGGGATTTCTCCTGTTCTTTTAATTTTTAGTGGTTGCTCTACTTCTTCATCTTGCTCATATCTCCCTGGCACTGTCACTTTTGGAGTATCAGTTACCTATTGTGGTGCTTAAAGAGTATTTATTTATTTATCTAAAGCATATGCAGAAATAAAACCTAAAAAAAAGAGAGAAGTTTGAAAGAATAGAGAAAAATGGTTTGAAAACAGCATATAATCAATAACAGAAGATCAAGTTGAAGCAAAATAAAAATCAAGTTGTGACGTATTTTAAAATCTTTAAAAGCAGAGGAAAGACCAAAAAAATTGAAAACTGATTATAATCAATGAGAACAAAACCAAGAGATATAAAAATGAAATTGAGGAGAGTTTAACAAAATAGTAGGAATAAAAATATTTTAAAAATTTGTAAGGGATTAAAAACAGAGATGTATTCAATTGTTTTAAAAGTAAAAATTTAAAAAATAAAAGAAAATAGAACTGAGAAATAAAGAAAAAATTATGTGGATGTGTTCTCGTGGAGACTGTGCTCTTAATGATTTAATCGAGATGTCTTTCTGCCTCTGCGTGAAAACTCAGCTCACTCCTTCCAGAGGCCCTCTGTTGGCACCCCTGGTCTGTGCTGCTCCCAGTGCCTGTCAGCAATGAGATTGCACCCCCCAACACTGGAGTCAGATGCTGCACTTGTGCAAGTTAGTCTTGCAGGTCACTACCCCTACTAGCACCATGGTCAGGTGCTGCACTCCTTCACAGTAGGTGAGTGGGTCCCGCCAGGTCCCAGTGTCTCCTGGCTGCCCACTCCACCTCGGGTCCATGCTCTGTAGGAGGGCTCAGGGATGATGGCAGAACAGCACTCACCCCGCTCCATGTCAGAACTCAGAACATAGTTTGTTTGTTTTTCTTGGAGGCACGAGTTCTCAGAGGTACCTGAGCTAAATAATCCTATCTGCCTCCAGCTGTAAACAAGTCTCTGTCTCACCTATGAGGCTGCTAAGCCCCTAAGTATGAATTCAGGTTTTGACCCAACCCCCCGCCTGGGAGCTAAGCTCTGGAGGATATGGTGGCTGTGGCTGAGCCCCACCTCTCTTCTCCTGAAAACTGGTTCTTGGGGTTTTCAGAGGTGAGGGTATGGCACCCTTCTCCCCAGGGCACCCCAGCCAAGTTGCTTTTTATTTCATATTTTATGGAGGACCCAGTTTGTTCTGCTTTGTACACCCTCCCAGCCATGGCGCCCAGCACCCTCCAGTCCCCTGGGGTTGCCTCTCTGCCACCTACCCCAGTCCTCCAGCTGGCTTGGGCAGCCTATCCCATCCCCTACCTGCCGCTTTGTCTTTAGGGCTGGGGGTTGTGGACACCCTCTGTGCCCTTTTAATTTAGTTCTGTTGGTTAAGTGCTGTTCTGTACATATTCGAGCCTCAGAATTTCCCCCTCCATCCCATTGATCTCTTCATTGGAGAGGGGGAGACCCAGCAGACAAGTGTTATTCCTCCTTTGCTGCTCCCTCCTGGTGGTACGGGTCCCAGACTGTTTTGCTTTTTCTTCTTTCTTCTTTTCCTTTTCTCCTACTGGATTCATGGTGTCTTTGTCTTTTGAAGAAGGTGATGTTTTATCAGAGTTCAACAGGTGCTCTGGTTGGCTGGGTGGGTCCGAGGATGTGAGTTTTGGTGTATTTGTAGGAGAGGGTGAGATACGAGCGTCCTTCTACTCCACTATCTTGGCCGATCTCTACTGGGAGTGTTTTGACTGCTGATTCAATTTTACTACTAGTGATCAGTCTATTCAGATTATTTCTTCCTGATTCAGTTTTTAATGTTTGTATGTTTTTAGGAATTTGTCCATTTCTTCTAGGTTGCCCATGTTGGCATATACATGTTTTTAGTATTCTCTTATGATGTATACCTTTGATAATGGTTATTATTTTTCCTCTTTCATTTCTTATTTTGTTTATATGGGTCCTCTTTTTTTAAATGAGCCTAGATTAAGGATTATCTACTTTGTTTATCTTTAAAAAAAACAGCTTTTAGTTTCACTGATCTTTTCTATTGTTTTTGGTCTCTATTAAATAATTTGCTTCCTCTCTGATATTTATTCCTTCCTTCTGCTGACTCTGTGCTTTGTTCTTCTTTTTCTAATTCTTTTACATAGTGGGTTAGGTTGTTCATTTGAAATTTTTCTCATTTCTTGAGGTAGGCTTGTATTGCTATAAACTTCCCTCCTAGAAGTGCTTTTACTGCAATCCCATAGATTTTGGAAAGTGTTTTTATTTTTATTTGTCTCAAGGTAATTTCTGATTTCCTCTTTTATTTCTTCATTGACCCATAGTTTTTTGCAGCCTGCTGTTTAGTTTCCATATATTTGTGTTTTTTCCATTTTTCTTTTTGTAATTGATTATTGGTTTTATAATGTTGTGGTTGTAAAATTTGCTTGGTATAATTTCTATTCTTTTAAAATTTTTGAGACTTGTTTTGTGGTCTATCTTGGAGAATGTTCCATGTACACTTGGAAAAAAATGTGCATTTGTCTGTTTTTAGATGGAATGTCCTATAGAAATTCCAATTGGTCTAATGTTTCATTTAAGGCCATTGTTTCATTATTGATTTTCTGTCTGGATGATATGTCTATTGATGTCAGTTGAGTGTCGAAATCCCCAGCTGTTAACTGTATCATTGTCAATTTCTCCCTTTATGTCTGTTAATATTTGCTTTATATATTTAGATGTTTCAATATTATGTGCATATATGCTACTGAATGCTATATCCTCCTCTCTTATTGATAAATCCCTTTATCATTGTATAATGCCCTTCTTTGTCTTTTGTTATAGACTTTTTTTTTAAAGTCCACTTTGTATTATATGAGTATTTCTTGTCATTTCCATTTGCATGGAATATCTTTTTGTATCCTCTGACTAAGTTTTTGTGTATCTTCATCTCTGAAGTGAATCTATTATAGGCAGCATCTATATAGTTCTCGTGTTTGTATCCATTCACCCATTATATTTCTTTTGATTGGAACACTTAGTCATTTTCAATTTAAAGTAATTATTGATAAATATGTACTTATTGCTGTTTTTTTTTACTTGTTTTTGTAGTTCTTCTCTGTTCTTTTTCTCTTTTTTTAGGTTCTTCCCTTATGAGTTGGTGATTTTCTTTAATGGTATGCTTGCATTCCTTTCTTTCTAGTCTTTGTATATATATCATAGGTTTTTGATTTTTTAATTACCATGGGGTTTGTGTAAATTGTCTTATAACTATATCTACATGTTTTAAACTGATAGTCATTTAAGTTCATACACAATCTAAAAGTTCTACATTTTTACCCCCCTCTCTCATAGTTTGTGTTTCTGATGTTGTACTTACATCTTCATGTTTATCTCTTAACTGTTTATTGTAGTTATAGCTGATTTTACAGCTTTGTCTTTTAATATTCAAACTAATTTGCTTAAGTAGTTGATCCATAGCCTTTACTATATATTTGCCTTTGGTAATGGGACTTTTCCTTTCCTATCATTTCTTACTTATTGTTGTAGCCTTCTCTTTTCCACTTAGGGAAGACCATTTAACAATTCTTTTATGGTAGGTTTATTATTGTTGAATTCTTTTAGTTTTTGCTGATTGAGAAGTTCATCAATGTCTCCTTCAATTCTGAATTGTAACTTTACTGGTTAGAGTATCCTAGGCTGTAGGATTTTCCCTTTCAATATTTTAAATATGTCATGCTACTTCCTTCTGGCCTGCAAAGTTTCTGCAGAAAAAACAGGTGATAGCTTTATAAGGGTCCCTTTTATTTGACTCTGTTTTTCTCTTGTTGTGTTTAGAAGTGTTTTTATCTTTCTTTAACTTTCTACTTTAATTATGATGTGTCTTGGTGTGGTTCTCTTTGGGTTCATCTTGTTTGGATCTCTTGGTGCCTCCTATACTTGGATACCTTTTTCCTTGTTCATGTTTATGAAGTTTTTAAGCATAATTTATCAAATACATTTTCTGTCTTTTTCTCTCGTTCTCTTGGATCCCCAAAATGTGAACGTTAGGATGCTTGATATTGCCCCAGAGGTCCCTTCAACTATCCTCAGTTTAAAACAGTTTTCTTCCTTCTGTTTTGATTGGATGATTTCCATTATTCAGTGTTATAGAGTGCTTATAGGTTCTTCTGTATCACTTAGTCTACTGTTAATTCTTTCTGATGTATTCTTTTTTTCTTTTCAGGTATTGTAATTTTCAGCTCTTTTTTTTTGTATTTACTAGTTCCTTGTTAAAGTTCTCACTGTGTTCATCAATTCTTTTCCCAAGTTCAGTTAGCATTCTTATTATTAATACATTTAAATATTTATCTGGTAAATTATTTAGCTCTTATTTTATTAGGGTTTTTCACATTCCCCCCCTTTTTTTTTGGTTTGAAACAGACTTCTCTGTCTTCCCATTTTGCTTAGCTTTCTCTGTCTCTATGAAATTAAGTTAAATAGTTACCTATATTGGTTTTGAAGATGTGTCCTTGTCTAAGAGTGTCCCTAGGCAGTCTAGGTGTGCCCACTGGCTTTGTTGGATAGCTGGATCTGAAGTAAGCATGGGTCAGGTCTTCCCCCAGGGTGTGCTGACAGCTTTTCCCTTGGAGGGAGGTAGGGCTGGAGATGGAAAGACTAGATTCAGAGCCAGGTGTGACCTGGGGCAGTCACCATCCTTGATAGGGCAGGGTTGTGGCCTA
This sequence comes from Vicugna pacos, assembly GCF_048564905.1. NCBI lineage: Eukaryota > Metazoa > Chordata > Mammalia > Artiodactyla > Camelidae > Vicugna > Vicugna pacos. The sequence goes on along the minus strand of NC_133023.1, from coordinate 50,716,264 downwards.
AGGTTCTGGAGAAGTAGCCCTGAGGGTCCAGTCCAAGCTGGTTCCATTCCCTCTAAGTATAGACTCTCCCCCTCTCTACCCTCCTGAAACAGCACCCCACCTTGTAAAGCAGCACTGGAGTAAGAGGGGTTGAAGCAGGTACCCAGTGCACCCTGTGTGTATGCTGGGACAGTCCTGGCAAACAAGTGAAAGCCCCAGGCAGTTTCCAGTCTACTGTTTCCATGGGCTAGCAAGAGCCAACCTTTCTCCATTCAGAGCCAGAGTCAAGTCCAAGCTGGCTCCACTCCCTCCAAGTGTGTGCACTCCCCAACACCTGCAATGGCACCTCTATCCCAGTGGGGAGCAGTGCTGGAGCAGTAAGGGACAGAGTGGGTACCTCGTGTGGGTGGGGCATACACTAGGGCAATCTTTACAAGCCAGTCAGAGCCCCAGGGATTCTCAAACTGCCACCTTCACATGTGATCTGGCAGGGCCAGATCTGAATGCATTCTCCTTGGCAATGGCACTTCCACCCCAATGAAGAACGATGCCAGAGCAAGAGGTGCTGGAAGCAGCACCCAGTGCAGGCTGGGGCCTACAGTGGAATGATCCTGCATAGTCAGTCGGAGATCCAGGCAGTTTTCAACCTGCTGCCTCTACATTTGTGCTGGTAATGGTTGCCTTCACCCTGTTCAGAGTCAGGATGGTGTCAAAGCTGGCTGTGTTCTTTCTAAGTGTGTGAACTCTCCTTGGCAATGACAGCCTTCTCCTTAGTGGAGAACTACGAGGGAGCAAGGGGAGCTGGAGCAGGCACCCAGTGCAAAAATTGGGGTGTTTTCTGAGGCAGTCATGGGAAAGCGGCTACAGCCCCAGACATTTTCAGTCTGTTTCCTCCACGTTGTTCCTGGGACTGAGCAAGTGTGTGCATGCGTTCTTTATGAACAAAATCTTGGTTTCTGGTAAGTCCCACTGGTTTTCATACCTGTTAAGGGGACTGATCTTCCCAGTGTTAGACCTCAAGCCTGGAGTACCCTATATGTGGATTGAACCACTCTTTCTCCCAGGGAAGAACCTTGAGCTCATGATATTCCCCTCCTCATCTTTGTCCTCTGCTAGGGGCTTTGATTCCCTACCTGATAACTTCTCCCTTGCTTCCTGTCTCTATATGGATCTTCTTTACAATCTCAGTTGTAAAAGAGCCCTTCTGCCAATCTCCAGTTTGTTTTCAGAGAGAGTTGCTCCACCTGTAGATGTATTTTTGATGTGCTTGTGAGGGAAGGTGAGCTCAAAGTCCTGTACTCCACCATCTTGATCTCCCTCTCCATTTTTACTTTCTAGTTAGCTCTTAAATTTTTCTTTCCTTCTGATTTCTAATCTATTATTTCTTCTGTATATGGTAGTGGTATCCTTTTTTTTAAATCTTTCCCTTCTCTTCTTATTCTAAGTGTGTGATTTTAAAATGAACATCTCCATATGTTTTCCCACTCATATTTTAAGGGAATAGGATCTTTTGTTAATAGATCCAGCTGTCAGGAGGTGGTTGTCTAACCGTTATTATTATTTGTTGTTACTACATCCATTTTAGAACAGGTGGCAAGATACTCCCATATGATCAGGGTCTGGTTAATAATGGTCTCTTAGTGGCAAGAATCTACAAAGGCTTACACAGGCAGTGGTAATCTTTTACCTTGATTTTTGAGCAATAACCACAAGATTCAACAGCAGAAAGAAACTGACTACAGAGTCAATGGATTGAGCTGGCTAAGATTTTCCCCACAAGCTGACCACATTATTTCACCCAACCATGGGCTGATTGGCAGAAAGGACCTATAGAAGTGGTTATTCTGATTATAACACAGGGACAACTGATGTTTTCACCAAATGTAATATTTGACCAAGATAAAATATTTTTTCCAGTTCATTCAGTCTAATAGTGGACCATAGAATTAGGTCTCTTTAGACTACAGATACTAGGTTCAGCTCTAGGACATGTGAGAAAACTCAATTGCTCATGCTGCTCAAGATCCCTGAGTAATTTAATCCTAGGTCAGATACCTGAGTTTAATTTGAATGACACAAAAGTCCTCTAATGCATGTTCATGATTAGCTAGATTAGATGACCAATGAGTTGAATGATGTCTTCGTCAAACTTCACAAGGAACTTGGGAGAAGCTGAAGTGGTATGTATACAACTTGTGCCCATATTTTCAGGTCACTGTATGTGCCTCTGGAATACTCAGTTCTCTATTTATAGGGAGAGATTGGACAGCAACTAACTAGTTCCACTTCAGACTCTCTTTCCTAGGAACTCCCTTTTCCATCCCAACATATTCCAACTTAAAAAAATAAAACTTTCAAGGAGCCATTGTTTTCACTGAAACTCATATAGATAGCCTTTTTTTTCCCGGTTGTCTCATCAGTATATGCTCACCATAGACAATTCAAAAAATATAAAAATTAAAGGAGGAAATAAAAATCCATAGTCTTACTGAACAATGATAATTATCATTAATGTTTAGGTATGTTTCCTTATATTCTATTTTATATATATATATATATATATATATATATATATATATATATAAATGTTTACATAGTTGCAATCAAATTATATCTATAGTTGTATGATTTTATGTAACTTTATATGAGAAATGTAGTCTAATCTTGCTTTTAAAGCTCCATGTAAACATAATTTGAATAGCTGCATAATACCCCATCATGCTATGATTTACTTAAACCTGAAAAGATTCATTGGACGGTGAGATTGTTTGCAATATGTTACTATTATAATGAACATCTTTATGCATACAGGTATGTCTATAGCTTTTTTATGGTTCCTTAGAATGGATTCTCAGAATGGGGATTACTAGATCAAAGCCCATGAATGTTTCTAACATTTTTTATTACATGTTGCAAAATTGCCTTCTAGAAAGTTGATACCAACACCATTGCCTTGTAACAACAGTGAAATGCCTAAAACACTATCTCTTTATTATACCAGAAATAGTTGCTTTTTGAAGTTGTCAAACAACTTAGTTTATATGTAATCCCCCAAAACCTGCTGGTTAATTTCCAGTATATTCTGAGCGTCAGCCAGTTCCTATTTCTTACTGGAATTTAAAATTGATGATTTACAATCCCATTTTACCTCTTTTCTAAGGATCCAGTTCATTTCATGTTTTTTTCTGAACTTCCATTTCTGACTCTTTTCACAAGATGATATATAGCAGACTCTTTGTCATCATATTGATATGAGTTCCATATTCAAAGTAAACTGCTTATACACACTTGCAACAATCTTAGCAAGCCACAGTTACACATAAACCCTGTACATAAACAGCCTAAGTGTGGTACAGAAAAATAAAACAAATGCATTTACAGAAAGTCTTTACCTTATTCAGACTCAAAATGCTGTAGTTTCCTCAGTGTTGTTTAGTGGACTGGGGAACTGTTTATTGGAGCCCAAAGTCTACTGGCTACTGTTTGCATAAAGCTATCAAACCACAAACTGCCATCCACCTAGAATAATGTGGTTGATACACTTTCCTTTAATATTCTGGTTTATGTCAAAATACATTCCCAAGCACCAGTGAGCCAGCTGGTTAATTTATTTTTCCAGGGATTTCAAGCCAAGGTTGTTTACCTCTGAACGGGAGGACAGAAAGGAGGTTCAGCTAGTAGTAGTTGGACACAAACTAAATCTCCTAATTCAAAATACATTCTAATTTCTTATTTATACCTAATATTGCTTCAGAAAGTAGTCATAATTATGTGTATCCTCTTGCATCATTCCTCCTGGCTCTGCTTTCTTAACTTTGGTAATAGCTGGCACTACTAATTTCTCCAAATTTAAAATGATCTCTTCCCTATAGTTCAGACCAATTCTGGCTTCAAGCAAGAAGTACCAAAGATGTCTTTTCCCTTATACCCACTTACCTCTTAAGTAAAAATAAATAAATAAATCTATGTGTGTATTTCGGGGGTGGTGAGATGAGTAGGCTTAGTATTGAGTCACCTTCCCTGTTAGATGGATCCAGGGACAGTGAACATTCATGCAATGAAAAATGCAGCCATGTTTTGATGGTGGGGACCCTATATAGACAGATGCTCACAACCCATTCTCTTGATTCCCTGCCCCAGTATGGAAGGAAGAATAAGGGTAGATTCTTTGGGGCCTGGAAATTCTCATCCTCCCTTTAAACAATAAGGAAACACAGAGGACCAGAGAGTCATGGAAAACCAAACTGTAGGCAAGTCAGGGGACAAATGCAGGAAGGAGAAAGTATGGAAGAATTCTTAATTCTGGCAGGGTCATAGCCAGTGGGCTGGAGTCAGCATAAAGAGCCATGAATTTAACAAACAATTGAGGATGAAAACAGAGGAAGTATGAGCAATTGTCCTAAATGTCATCTAGCAATTGTGATTTGTATCTATGGGGCATATATGGTATAACAACAGAGTTCTATAGCCCACAATGCCCCTTCATGCACAACCAGTTCTTACAGTAGATAAGTGGCTTTTGTTTTCCAACCTGAGGATGGAAGGAAGCAGGAAGAAAACAACAACAAAAAATGTTTTCAGTCTCTCTTACATGTCAAGTGTGCACTAAGTGCTTTCATTAATCTTATGAATTAAATGAAGTAGTTGTTATTCCATTTTACAGAAGAGAAGATAAAGCCTCCTAACTCTCAGGTAAGTGCTATCCATCCCATGAACCATCATAGTGTAGTGGTCTTCAATCCTGTTGACAGTGTCCCAGTCTTTCTTCCCCATCCTGAATATGGGTCACTCTGTATGAAACCAGTCTAGTCTGTTTGTGCCATTGAAGGATGCAGAAGTTACTTCCTATTTCTGGCTGCCTCATCTTGCTAATGCTCTGATCTCTGCCAGCTTCACAAGAAGGCTGCCTGCCTCAGTCATGCCTCTAATTCAAACCTTGCCACTTGTGTGGCAAAATAGGCATAGTCAGCCTGATAATAATAACAATGATGGCATTTATCAGTTTTTGAGCACTTACCATCTGCCAGATTGTGTCAAGCTTTTAACATGCATTATCTTATTTATTTCTTACTCAAGCCTTTTTAAGTACTATTATTATCCCCATTTTACAGAAGAGGAAAAATAAACTCTTGCCAATATCACAAATCTCATCTAGCACTACTCCTCCCCTCCTTCATCCTGCTCCAGCCCATTGGCTTTCTTGCTAAAGTCACAGTAGAGAGCCATGAATTTAACAAACAAATGATGCTGAGAACAAGATTTAATTAACTTGCTCGATATAATGTTTCTTGCTGTTCCTCAGATAGTTCAAATTTGTTCCCACCTCATAGTCTTTACACTTGCTATAACGTCTGCAAGGAACTCTATTCCCCCAGATTTATTCTCATGGCTGACCCCTTCACATTATTCAAATCTCAATTCAGATGTCACTTTGAGGTTTTCTTTTTCTCTAAAAATCTGAAATAGTATACATATACACACACCTCTATCGTTCTATTTTTCCTGACTCTGCTTCTTTCTTTCTATTTCCTTCTTTCTTTTTCTTTCTTTCCTTTTCTTCCTTCCTGCCTTCCTTTCCTTCCTTCCTTCCTTCCTTCCCTTCCTTCCTCCTTTCTTTCTTCCTTCCTTTCTTTCCTTCTTTCTTTCTGTCATCCTTCCTTCTTCTTTCCTTCCATCCTTCCTTCCTTCACTTCTTTCTTTCCTATAGTTGATATCATTTTGAAAGTGTCTTAATTGGTTGACTTATTTTTTGCCTTTCTCCTCTACCAGACTGTAAGCACCATCAAAACAGGGATTTCATATATCTATTTATATCTATGTATATTGTCCCCATTGCATAGTAAGAACTTAACTTATGTCTCATAGATGAATCCAGTGTTGTCTGACTCTGTAATCAGCGTTTTTAATTACTACACTTAACTCCTAGTTTGGCAAAGGTGGTTATCACTTCCTTTGGGCAGAGACAATTTATCCCTTAAAACTTATATGAAATAATTAGAGAACAATTATTTTTCCAATTAGGCTCTGAGCTGCCCAAATGCAGGCATTTTATTTTCCTTCCTGTGCTGTAATGTAAAGATGAACTTTAGGACCAGAAAGAACTAGTTTCAATTCCATGCCTTAGGTCTCTTGGTGACTTTAAAATGTTTATTACCTGTGAGACTTAGTTTCCATATATGTCACACATAGTTATTGTGACAATTAAATGAGCCACCATAGGCAACTTGCCTAGTTTACTGCCTAGCATATTGTAGGCACTTAATAATGCCAATGCCTCATCTCTTAGCATTTCTCCCAGAGTGAATCTTATCATGACATTTGTTAATTGGTGGACTGAATACTTCTTTATTTTGTACCCTTTCAGTAGCATCTAATATAGGACTTTGCCCATGAGGGTACTAAGAAATTTTTTTCTTTAATTGACTTGCTCAATTAATATTATTTATTTAATTCCTACTTGGAGGCAAATCTGGAAGGTGTGTTTGTCCAGTGTGGGCATGTTATGAAGCTGGAAGGGGGAGCAAACAAGCTTGATGATGGGGAGGATGGTCTAAACAATATGTTCACAAACTGATCTAATTAAGACAAATATAGCAATGATTATAAAGTAAAATTTTTCATCTGAATACAAAAATACAGTTATCTAAGTTCAGATTGAAAGAGGCGTGGCATAGCCCAGTATGTGTGTGTAAACTTTTTAATTTAGGAGTCTTTGCTGTCAAAAAACTCTGTATGAATAAGGAGTGTGATTTGGCTACTAAAAAAAAATGAATATCATCTTGATTTCAGGGTACCCCTGGATCTTGTCATCATCTGGAATTGATCCATTTACAGAATCTTAAATTACATTTTCTTACTTGGACCACAATTTTATGTCCTTTTAGCTTTCTCCTTGGTTCCTACCCAATGTATTTTCTTTCTCTTTAACATCAGTCTGATTACCCTGGTATTTCTACCTAATCAATTAAACCTGTGTGGTTCTACCTCTTTCCCTATACAGCTTAGACCCCACAATACATCATATTAACCCTAACAATGATGTAGTCCCCTTGTATTTTACATACACTCATGATGATAAATGAATCTTAGCCAAGGGCTATCTCAGAATATCCAGGATGGTGGAACCAGAGGAGTAAGGTTAAATGAAGAAAGAATGTTCAAAGTCAATATAAATCCTTCCCAGAGATTTTGTTTCACATCCACTGTAGCCTGGATTGATAATCTCTGCCCTATAATAAGCCACAGTGGTAGTGTTGTAGCTACAAGTGTGGACTCATATTCAGACAACCTGTGCTTGAATCCTGGTTCCTCAGTTTGCTAGTAGTGTAGATAACCTCTGCATTTTAGTTTCTTTATCTGTAAAATGAGAATAAAATAGGCTCTTAAACCCTAGAGTTGTTGCAAGGATTAAATGAATTAACTAAATGCTTTATATGTAAAGCATTTAAAATAGTGCCTGGAAGATGATAAGTACTTAGATATTGTTAATTATTGTTCCTGTCACACTATTCAAGAGTGTTGGGGTGGGGAAACTTTGAGAACCCTTGCTGTGTGCTCCTTTCTCACAGTATAGTTGTGAAGCTATGGATACCATGCAGCAAGTTATATTAGGGTCCTACAAATCTGTGCACTCCATCCTTAGCTGGGCTTTCAGTGCTACACTTGGCAGTCTTTTTAAAATGTCCCTGGTCAAGCCCCCTTCCCATTCCCCACATCAGGTATTCCATATCTTCACTGACTCCTCAAACTATTTATCCAACTCTAATTGGAAGAAAAATCTCTTTACACTGAATCTCTCTCAAACTATAATCCTGTCTCTCCCCTTCCCTTTATAAATGAGTACCTTAACAAAGGAGTCTCACCTCAGTCTCTGAATTTCCTCACTCTACAACCCACACTGCATGCCACCTCCCACTCTCCCCACTCCTCTATCTAAGAGTGCTCTGATACGGGTCACCAACAACCACGTCCTTATAGCTGGATAAGCTGGATCCAGAGATCTCTTTGCAGCAATCTTGTTTACTTGACCCCCTGCCCTGTACCTTTTAACTCTGGCATCCACCTTCTCTCATGAAGTTCTGTACTCTCTTGGCTTCTGCCATACCTTTCATGCCTGCTTCTCCTACTGTCTCTCCAATTATTCCTTCTCAGTCCCCTCTGTGGGCTTTTGTTTTTCATGCACCTGAAAGGTTCTTGTTCCTGGAGATTTCACTCCTTGGCCTTCCTCTTTTCTCAGTCTTCATGTGTACCTTGGATAAGAAAATACAATACCAATACTTCATTCACAGCGGTGATGAAAATGCAGGCACTAAAGCCAGACTGACCAGGATTTAAATCCTGGCTCTGCCACTTACTTGTTGTGTGACTTACTTAAACTCTCATAAGCCTTGGTTTCTCATCAGTAAAAAGAGGACTGCAGTGCTTCCTAAATCATAAGATCTTCGTAAAGATTAAATAAGATAATGCTTGTGAAGTGCTGGGCACATAATAGGTACTTGATAAGTATTAGAAATAACAATTCCAAGTTCACAGCCCGGCATTTTGTCCTGACTTCAGTCTCAAACTTACTGTGTCCAATCCTGCCCTCATAATTGTTTCCTCCAATTTTGCCCTTTCATCCTTTGTTATTCATTCACTAAATGACACCATCACTTATCCAGTCCCCAAGCAGCAACATCAACCTGTACATGCATAATTTTAGATTCCTCTCTTTTGCTCACTCCCTGTATGTCTAACAAGCAACAAAGCCCTACTTATTCTCTCTTGTTAATATTTGTCCTGTCTGTGCCGTCTACCTTGCTGCTGCCTTAGCTAGTTTATGCTGCCATAGACTTTCATCTATGTAGTCTTTTAATTGGTTCTCCCTTCATCTACATGGTCTTTTAATTGATCTCCTTGCCTCCTGCAGTCTCTAAACTGATGCTAGAATGATCCTCTAGTGGATCCCTAATGTTTATAGGATAAAGTCCAAATTATTTAGTGTGGAGTATAAGTTCTTCAATGATTTCACATTTCCATGTCAAATAGCTTATACTTTCTTTACTGGAAATGCTCCCTTACCTTGACCTTCTAATAAGCATGTACTTGATAGCTCACCTCCTCAAGGAAGATTTCCATGACTGGGTTACCCTTTGTCCCAGTTAGAACTGATGTATCCTTCTTGTATTCTCCAACCTCTACCTATGAACATTTCCTTAAATTCTGAAACAGTTTCTTAAATATGTTGATCACATATTAACATACACATCTACTTTCCTCTATTAAGTTGTAAGTTCCCTGAGGGCAAGGACTTTGTTTTGATTCATCTGTGTTTTGACTGTTTCAATTTACTGCTTATCATAGCAACTGATACCACAGCATTGTTGGTCAAATAAATGAATGCACAAATGGACAAACAACTCATGAGCTGTATTAACTTTAAAAAATATGCATCTCTAGAAGGATGAAAGATAAACTTCCTGGTTTTATTACTCTTTAAAATTATTTACCTTAGTTGGACCACTACTGAAAAAAGAGCCCCAGTTAAAAGATCTTTCATATCCTTTCCTCTTCCAAGAGTTTGTGATTCTACCTTGTCCTTGATACTGTGGGGGATACCAAGGTATAAGATATGAAGTGTGTTCCAGGGAGTTTAATATATATGTGAGAAAATTAGAGTAACAATAATGTAGAGGTGATAAGGCAATAGGGCTAGACATCAAATTAATCATATACCATAAATAACAACTCAGTAGAGGGAGTATATACTAATGGCTGGATTGGTTAGACAGGCTTTCTGAAACATATGGACTTGAGCTGGACTTTAGCAAATGGGAATGAATGAGTAATGTAGTAACAACATCAAAGGGCAGTGCAGCAAGTGATTAGGAGTGTAGACTCTGTAGTCCAACTTTCTTGCTTTAAACCTGGTTCTATTTACTAGCCATATGATTTGGGGCAAGTAACTTCACCTTTCTGAGCCTCAACTACTTCTTTAATACATTTAGTACGGTAATCTTGTTTCCCTCATGTTGTGAGGGATAAATAAGATATTATGTATAAAGAGCTTTTCAGAGTGCCTAGTTTATAGTAAACACTTAATAAGTCACTTAATAAATGATTGTTGTTATTATACCTTATACGTACAGAAGGCTGTCATTTTGAAGAAGTTTTTTACAGCTATCAGCAATGCTCTGAGAGCCAGGAAAGGATTATTATTTCCATTTGACAAATGGAGAAGCTGAGGCCCAGAAAAAGGGAGTGACTTATCAAAGTTGAGCTAATGGAAGAGTCAAGCCTCTTGAATCTCTGGCAAGCCAGAGCCTTTCTTGAGGCCTCTCTTTGACCATAAATTGGTATTTAATACTCCGCAACATCACAGTTTCTGAACAACTGTTTTATTCATGTCTAGGGGATAGAGCAGGGTGGAGTACAGCCAGGTGGGAAACTATGGAGAAGGAAGAATGTTGAGAAAAAGCCAGAACTATCTTTAGGATTTGATATTTGTTAAGGATGACCAGTTCAGTGGAGAATGTCCAGGCTCTGGCTTCTAAGACATGGAAAAAGTAAAACATAACTCACCCCACTAGGATAAAAATTATTTAGTGGGGAGGGAATAAAATTAATCCAGGCCTCACCCTCCTTATCAGTCAGGCAAACAGAAAGTGCTGACAGGTTGAGTCAATTTCCTGAGGAGGAAGAAAGAGGTTTTGTGCAATAATAACATCTGGCAAAACTGTTTCTGATTGACCAGCATACAACTCTCCAAGATTCAGTGCTGTGCAGTTCACTTCTGGTTGTCACACTAAGACAAATGTAACAATAAAAACACTTTCTTTAGATCACTGACACATTAGAATCCCCTATTCAGAGAATAAAAGTCTTGGGTTAGCCTTTTTTTTTTTTTCAGGCTCCACTTCTAAAAGGGTCCTCTCTCCCTGTTTCTAGGCAAGGTTAGATAAGGCCACAGGAAAATAGCCTATTTCTTTCTGTTTCATTCCTACACACCCCTCTCCGCCTCAACACACACACACACAGTCTCAGTGCTACCTCTCTGTGCTAAGCTGCAAGATTGGTACTCTCTCACCATAGGTATGGGGTGGTTTCTAAACATCACAGCCTAGAATGTCTAAATAAAATCAACTCTGCCAAATGCTCACCATATGCCAGGTATTTTAATAAGACTTCTGTAACAAAACTCAATTGGGAGATTTTTTATTGAGATATAATTGACATATCACATTATATTAGTTTCATGTGTATATCATGATTCAATGTTTGTATATATTGTGAAGATTGGGGAATATTATTAATATCCATCTTACAGATGAGCAAATTGAGGCTTGAAAAGAGCAAGAGAGGCAATGGAAATAGAAATTAATGCCAAATATCTGGTTCCAAAGCCACATGTTCCGTGCATTAAAGCTCCTCATTGTGGAGGAAACAGAGCACCATCCAGGCAGGCTCTGTGCATGCTAAACTTATCTCTGTCTTATCTTAATTCTCACAACAAACTGCTTAGTTAGCTACTTCTGTTATCTCTACTTTACTGATGAAGAAATTAAGGCTCATACTCACTTCCACAGAACATAAACTAAAATAGGGGTATTAGATAGATGATTAGCATGACTCTAAATAAAAAAAATATAAATTCATAGATTATACTATGTTTTGAATATTTGTACAAGAAAATGATGCCTGGCAACAAGAATGAATGAATAACTCTATACCCAATATCTTGACTGAATCTCACATTCATAATATTGTGTGAAAGAAGCAAGATACAAAAGACAACATAGTATATGATTCTATTCATATAAAATTTAAAAGCAGGCAAAACTATAGTGTTTATATAGAGAGAAAATAAATGAAACTATTATTTATTATTGTATATTCTCATTTATATTCCCTCCCTCTCTTGCTCACTCATTCCTTCCGTCCCTTCCTTTCTCCCTCTCTCCTTGTCTCTTTTCTTTAAGTGTTATATATCTTAATTCTTTTACTCTTCTATGTCCTAAGGAAGGGCCTGGGACTTTCCTGAGAGGAATTTTACAGATTCTGCCTTGGGGTACACCACATCATAGGTCCAGGCATGATGACTGTAAGAGGGCCAAAATATGGTAGAGGTAAGCTGGGGACAGTTACCACGCATGGCCCAGTTATGGGTAAAACAGTGAGCTCACAAGGAATAAGTGGGTCTTCGAAAGGGGTACATCACATGGAAAAAAAATAAAAGCCTCATGTACTCCATACCACCCAAAACTTCAGGGACTCTAAAGGGGCTAAAATGTAGATGTTAAAACTTCATAAACATAAACTTTATTCCTTCCTCTTGCCCAGAAGTTGTAGAGACCACAGAACAATTATTGATGAGCATGGAATTTTAAAAACAGAGTTTGAGTGTCTGATTGACTTTATGTTATATCTTGACTCTGGCCAAGTTGTATGACATTGAGCAAGTCACTTCCTCTCTCTGAGTCTCACCTTCCTCAGAAATGGGAATAATGATGAGCTTAACACATACATACAAACCAATACAATTTAAATAGGGAGATAATACTTTTAAACTTACAGAGTTGTTTTAGGAAAGAGCCTGGCACACAGGAGGTGCACATTAAATAAATGTTTCTTTCATTTCCTTTATTTTGTAGCCTCAGCCAGACCTCAGGAGGTAAAGCAGAAAACTCAGTGCCAGATGAATTGAGAGGATATATGCTAGTTTATTTTTGGAAGGATGCGCTTCAAAATCTACAAATTTATCATTGTCAAAAGAAGACACTACTGAAAACACATCAATCTGCCATCTACTTCATGCTCTCTGTTGTATATGGGAACAGAGAAACAGAGAGAGGAGGTCTACCTGGCTAACAACCTTCATTAAAATAATATTTTGTAGCTTCAAAACTCAGTTTGGGTTAATTCTCTCTACCCCTAAGTCAATGTAGAACACAAGCATAGGAACTTAAAGACATACAGCACTACTAACACTGAAGAAAGAAGCCTTTGGTATATTTTAAAATAACTTACCTTCTTTTGCTAAAATTGCTTGGCAGAAAAGTACTCCTATGCTGGTTATTGAAGGATGGTGTGATATATGAAACTGTAAAAATACCTGCTGACTCCATTCATACAGATATAATGCCCAGAAGGTAATTATGACTACTTGACTTTTATGACCCTAGGGAGGTATCAGCTGTTGCCACTACTATGCTTGCTGTACTGAACCCACACCACCACTGCAGTTGGTTGCCAGAAAGACTTGTGTTTGAACCCTATGTCATGTTCTAACTGAGTGAACTTGACAAGTTACTTCATCTCTGTAAGTCTCAGTTTTCTCATTTCTCAAATAGAGATAATAATAGTACCTATCTTATAAAGTTTTTGTGAGGACTAAATGAGATAATGTTATATAAAATTAGCATGGCACTTCACATGAATTAAGTACTCTAATATTATTTCCTTCTTACCTTGCTCACTAAAGCATCTACCCCATTTCTGTGAATGAAGTTAGCTGCAGAGTTGACTACTTCCAGCATGCAGGTGACTAGATCCTAAGATATTACAGCATGTTTACTTTCAAAATGACCTGGGCCTGGATCCTTCTTTAGAGTCACTTAATTAGGACTCAGCAAACTATGGCCAGCCAGGCCCATGAGCTAAAAATGGTTTTCACATGTTTGAAGAGTTATAATAAGAAGAAAAAGAGGAAGAGGTAAAAGAGACAACATATGGCCTACAAAGCCTACAAATACTGGCTAATTCATCCTTGAAAAAAAAAAAGAAAGAAAGAAAAGAATGTTTGCCTAACCCTGCACTACACACTAATATAGTGGGAAAAGCACATGCAGTGGCTTGTCTGTGGGAGTTACTTTTTAAAATTTTTTTCGGCCCTATTGTTCTTATTCCCTAGTAACAGATTCTCCCCAAACTGGGTGAGCATTTTATCTGAGCCTGGCCAAATAAAATATCCCACTTCTGGCAACAATGATTGGAGGGATTGTAAGCAGGAGCCTCAGGTTTCTTGCTTGCCCCCAAGTTAGATCTCATACATCAGAAGGGAACTGAAATTGTCTTTCCTGTTTTCAGGTCAGGCTCCTTTTTGGTGAAGGGAAGGTCAGAGAAACCCTTTACCTTAGATTACTTGTCTAGAACCTGAAGATTGGACTTCTGCCAACTATGGGTGGGGGGTCCACATGGGTAAGTGGACCCAGCCTCAATCCTGCCAACAAAAATAAGATGAGCTCCCTTACATAGGATACAAAACAAATAATAGTAGTCCTTTCACCCTCCCCTGATTTCTACTGAGGAGCATAACTAACCAGGAGAATCCAGCAGGACCTAGCATCACCAGTAATGTAATAAGTGATGGGGAGAAGAAGTGACCAAGAAGAAAGGCAAGACCTTCTCCTGGTCAAATTGCTGACCTTGAAGCAGATAATATCGGTGCACAAGGATGCTTATTGATTAAGGTCTCTCTAACATCCCAAGGATTGAGGAAAGATTCTTTGAAATATGATTCATTGAGTTAGTTATTTGTGCCATTGGATCAACATAGAAGCTAAGCAGGAAGGATGTTAAAAGAAAACAAAACTATTTTTTTCTTATTAAGTCATATAAGCTGCTTATGTATTCTGGAGATGAAGCCTTTGTCAGTTCCATTTGCAAAAATTTTTCTCCCATTCCATAGGTTGTCTTTTTATTTTACTTATGGTTTCCTTTGTTGTGCAGAAGCTTGTGAGTTTCATTAGGTCCCATTTGTTTATTCTTGCTTTTATTTCTATTGCTTCAGTGGACTGTTCTAGGAGAACATTTTTGAGATGTATGTCAGATAATGTTTTGCCTATATTTTCCTCTAGGAGGTTTATTGTATCTTGTCTTATGTTTAAGTCTTTGATCCATTTTGAGTTTCTTTTTGTGTATGGTGTAAGGGAGTGTTTTAGCTTCATTGCTTTACATGCTGCTGTCCAGTTTTCCCAACACCATTTGCTGAAGAGACTGTTTTTTTCCATTGTATATTCTTGCCTCCTTTGTTGAAGATTACTGGATCAAAAGTTTGTGAGTTCATTTCTGGGTTCTCTATTCTGTTCCATTGGTCTATATGTCTGTTTTTGTACCAATACCATGCTATCTTGATGATTGTAGCTCTATAAAACCCAATCCAAAAATGAGCAGAAGACCTAAACAAGCAGTTCTCCAAGGAAAACATACAAATGATCAATAGACACAGGGAAAAATGCTCAATATCACTAATTATCAGAGAAATGCAAATCAAAACTACAGTGAGGTATCACCTCACACCAGTCAGAATGGCCATCATTCAAAAGTCCACAAATGACAAATGCTGGAGAGGCTGTGGAGAAAAGGGAACCCTCCTTAACTGCTGGTGGAAATGCAATTTGGTGCAGCCACTGTGGAAAACAGTATGGAAATTCCTCAAAAGACTAGGAATAGGCTTACCATATGACCCAGGAACCCTGCTCCTGGGGATATATCCAGAAGGAACCCTACTTCAAAAAGACACCTGCATCCCAATGCTCATAGCAGCACTATTTAAACTAGGCAAGACATGGAAACAGCCTAAATGTCCATCAACAGGTGACTGGATAAAGAAGATGTGGTATATTTATACAATGGAATACTACTCAGCCATAAAAACCGACAACATAATGCCATTTGCAGCAACATGGATGCTCCTGGAGAATGTCATTCTAAGTGAAGTAAGCCAGAAAGAGAAAGAAAAATACCATATGAGATCGCTCATATGTGGAATCTAAAAAACAAAAGCAAAAACAAACAAACAAACAAAAACAAAGCATAAATACTGGACAGAAATAGACTCATGGACAGAGAATACAGACTTGTGGTTACCAGGGGGGTAGAGGGTGGGAAGGGATAGACTGGGATTTCAAAATTGTAGAATAGATAAACAAGATTACACTGTATAGCACAGGGAAATATACACAAAATGTTATGATAAATCACAGAGAAAAAAATGTGACAATGAGTGTGTATATGTCCATGAATGACTGAAAAATTGTGCTGAACACTGGAATTTGACACAACATTGTAAAATGATTATAAATCAATAAAAAATGTTAAAAAAAAAGAAAAAGATGGAAAATGCAAAGTTTTTGTGATGATGTGGAGCAGCTGAAACTCTCATATACTATTGATGGGAATGTAAATTGGTACAAATACTTGGAAAAACTGTTGCTAAAATTGAACCAAGGCATACTCTACACCTAGTTATATAACCAGCAGAAATGGGTACATACGCTCATCAAAAGACATGTTCAAGGATGTTCATATCAGCACTGTTTGAAATAGTGCAATCTAGGAAACTTACCATATGCACAGCAACAGTAGAATGGATAAAATGAACAAATACATCCCATACAAGGAATATTTTACAGCAATACAAATGAAACTTCTGCAGTTACATATAACAATGTGGGTGAACCTCGCAATCAAGCAGAGGAAGCCAGAAACAAACACATACAAACTGTAGGTTTAATTAATATAAATCACAAAAACAATTAGAATTAATCTATACTGTGAGAAGTTCTGATGTTGGCTACTTTGGAGTTGTGTAGTGGCTAGAAGAGGCTACAAGGGGAACTTCTAGGGTGAGGGGGTCGTGGTGTTTTTTATATGTTGACTTGTTATTCTTTAATAATGAAAGATAAATGAGACATGTATTTATTTGCTAGGGCTACCGTAACAAATTACCATAAACTTGGCGGATTAAAACAACAGAAATTCATTTTTCCATAGTTCCAGAGCCCAGATGTTTGAAATTAAGGTGTCGGTAAGGTTGCAGTCCCTTTGAAATCTCTAAGAAAGTTTCCTATCTTGCCTCGTCTAGCTTATGGTGGCTGCAAGTGTTCTGTGGCTTGTGGATGCATAACTCTAGTCTCTGCCTCCACCTTCACATGGCCATTTCCCCCTTCCCCTTGTATGTCTCTCCTATGTGTGTCTCTCATAAGTATACTTGTCTTTGGATTTAGATCCCACTTGGATAATCCAGAATGATTTCATGTTAAGATTCTTAATATCTGCAAAACATTTTTTCAAATAAGGTCCCATTCACAGGTTCTGGAGGTTAGGACATGTACATAACTTTTTGGAGACCACCTTTCAACACACTATAAGCAGGAAGAAACTTAAAGAGAAAATGTTTATCAGAGGAAATCCTTCATTTTCTGAGATCTATAAGGGCCTCTTGCTCAGTGTATTGGTAATTACTATTTCTCTTCTGGCCTCCTGAATTGAAAATGTTGTCAAAGGACTCCAGTAGTATGTACTTGATGAGCATATTGAAGGCATGGGCATATCTGAGACAGAAATCCTAGAAGAGATTTGGAACCAGGACTAATTATAAGGGAGTCATAGGGAAGACAATTTTAGAACTATTAGACTCCCACACTCCCAACAGGAGTTTCTTTGGCAAGCAGTGTCTAACTAGGACCACTATGTAGGTTGCCATGTTTCTAGCTGTCCCCAGTGATTATTCTCATGCCTTTGTTTTTCTGTAGCTGAGCCAAGTCCTATAATGTGGGAGGCAGAGGACAGTTAAAAAGAATGGTGGTCTATATTAAGTAATGCCATTCTCAAATATGTCCTTATGCTAAAGATCTGTAAGGGCCTCTTGCTCAGTGTATTGGTATTAACTGTTGCACAGAAGACCTTTCTTTGGTAGATGATGATGAGCCAGAGTGGTTGCATTTGTGAAGGAAAACATGACATTATTGAATAGGTCCCTGGGAAGACTGAACTTCTGGCTTGTGGCTGACCTAGGTGTCCCATAGTTGTCTCATTACGGATGATCCAAATGCCTATAAAGTTGATGCTGTGGCCAAGTCAGTGACACCAGAATTTATTTTCACTTGGCTCTTTTCATTTAGATATTTCCCCTGGGTGGTTAAAATGCATCTTGAACTTAGCATAGCCAAAACACAATTCTTACCCAAACCAGTCCTTCTCTCATCTACTCATCTTAGTCATTGGCACCACCTTCCAACCAGTTTCTCAAGCCAAAACACCTGGCAGTCACCTTTGATTTGTGTTTTACCACGTGA
Organism: Vicugna pacos; assembly: GCF_048564905.1. Lineage (NCBI taxonomy): Eukaryota > Metazoa > Chordata > Mammalia > Artiodactyla > Camelidae > Vicugna > Vicugna pacos. Next base: position 50,698,229 of record NC_133023.1, on the reverse strand, counting down.
ATTCAATTGTCACGTCAGATTACCTCCAAAATATAGTGTCTTCTGAATTGAGCTACTAATAACTATTCACCACCACTGCTACCAACTTGGTCTAAGCTTCTATTACCTTTCATCTTGATTACTGCAACAACCTCCTAACAAATATCCCTACTTCCACTTTTGCCCCTATAATCCATTCACTATACAGAAACCGGGGTGATAGTATATATATATTATATGTATTATATATTATAAATAATAATATATATATACAAAACAAAGTGATAAGTGTGAATTTTTCTGTTGTCCTGATTTTGTAATTAGGGCCTGAAGAAGGAACCAGAGAAGAAGGAAAACAAAGAAAAGAGGAAGAAGAGAAAGAATGAGGCATAGGAGAAGTATCTCATTCTAAAGAACATTGCCAACAGCTGAAGCCAGATTTGCTCTTGAGGGCTTTCTGGGAGGTGGCAACACTGACCTTACCACAGTCAACTCCAGTACCTCCATCAGTATCCAGCATATAAAGAGTAGGTGAAAGGACTATCAGATTCATGCCTCATTGAACTAATGAATAGTATGGTGGCTTTTTCTTCACTTTCATGGGTTCAGTATGGGAGTGTTCTGACCCTTGAGCCAAGTGAGAGAGTGCTTCAAGATAAGAGAATCACTCAAAGCAATTGGGGGAGAATTCAAAATGGGAAAACTAACATTTTGATCCTCAGTCTATAAGGAAAAATGAGTTTTGCGTGCATTGAGTGGTCACTCCAGAGGATAGCTAAATTTGACATATTTTGCTAGATCCCTACCCAAGAGGGCTTGTTACAAGGCAAGGGCTCCCCAGCAGCAGAGTCTCTGGGGTTTACAGGTAGGAGTGGCAGCTGAGGTTAAAAGAAGATGAACTGTGGCTAGATCATATACATTAGAAAACTAATCAGTAGGAAATCCCCTAATAACTCAAGGTGAATCTCTTGAACTCAGAAGGCATCAGTATTCAGTCAATATTATCCAGAGAAGCCAATAAAACCAGCACAGAGGACCAAAAGTGTGAGCAGTTTAGAGATGTTTGCCCTTACTTCCCTGTTCCTCCAAGACCAGAGCAGTTGGATCTTGAAAAGGGAAGTGGAGAAATTATCTCCAGAACTCACCCTGCCCCTGCTCCAAAGTGCTGAAGAGGAAGGAGAAGGAGGAAGAAAATTCTGGATCATCTTCACAGTTTAAGCCCCTCAAGCTACAAACCTGGCCTATGATGCAGAAGAGAAAACTTTGAATGTGATATGAAATTACAATTTTAGATTAGGTAGACTTCTAATAAGAAATGTGCCCAAGTACTTATGGAATCTGCCCCAGATGTCCCTAAGAGACTTGCTACTCAGCAGAGAAAGAGAATTTGACATAGCACAAAAAGGTATCGAAAAAGAGCAAAACTATTTCATACTAGTGCTCTGTTGAGTGGCCCTGTTCAATGAATCTGTTATGCATAAATCAGATCATGTCACTTTCTTAAAACCCTCCAAATGTTTTTTGCTTCATTCAAAATAAAACTAAAATCTAAGGAATGTGTTGTTAGATGAGGCCAAACATGATTTCTCAATGCCTTATCTGCAGTACTACAATCACATTGGCTTTCTTATGTTCATTTAACCCAATCACTTTTTCCCACCTTTGCAAATTTTCACATGACTGGTTCCTTTTTATTCAAATATCAGCTCAAGCATTACTTCCTGGAAGAAGCCTCTGTGGCTCACCCTATCTAGTATGGCCTCTTTGCACCACACACTCCTCACTTATGTTGAAATTATCCTAATAATATTTATTTGCTTATTTGCCTGCATCCCTTCTTATTATTGTCTTATGTACTGTTGCATCCTCAGTGCCAAGCACAGAGCTTGTGTATTGAAGGCACTTAATAAGTACCTGTTGATTAAAGACATGAAATACCTATAAAATCACAGTAGTGTAGAAACTATGGTTGGAAAGAAACTTGAAACTTGAAGAAATTTTAGTTCCACTCCCCATCCAGTGCTTACTTTATGTCAATAATATTACCATCCAAGTTCATTATTCCCGACTTTGCTTGGACACATCCAAAAAAAGGGAATTTGTTACACCTCCTGGCTGCCCATTTCATCTGTGGACAGCCCTGTGAAATACTTAGAATAGATGTTCTTTTCCCTGTTGCTCCTGCTAAATACAACTAAAACCCTTGGACATTGTACTTAAAAAAAAAAGCACAAGAAGACTGGCTAGGTCCTTTGGGACCTGATAAATGATATGATGATGAGTTCACTGAGTTTTCTTTTTGTCTCACATATTCCAGGCTGGATACTGGAGAAGCTGGAAAACCAGAAATGCCAAAGAGCTCAGAAAAAGCCTGCTCTCTTCTACCCAAGGATCAGGAAAAGAGCAGCTGAGCAAGACAGAAACCTTTAAAACAATAACAGCTCTACTTCAACCAAACACCACAGAAACAAACAAAAAGACAAACAACAAACCATGAGACTATACTCACCTTTGCCAGCAAAGGGTTAATAGGGAGACTAGACTTCTATCCTTGCCAAGCTATAATGAGGTACCCCCAAACCCCCTCCCACTATGGTATGCTTTAAAGATGGCCAGGTGGAGATCCTGGACTTTCACCATTCTCAGGTGGTAGTGCACCTCCATGCCCTTCCCTACTGCATTGCCACTGGAGACCGTGTGGGTAACCTGACTTTATAAGTTTTAAACATAGGTCCTCATTCCTTTACCAGAGGCAACACTAAACAAATCTGATTGTCCCTATTCCTCATAATAGATCCCCAAGTACCTGAAGATAGCAATCAATTTGTTTCTTACACCATTTGCCTCTCAAGTTTTCTCTTCTACAGGCTGAATATTCCTGATTAATATGGTGATTCCTATTAGGACATGAATTCAGGTCATTTCCCTAAGTGGGACTTTCATCTTGTGATGTACTCTAATGTGTTGATAGAACTATCAAGGTATGGCATTCTATATCTGATGCAACCCTAATTAGGAAGATAGGGGGAGTTGGGGTTGCTTTGGATATGTTATTACTAAGTATTGACATTGATTTCTCTTTCTACCATGGTAATTAAGACAGGCAGATATTACTGATATCCCAGAGCTCTAAGTTGGAGAAAGCACAGGGCTAATGGAAGGGAATGATGCAGGCAAAGGGGAAGACACATCTAACGGGAACAGAGTAGTAAGGGGCTACTATCTGAATGCAGTGAAGTTGTTCTTCAGGTGATGAAAATGGGTAACTTCAAAGCCTGGAATGAATTTAATCCTCATCTCTGGAAATGATTAAGAAGAGGCTGAATTTGGTGAGATGGTGTAGATGGATGTCTAGCATCAAACGGCACATGGTATTAGATGGACTAAGTTTGCTGCTAGCCATAACATCCTGACTTGATGGTTCTAACATTTGCTGTTCTAGTACACTTTTATTCTTTTTTTCTTACTAATTTCCTATATAAGAATAACCATATCAGTCAACTTATGATTATTTGAGGGGTCTCATTTCTCTGACCCCTGCTGCTGCCTGACCCCAGTTACTTAGTCAGTGGATACAGCTTCTAAATCAATGTGTGCTAAGCCTCTGGGAAATTTAATAAGCAGATTAAAATTTAATATGTGCAAAACTACACACTTGTTCCCTGTCACCATAAAGCTTGCTTCTCCCTGAGTCTTCTCATCTGAGTAAATGGCATCACCATTCATCCACTTGTACAGGCCTAAAACCTAGGGGTCATTATTTCTATTTTTTCCTCACTCCCCATACCCAATCCAATAGCAAATCATCTAAGTCTTACCTCCAAAACGAATACAGAATTCAATTATTTCTTTTTTTTAATTTAAGTATAGTCAATTTACAATGTTGTGTTGGTTTCTGATGTACAGCATAGTGGTTCAGTTTTATATATATATATATATATATATATATATATTCCTTTTCATATACTTTTTTATTATAAGCTATTATAAGGTATTGAGTATAGTTGCCTGTGTTATACAGTAGGACCTTGTTTTCTATATATTTTATATATAGTAGTTAATACCCACAAAGCTTAAACTCTCAATTTACCCCACCACCACCCCTTTTCCCCCTTGGTAACCATAAGTTTGTTCTCTGTGTGAGTCTATTTCTGTTTTGTAAATAAGTTCACTGGTGCCATTTTTTTTTTTAGATTACACACATAAGTGATATCACATGGTATTTGTCTTTCTCTTTCTGGCTTACTTCACTTAGAATGATGATCTCCAGGTCCATCCATGTTGCTGCAAGTGGCATTATTTTATTCTTTTGTATGGCTGAATAGCATTCCATTGTATAAATATACCACAACTTCCTTATCCAGTCATCTGTCAATGGACATTTAGATTGTTTCTGTGTCTTGGCTATTGTAAGTAGTGCTGCTATGAACATTGGGGTGCATGTATCTTTTCAGATTAGAGTTTCCTCAGGATATATGCCCAGAAGTGGGATTGATGGGTCATACGGTAAGTATATTTTTAGGTTTTTTTTTTTGCAGCATTTATTTATTTATTTATTTTTAACAATATAACATTTTTTATTGATTTATAATCATTTTATAAAGTTATGTCAAATTCCAGTGTAGAGCACAATTTTTCAGTTATACATGAACATATATATATTCATTGTCACATTTTTTTCTGTGCGCTACCGTAAGATCTTGTGTATATTTCCTTGTGCTATACAGTATAATCTTGTTTATCTATTCTACAATTTTGAAATTCCATCTATCCTTTCCCACCCCTCCCGCCACCTTGGCAACCACAAGTTTATTTTCTATGTCTATGAGTCTGTTTCTGTTTTGTATTTATGCTTTGTTTGTTTTTGTTTTTGTTTTTGTTTTTGTTTTAGATTCCACATATGAGCGATCTCATATGGCATTTTTCTTTCTCTTTCTGGTTTACTTCACTTAGAATAACATTCTCCAGAAGCATCCATGTTGCTGCAAATGGTGTGATGTTGTTGGTTTTTATGGCTGAATAGTATTCCACTGTATTATTATACCACATCTTCTTTATCCAATCATCTGTTGATGGACATTTAGGCTGTCTTCATGTCTTTGCTATTGTAAATAATGCTGCTATGAACATTGGGGTGCAGGTGTCATCCTTAAGTAGGGTTCCTTCTGGATATACTCCCAGGAGCAGGATTTAGTTTTTTTAAGAAATATCCATAATGTTTTCCATATTGGTTGCACCAAACTACATTCCCACCAGCAGTGTAGAATCCAGCTATTTCTTAACACTTTAATCCAAGTCCAAACCAACATTATCTGTTGCTTGGGCTATGGCTATGGCTGCTTAGCTTATCTCCTCATATCCACTCTTGCCCCATAAGGTCCATTGTCCACAGAGAAACCAGAGTCCTTTTAAAATGGATTTCAGATAACAATTGTTTCATATAATACTTAAAATAAAATCTAAACTCCTACATGATCTGCCACCTGCCAATTTCTGACTTCTGGTTCTAAGATTGGCATTCTTGTTATTCTTTGAACATCCCACCTCTAAGCCTTTGCCTTTGCTTTTCAGACAGCCTGGAACACTCTTTCCGCAGACCTTTTCATGGTTTGATTTCCCAAATCACTCAAGTCACTGCTCAAATAGAGAGAGGTTCAGAGAGGCCTTCCCTGACAATCCTGTGTATAACAACTTACTCCCCATCATCCATTCCTTTCCTATATTTTATTTTTCTTCCTAGTGCTTATCAATACTTAAGATGATTGTACTTAAGATTATATTGTATGATTGTCATTTGTTTATTTTTGTCTCTATTCATGATGATAATAGGTATCATTTGTTCACTGTTTCCTCTGTCATAGATATATGACAGAGCTCAAGATGAGATTAGTTTCCACTGTTTTCTCTTGTATTAAAGGAAAGTTTTAGGGACCAGAAAAAAAATCTATTAGAAACCAATGTTACACATTAAGTTGTCTGAAATAGAGATCTTCACAACTCTTATAATGTAAGGTAAGCTCAGAGAGCACAACAATTACAAGACTGTCATTCTTTAGAACTTTGAGGGACAAAATAATGTTAATAAAGAATACATGCTTCCTTCATGTGGGACTAGATTCTGTCTTGGGAAAATGTAATGTTCTGTTTGGTAAGATATGTTTACTTCTTAAGTAACTGATGATGAAATTATCCATGGCTTTCTCTGGTGGTGTATATGACTTGGAATCAAAATACTCACCACCACAAATGACCAGATCCCACCCCTTTTCTTTTAGGGTAGGCATAGGGAAGAAAATAGCTTTCATTATTAACCAGCAAAGTCTTAGGTACTCGAATTTTCAAAACAAAACAAGATAAGGAGATATAGAGAGGGTGGGACACCAGAGCTAAGGATATTGACAAAGAGGGCTCTAAGAGCAATAGGAAAACATAGACTGGGGAGAAAGTGCTGTCAGAAGAGGAGCAACTGATACCAAAACCAGGCAAAGACACTACCAAAAAAGATAATTACAGACCAATATTACTGATGAACATAGATGCCAAAATCCTCACCAAAATATTAGCAAATAAAGTCCAACAGCACATAAAAATATTATACATCATGATCAAGTGGGGTTCATCCCAGGGACACAAGGGTGGTTCAACATATGCAAATCAATCAATGTACATACATCACATCAACAAGAGAAAGGACAAAAACCACATGATCATTTCAATTGATGCAGAAAAAGTATTTGATAAAATTCAACACCCATTTATAATAAAATCTCTCACCAATGTGGGTAGAGAGGGAGCGTATATCACATAATAAAAGCTATATATGACAGACCTACAGCCAGAATAGTCCTCAATGATGAAAAACTCAAAAGCTTCCCACTAAACTCTGGGACAAGACAAGGCTGTCCACTATCACCACTCCCATTCAATATAGTCTTTGAAGTCCTAGCCACAGCAATCAGGCAAGAAAGAAAGATAGAAAACCCTAAAAGGTCCAAACAAAATCTACTAGAACTAATTGAAGAATTCAGCAAGGTAGCAGATTACAAGATTAACATACAAAAGTCAGTTGCATTTCTTTACACTAATGATGAATCAACAGAAAAGGAAAGTAAAGAAACCATCTCCTTTAAAATAGCACCAAAAGGAATTAAATACCTAGGAATAAACCTAACCAAGGAGGTGAAAGAATTATACATGGAAAACTATAAACCATTGATGAAGGAAATTAAAGAAGACTTAAAAAAATGGAAAGATATCCCATGCTCTGGGATTGGAAGAATCAATATTGTTAAAATGGTCACACTGCCCAAGGCAATCTACAGATTGAATGCAATCCCTATCAAATTACCCAGGATTCATTTCACAGAAGTTAAACAAATCATAATAAAATTTATATGGAACCACAAAAGACCTAGAATTGACAAAACATTACTGAATAAACAGAAAGAGTCTGGAGGAATAACCCTCCCAAACTTTAGACAATACTATAGAGCTACAATCATCAAGAAAGCAAGGTATTGGTACAAAAACAGCTATATGGATCAATGGAACAGAATAGAACCCACAAAACTTTGGTTAACTAATCTTCCACAAAGGAGGCAAGAATATACAATGGAATAAAGACAGTCTCTTCAGAAAATGGTGTTGGGAAAACTGGATAGCAGCATGTAAATCAATGAAGCTAGAACACTCCCTTACACTATACACAAAAATAAACTCAAAATGGATCAAAGACTTAAACATAAGATAAGATACAATAAACATTCTAGAGGAAAATATAGGCAAAACCTTATTTCACATATATCCAAAAATGTTCTCATAGGGCAGTCTACCCAAGCAATAGAAATAAAAGCAAGAATAAACAAATGGGACCTAATGAAACTTACAAGTTTCTGCACAGCAAAGGAAACCATAAACAAAACAAAATGACAATCTACAGAATGGGAGAAAATTTTTGCAAACGATGAAACCATCAAACACCTAATCTCCAGAATATATATGCAGCTCATATGACATAATAAGAAAAAAACAAACAACCCATTCCAAAATTGGGCCAAAGACCTAAACAAGCAATTCTCCAAGAAAGAAGTACGAATGATCAATAGGCACAGGAAAAATGCTCAATATCACTAATTATCAGAGAAATGTAAATCAAAACTACAATGAGATATCACCTCACACCAGTTAGAATGGCCATCATTCAAAAGTCCACAAATGACAAATGCTGGAGAGGATGTGGAGAAAAGGGAACCCTCCTGCACTCCTGGTGGGAATGCAGGTTGGTGCAGCCACTGTGGAAAACAGTATGGAGATTCCTCAAAAGACTAGGAATAGGCTTATCATATGACCCAGTAATCCCACTCCTGGGCATATATCCAGAAGGAACCCTACTTCAAAAAGACACCTGCACCCCAATGTTCATAGCAGCACTATTTACAGTAGCCAAGACATGGAAACAGCCTAAATGTCCATCAACAGATGACTGGCTAAAGAAGATGTGATATAATTATACAATGGAATACTATTCAGCCATAAAAATGACAACACAATGCCATTTGCAGCAACATGGATGCTTCTGGAGAATGTCATTCTAAGTGAAGTAAGCCAGAAAGAGAAAGAAAAATACCATATGAGATCACTCATATGTGGATTCTAAAAAAGAAAGGAATATAAATACAAAACAGAAACAGACTCATAGACATAGAATACAAACTTGTGGTTGCCAAGGGGATAGGGAGTGGGTAGGGACAGACTGGGAGTTCAAAATTTGTAGATACTGACAGGCATATATAGAATAGGTAAAGAAGATTATACTGTATAGCACAGGGAAATATATAGAAGATCTTATGGTAGCTCACAGCGAAAAAAAATGTGACAATGAATATATATATGTTCATGTATAACTGAAAAATTGTGCTCTATACTGGAATATGGCACAACGCTGTAAAATGACTATAACTCAATATAAAATGTTAAAAAAAAGGAAGAAGAACACCTGCTTGGTTATGTACCTGAAGACCTGCATGGCAAGGCTTCCTTCCACTGAGTGGTGCAAGAAAACTAGAAAGTTGTTTAATAAAAGCACACTGTAGCCTTTCTGCAGTCTGTGTAATCCAGTGCATTTACCTCCTTCAATGTCAAGTGTATGTTTGTTCAGGGGAAATGGGCAGTGCAGGAGGTATTGCAGGTGAAGGTTGTTTTATAAGAGATGGCATTCAGGCCATACTCAGGAGTATTATGTGGCATCACCACTGAGTATGTCCAACTGTGGAAGGGCATGTGGGCCAGCTGCTCTAAAGAAACAACTAACCAAGTTTTGAGTAATCTCTACCCAAACACCACCCCCACCAAATAGCTCATATATAAGGTGGTGAGGAGCACCCCTAAGAGATCTAAAAGAAGAGACTTCACTTCATCCAATAAAAAGATATGAGGTAGAAAGATGATAGATTGATAGATATTCACAATTATTGAGCACTTACAAACATTTGACTATCCCAACAACTCTAGAAACATTTTATTTCTAACATATTTCAGATGAAGAAACTTGATCAAAATCACAATTCAGGGTTTGAACTCAAAACTCTTCTTACCAAAGCCTGTGCCCTTTCTACTAAACTCTAATCCCACTTCATTATTGATTGATAAGAGCCAGATGCTGTACTTGAAAGAGCAAAGAATATTCAGTCAGAAACACCTGATTCCAAACCCAGTTTTATGCACTTTCTAGCTTAATGACCTTAAAACTACCATTTTTCATCTTAGTTGCATCACCCATGAGGCAAGGATATAATGCATAGAAAGGGTTTAACATAGCACAGGGCACATATTAAGCCCTTGATAAATAGACTACTACTAGTCATAGTACTATTTTCAAAATGTTCCTGGCATAATACATAGTACATATTGTACAGTAATTTCATGGTTGTTATTAAGGAGTTTGTTGTTAGAACAGAGGCTTTGTTTAAATCTCAATGTTGCTACTGCCTAACTGCATATCTAGTTAAGTCATTTAAGCTCTGAGTCCTGATTGGATTATTTTTAATCGGACTTGGAACAGGTGTATGTCAAGATTCCCTTGAGGCTCAGATAATTCAGATAAAGTACTTAACATAGTCCTAGGCACTTGATGCTCTAAAGTATAGGATTGCTCTTATCAGAATAATACATTAAAAGACTTCAGAGTTATGCCAGATGCAGTGGGAAACCATCATGCAGGTTCTTGGGAATAGTGGTGATGAAGGAAGAGGTGATGAAGGAATGCTTCTTCTCATTTCTTAAGTGTAGAGGCTCCCCAGAAGGGGTAACATGACAACTAATGGTCTTTTGGTATTGAAGAATGGTTTCTAGGTAGGTTAGGTGGGGGGACTTTTGTGCATAGTGAGGCTAGTTTTCCATAGGTGGAAGGCTAGGGTGAGGGAGATGAGCTTGTCAGAGGGAAGTGGAGGGAAGTGGTTGGATGGAGTTATGCATGGGGTTATTGCTGGAGAATGAAGTCCCTTGAAATAAACCCAGAGGCACAGTAATTCATGAAGAAATCAAGAGGGAAGTATCTCCCCACCACATGTGGGAGGAATTTGAATATGTTTGTGGGTTGAGTGGCTGGACATAAGAGGAAAGGTGAATAATAAAGGTACCAGTGAGAAGGGGGTTAAAAATAAACCATGGTCCATAGTGGGTAAGAGAGGAGGAAGAGGCTCATGTTCTCTTCCTCTCCATCAAGAAGAAAGGCCAGAATGGATGGAGAGAGAAAGCTAATGGCATAAGGGAAAGAAGTGCAAGGACTTCATGCCTAATAGCATCTGTTTTCTTAATGATAAGGAGAGGGGTCCATTTTTATAACTAGGTGCCAAAGCAGGGACTTTAGGGAAAAGGTAGTTTAGAACAGCTGTGCAGGAAGGATGGGAAGAGCCTCTAACTGAGGAGAGAAATTATTTCACTTAGTGCTTTTAAACAGTTGTATTCAAAATTTGAGTGGGCATCAGAATCACCTGAAATGGCTTGTTAAAACAGATTTCTGGGCCTAATCCTGGAAATTTCTGATTCATTATGTTTGGGTCGGGACTAGAGAATTTACATTTCAAGCTAATTTCCAGGTAATCATGATTCTGCTGGCTAGAGACCTGAGTGAGAGTTCTTGAATTTATTACTGTTTTCTGGTTGTATGACCATGAACAAGATCCTTGTTCTATCTGTATCTTGGTTTCTCATCTGAAGGATAAGGATAATAATCACAGTGTGTATCTCATAAGGTGGTTGTGAAAATTAAATCAGTTAAGACACATAAAGCACTTAGAACAGGACCTGATGGTGACTTGGGAGCAATATGGAGGACTCAAGAATAGTTGGAAATCCAAGACTGGGCAGTCACTTTTTTCTGGCAACCCCTCCTCTCTGTTCTACCCCTGTCTCTAAGTCCAGGCCCTAAAACTGCCTTCACCCCACTCCTTGGTACTTACTTGTTTCTAGGGATATCTCTGGAGAGACCTGCTCTCTGAGGCTCAGTGGCAACTCTGCCTGTAGATTCTATACTTAAGCCTGCATCCACTTCTTCCTTAGATCCATTACAATTGCTCCAAAGCAAGCTGTGAGAGATCCAGCCTGCCTGGTTAACATTGAGCTTTCCCATGAGGGACCAACTTGTATCTCTCTGAGTGGAGGCACAGTCAAAGCCCTCCTGGGGAGAGGTCTTGAGAGGTGGCTAGTGGGGGCTCTTATGTCTAAACTCTCCCCTGGAGGAATCACTCTGAATGCAAACAGGCTGGAGGCAGACACTGAGGAGAATGACCCTAGCTGCCCGACTCCAGGCTGGTAACATTATATTAGTGAAGATAAATGGGAGAGACTATTATCTGGAGCCCTGCAGACTGACCTGACCCTTCACTGTGACTGTTAGAAAACCATCCCTTAAGCTGAGTATAAATTTGTCTGCCTGTGTATTGTACCCATATGTCCTCACTTTGCCCCCTTAAGATACAAATCTCATCTGTTTCTTTCTACCCTGTGACAGCCCTTCAGATAGTGGCAGAAAGTGACCAAGTCCTCCTGAGTCTTCTCAAACTAAACGCAGTGGTAGAGGGGTAGCAGTGCAATGGGTGACTGGATATTTCACCAACACTAAGGAGAATACAATTTTGGAACCTTCCCTCTGGACACTAGATAAATCTCATATGATTATGAATATTTTACATGATTATGTATCCCTTAATGTTACCACTTACCATGATAACTTTTATTCTTTCTTTCACCCATTTATGTATTTCTTAATTTGTTATTTATTTTTGTGCCAAGCATATCATGTTGCACATTCCTTTTGAAATTGAAGTGGGCTAAACGAGTCTAATATTTTGCAAAAATGCTGCTGTAAAGCCCTATGGCCCTCAGTCTGTAAGTACAGTTTTAGAGTGAAGCATTTAAATCTTTTTTTTGCATCCCCAGTGATAGTTTTTTATTCCTTTAAGGTGAGCAGCAACATGGTGTAGTCAAAAGGTTGGCCTTAGAAAATTCAAATTCAAATCTTAACACCTCTGCTTAGCAATTCTGTGTTCATTTGGATGTCACCTAATGTTTTATATATCTATTTTTTTCATTTTTAAAATGGAGCTAATAATCCCCAGATCATAGAAATGCTCTAGAAGGGTTACTGAAATAACATATAAATTACCTATCACAGTGTCTGCATTTCTGCCCTTTCCAATTAGTAAATTGGCATAATAATAGTAATAACACCTTCCTTCCTGTGATTATAAAAATTGAATGTGATACATGTGTAAAGAACTCTATAGGGCTATGCTACCTGTTGTTTTAAAGCAATTTTGTTAACAAATGCATTTGTAGAAGAGTCAGAGTTGCACAGCCTTCTGGTCAGTGTGTGTAAAGCCTGAATCCTAGGCCTGCAGAGATAGTGTGTAGAGAAGACAAAGGGGTTTGGCTACTTGTGTCAGTTTAAAGTACATTCTCAGAGGAGGACTGAGTCAGGCAAAAACAAATAAAAATAGGAACTAGTGACAAGAAGGTAAGCTAATAAGATTAGACAAAGGGTAGGAAAATAAGTTGGTGGGCAAAAGATCAATAACTATAGTCATAATTATCACTATCATCCTAAGAGATCTCAACTATTGAGTTCCTTTGTCCTGAACTAGGTTAGGGAGTCTATAAATGTTCCTCTTTAATCTTCACAGCAACCTCATTTCTTTCTATATCTTTTTAGATAGGGAAACTTTATCTCTGAGAGGTTAAACTACTTGCCCAAGATGATGTAAGATGCAAATTTTAAGTGACTGATGTGCCATGTCCTTACTGACTGGAGCAAGACATGTGACGTAGCATGTTTAGATTCAGCTTCTGGCCATCGTTCTGAATTAAGGTTGTACTTGCTGTGTGTCCTTGGGCAATTCAGTTAACTTGTCTGATCCTGAAATGCCACATGTGTAAAATAAGGAAAATGGTACTTTAAAGAGTTGCTCTGTGGGATAAATGGGGTTATAAGTATAAAGTGTTGTGAGGGCCCCAGCATTACCAACATTATGGAGTGAGAAATAGGAGTATACCCAGTAATACAATCTGAGAAAGAGGCATTAGAGAAATAGAGGGAACCCAGGAGACAGTGATGTTTTCCAATGCAAGAAAGAATGTTTCCCAAAGAAAAGAGTGCCCAGCACTGGAAACAAAAAAACTGCAAATAAATAAGAAAATGTGTGAAAATGTTCCCTAAAATGTAGCAGTAAAAATATCACTTGTGACCTCAGGGAGACAGCATTGGGCTAGAAGCCAGATTATAATGGATTGTGAAGCTAATGAAGAGTGAAGACAAGGAAACAGTGAATGGGGAGTACTCTGGCCAGAAATTTGGCTGAGAAAGGAAGAGAGATGAGGCTGTTATTTGAGGAGGAGGCAGTGTGGAAGATTTTATTTTACTTTAGAGTAGGAAGAAGTCAAATAAGTTTGTGGGTAGAAGGATTGAGCACAAGAGGGAAGGTAAATAACAAATATACCAGCAAGAGAGGAGTTTAAAAATGAAGCATGGTTCATAGGGGGCGGGGAAGGGAGGAAATACTCTCTTCCTCTCCTCTCAGAGGAGAAGCCAGAATGGGTCAAAAGAAAGAGAAACTTGCAGACATAGGGAAGGAGGCAGAGTGACATCATGCCTAACAACATCTGTTTTCTTGATAAAGAGGACTGGGGTCCATTTTCTCAACTAAGAATTAGGTACCATAGTAAGGACTTGAGGCAAAAAGGTTGAGGTTTAGAATAGCTGTCCAGGGGATGGGAAGAGTCTCTGACTGGGAAGGAAAGAAGTAATTATACCTTTGAGTGTGGCAGTGAATCATTCAGACCTCAGCTATTCTTGAGAGTCTTGGGTCAATTGTCACTTATTGGTTGTGGCTTCATGAGAGGTTATTACCTCTCATTTCTGTGCCTCAATTTCTTCATCTATAAGACAGAAATGTTATCATGGTATATACCTCATAGGATTATTGTAAAGATTAAATGAGATGTTGCATGTAGAACATTTAACGCAGGGCCTGACATAGAGTTGATCTAGTGCTGATTAAGTATTGGCTGTTATTATTATCTTGAGTCTAGGCATCAGTGTTATTTTTGGCTACCTTCTTTGTGTGGTGGCTAACCTGGGGTCAGGGAACTCATTAAAGAAGGATGAATTCAAAGATAAGCATGTTCCTCCTTGGGCCCACTCATTCAGCTATTTATTCACTCATTTATTCAGCAAAGCTCTATTGGGCAGTAGTATGCTTTAGGTACTGTTTTGCAGGTAGGAATTAATCATTGAAATGACTGATAACTCTGGAAAACTCCAACATTTTAGGGGCAAGTGGAGAAGAATCTGAGAAAAGTTAAAGAGAAAGAAGTGAAGCCAGGAGACATGGTTTCTGTGAAAGTAAAGAGAAGAGAGCCAGTAAGGAAAGGAACCAAACACTTTTCATTGTTTCAGAGAATTCATATAAGAAGATAGGACAGATTCATGGGTTTGATAGCAAGGAATTGATGAGTAACCCTGAAGAAAGCAGAATGTGATAAGTTCAGAAATGAAGAGATGGAGGTTAAGGACTATGGAAAACCTATTCCAGAATATTGGGTCTGGATGGAAAGACAGAATTTAGGGGGAAAAGCTGGAGGGAAAGAGATTGTGAAGATACAAGACAAAAAAAAAGCAGAGCATACAGGAAGAGAGGACACAGAGATTAGTCTGGGACCAGAGAAAGCTCTAAGATAAGAGATAAAGATAAGCTTGAAAGTGGAGATCAGAAGTTGTCTAGAGAGTTCTAGCCCGGTGCTTTTTTATAGCCTCAGTGAAAATGGAGGTGAAGTCATCTATGAGGAGTTTAGAATAGGGTGTATTAGTATTGGGCACTTGAATAAGAGAAGTGAGTTTCCATTTTAGGTAGGTGGAAAGGAAGGTGATTAAGGATGAGAGAAAAGACTGTTGAAATAAGATAGGACCCAGCTTAAGTTAGAAAAATCCCAGAGCTGGGAGTAATACTTTCTTATACCGTAGCTTTCTAAACCAGAATATGCAAGCCTCTGGATGCCATTACCTGAGACATCTGTGACCAAGGTTATCTACAACACATCCTACAGGCTGACTAAAGGGTATTGGGAGTTGATCTTGGTATTCAGGGACATCCCTAGAGATGCCGGAGTCCACAGGGACTGCCACACAAGCCTTAGTGTCTCCTAGTGCCTTCAATCTCTGCTTCTGCCCTGTTTCCAGCCTTCAGAGGGGCTTTATGGACCATAGTTTTCCTGGATAATCATGAGGCTCTCCCATAAGAGTATACTCTGCTGCATTGAACCCTGGAATTAGAGGCTGTTCAGGCTTCTCTAAGACACAGCCAAGGCCAATATTCCCCTGAGTGACCCTAGATAACCTTTGAGAGAGAGTCAGGGGTGGCATCAGGGAGACCTGAATTGCTCACTGGGCCCCAGAAGAACATCTCTGGCCCCATAGATAGGCAGAGGGGAGGCTGGCCCTGTCTATCCTGATGTTAGAGCAGGCTGATTCCAGTAGTGGAGTATAATCAAAGAAACTCTTTACCTGGGATTACTTGGTTTGAATTCATAAAGTGAGTCTTGCCCATGTTAAGAGGAGGGAATGGAGAGAACCCCCAAGAAATGAGCTGGCCCAGCCTCAATTCTACTGCCCAGGTATATCGGGACAGAATGGCTCTCCCATAGAGGGTGGAGCTGACAGCCTTAACTCTACCAACCCCTACATTGCACCTCTGTCCTTAGAGCTGGTGCTAGGGAAAAGTCCAAAATGCCCTGACAATCTCATTATCCTACGTCAGATATAGTGTTTAGGAAAGTCTCTGAGAAAGTGAAATTTGAGCAGAGACCTGGAGGAAGTGAAGGAATAAACCATGCAGATATCTGGGGGAAGAGTTTCCTAGGCTGAAGGAACAGTAAGTGCAAAGACTGAGTGTAGAGTGTGATTTGAGTGTTGGAAAAAACAGCAAGAAAGTCAGTGTGGTGTGGATATGGTGGTCAGGGAGCAGTTGTA
This sequence comes from Vicugna pacos, assembly GCF_048564905.1. Lineage (NCBI taxonomy): Eukaryota > Metazoa > Chordata > Mammalia > Artiodactyla > Camelidae > Vicugna > Vicugna pacos. The sequence continues at coordinate 50,681,728 of NC_133023.1, read as the reverse complement.
GGAGACAAGATTAGCAATAAAGGAGTAGGGTACTTGAGTGAGATGGAGTAGGACATAATGTAGACTATTGCAGACCATTGTTAAAGACTTTGGCTTTTACTCTGAATAAGAAGTCAGTCATTGGAATGGTTTGGAAAACGGGCTGAATTACATTTTTAGAGGATCACTCTGGCTGCTGCACTGAGAAATGACTGGAGTGGAGTAAGGACAAGAGCATGGAGGCCCATTGGAAGCTATGGCAATAGTCCAGATGGAAGGTGATGGTGGCTTGCAACAAAGCATTTGCAATAATGTGCTAAAAATTTGTGGAATTCATAGCATATTTTGAAGGCAGATCTGATTCTTATGCTGATGAATTGTAGAAAAAGAAGAGACAAGGATGATTTTAACGTTTTGGGCTTCATAGGCTTTTGTGACTAGATAAATCAATCCGTATAAAACACTTGAAACAGTGCCTTGCAAGTGCTCGGTGATAATAAGCCACTATTATATTTTTATTGAACTAGTTATGGTGGAGAGCAGTAGTTTCACAGTTGCAGCTTAAGGTCATTTTCCAAATAATAAACCAACAGCCTGTGGACCCTGAAGTTTCCCTGATATTACCATTATCTCAGGCTTCCTCTTGTCCTCCAGGAAGCATCATGGAGTACAAGGAGCCTCTTCATCTCAGTCATAAGATGAATGCCCCATTCATAAGATAAGGGTAGTAATCCCTATCACATAGGACTGTTGTACGCTATTAAGGGGCACATTTGCATGATTTATAAATGTTCAGTAAATGTTGTTTCTTCTCACCTCTTCAAAGAAGAATTCTGATAATGCTGTCTACTAGCCAATGCACCAGCAAATGTCCTTCCAATTCAGTTCACTCATGCCAGTGGCCTTGCATTTAGTTTGCTGAGCACAATCAAATGAGGTAGAAAAGTTTATCTGAGAGCACAAAGGTTGAGTGAGCTCTTGAAGCTGGCTGGGGTTGTTGAAAGGCCCCTAATCCTGACCCTGAAGGATGTTTCCCATCTCAGCTGGAAAGGACTTTAAAAAAAATAATAAAGGCAGCATGGTTGTATCAGATGGGAGAGTACCCCCAGGTTAAAAGGTCCTATTGCTCCCAGCTCACATTTATTCAGCTGTGGAGTTCTTTAACTACTCAAGTGCAACAAATTCAGAGTTCTTCTGACCTCTCCCATTTTGTCCTTTATACTTGTTCTTCTCATTAATTTGTTTATTTCTGCTGCCATGTACCAGACTCCTTCCCAGCCCTGTCCCTCACTAGTTAACACAGGGCAAGTCAGTCTATGCCTCAGTTTTCTTATCTCTAAATAATGAATAAGGAAGGCTAGTTATAAGAGTTAAAAATTAGTTAATATATGTAAAATGTTGAGAATAGTGCCTGGCAGATAGCAAGTGTTCTATAATTGTTAGTTATTAAGTATTAGCTCATTATGCTTACCAGTTAGTGGAAGGAAAAGGACAGACATTAAATGAATAAGCCAATTAACTAATTAAATTATTACAGATTATAATTCAGTGCCAATAAAGGAATAAACAGAGTGCAGCATGCCGGAGGACTGGGTGAGTGAGGCTTATGTGAGGAAATGACACCCTGCCACGAAGATTCAAATCCTCCCTTGGCACCACAGATCTTAACTTCAGCTCCATAGTCTCTCCTGCTTTCATTCCCTCTCACCCTGCTTCAGTCCCTAGAGCTTTTCAGTTCCTTCTATAGGAGTGGCTTGGTCCCGGTTTACCCACCCTTCCCCAACCCCTCCACTCACCTCCCCAACACCTCCACCCTGTGTCCCTCTCAGGGCTGGGACTTCTTTGTGTAGCCACGCCTAGACACTTGAGTAGTCCAATAGCTGCCTCACGGGGGTGGAGAAGTAGGCAAAGCTTGAAAGAAAAGGAGAATGAGTTCTGGCTGTTTTTGCTACACGTGGATGTGAAATGAATCAGAGCAGAGCTTTGACTGCAACGGATTTCATCTATTGAGTGTGGTATGCAGGCTGGGGGCTAAGAGGTGCGGGATTGGTGGGATGTCTGGCCTGTGCTGAGGTACATTTGTCCAGGAATTCCTTTGCTGGAGCAACATACATCCATTTATAGGGTAAGTGTGGAAATACCCTCTAACATGGCAAAATGTCTTAGACCTGTGGGACATAGATCAGGTTAGGATGACACTGTTAAGGTGCTACAAAGTCAGAATGGCTAGGAAGGTTTCCTGTGGCTGTCTGTCTGCCCGTGCATCTGTATCCAGGGTGTACTGTCTAAGGTGCCAGGGACCTGACCTAATACCCTGGAAAGCCATTTTTCCCGAGGTAGGCTTTTACTGGACCCAGATGGCCTCTGGGAACATGCCTGAACATGTCCAACCACCCTGAGTATCTGGGGTTGTGAGATAAGGAAGAGAAGGAGGTTTTAGGAGCTTAGGGGAGGGAGGGGTTGGATCAAGTTTGTGAAGCATCCTGAGGGAAGTTGAGCCTCTGGACTACCCACGTGGCCCCTGGGCAAGTTAGGGCTTGTATAAAGAGCTTTCAGGCTCTATTTGGGGGCTTTCAGTCTGCACCCTCACCCACCCAGCTGGGTTTCACTTGATCCCTCACTCCTGGAAACTGAGCCCAGGGCAGTGATATTTTGATCCTGCCTTACTCCAAACACTGGCCAAGGCCAAGTCAGCTGTGAGAACTGGGGGACAAGAAGAGACTCGCCAGAAACCGGGCTAGGGAAGCAGAGACTGCAAAGTCTGATTTGGACAGGTGTTAGCAGCATTGGCCAACATTTATGTCATGCAGGGTGGCTAAGAAAGAAGAGTGGGGGGGAATCTTTCCCTCATGACTCTCCTATCTCCTCCTTCACCCCAACATGCCTTTAATTCAACATAACAGACTTACTGGTCATCTATTCTGTGTCACTACTGCATGAGACAGACAGTTGGCTAAGACTGTGGATGTGCCCATTGGGACCTGAAGATCTCATCATGGGTATAAGAACAAAGAAATATAACACAAGATAGCTTAAAAGTTCAGTCAGAATGCTTCTATGTTGTCAAGTAAGGATCACATCAAGTTGAGCCAAGGAAAAAGCAGAAAGTTTTTTTTTTAATTGTTTTTTGACATTGTAATTCCTTTCAGGGCTCCAGAGCCAGACTATTTGAGTTCAAATCCCTTCCCTACCATTTATTAACTTGTATGACATTGGACAAGCAGAATTACTTCCTACTCTCTGAATTCTGGTTTAAACTAGGTTAAAATGGGGATAATAATAGTTTACTTTATCAAGTTTTTATGAGGATTAAGCTAGAAAATCCATGTAAAATTCTAGTACACACTTAGCACAGTGGCTGGACCAAAATAAGCACTCAATAAATGTTAACTATTACTATTATTTAAGATGGACCATGACGCACAGCTAGGATTTCAACAGGTGGAGATAGGAGAGAAGGCAGTCTAAGCAGAAAGAAAAGCAGGAACAACTGTTTGGAGGCAGGGAAGCTCGAGGCATGTGAAAAGAACACTGGCTGAACTGGATTTTAGAGTACAAATTAGGGAAAAAGTGGAAGTTCAAGTTGCCATGGTAGATTGGTGGCAAATTATGGAAGAATTTTGGATGCTAGACTTTTCTGTTTGATTTGGCATATGGTGGAAAGCCAGCCTTTGAAAATTTCTAACCTAAAGGAAAAAGCCAAATATGTGTTTCAAGAAGAATAATCTGGCAAACATGAGTTCACTGAATTGGAATAAGAAAACATGAGAGGTGGATAAACCAGATACAGAGAGGGAATGATACCCTGGAACTGAGGTGTTGGCTGTGGGAATAGAAAAGTGGAAATGAGTTTAACAAGACATCACAAAAGTTGAATCTGTAGAACTTAGAAGTTGATGATTTATATGAGATTGGAAAAAGAGGGATGAGAGAATCAGTATCTCTTAGGATTAGTTTAGACTTTAAAAAGGTTGTATATTCCAATCCCAATTCCATGTACTTCTGTAGAAAGGATATCTACTTCCTGAGTTAGACACAGCTTGTTCAAGTCCTGGGTCTGCTACTTACCTGCTTTTTGTGATCCTAAGCATATTATTTATCCATCATTCCCAATCAAGATCAGTATGATATTCATAGGGTATTTAGAAATATGTGTGTGGAGTGTGTTTTTTCTTTTTTCACACAAAGAATGAGGTACTACTGCACTTAGTGCCAACCAGTTTGATACAGCAAAGCATCATTCCTCTAAGCCCAGTGAGAAATATTGAACTTCTCCAATCCTCAGTTTGGAGGAAGATTAGTATCCATGTCATAGTTTTGTTGGGAGGATTAAAATAAATAATTCCTGCAAAGTATCTAGCACAATATCTGGCACATAGTAGGTTTTCATGAATCATAATTTTCTTTCACCCCAATTGACTTCACCTTGTAAAATTCTGGCTAGTCTCTGCCTGAATCCTTTCAAAGCGTATGTACTTACTGATCTCTGAGGGAGTCCATTCCCTTCATATAAAGCCTTACCTCTTCAAAAGTTCTTCTTTCATTAAGTTGAACTCAGTATCCCCATGGCTTCCAGGGGTTCTAGTCATTCTCCGTGGGGCCATTCAGAGTAGTCTGCTTGTTCTCTTCCATGATAGTTCCTTAGAGATCTGAAAACCAAATACCAGATACCTCTGGATCTACCATTCCCAGGTCAAAAAGCCCAGCTCTTCCATCATTCCTCATACAGTATGGTGTCAAATCAAATAAGACTCAGGTTTTGAGTTATATAAATTGGGGTGATGGTGGTGCCATCAAACTGATGGGAAACACTAAAAAAGGAACAAGATGGGTGAATTTGAGGAGTTCCTTTGTAATTTATTATTTCTTAAGTACCCACTATGTGCTGAGTACTTTCAAATCCATCATCCCCCTGATTCCTCACCCTAACTAAAGAAATTCTAGGTCTTCTTGTCTTAATTGTGCAAGTGGCCAAATAGGCAGGCCCCCCAAAAATGAAACTTGCCAGGGATCATTTAGTTAGTAAGTGTCTGAACCAAAACTGGAAGCCAGATTTTTCTTACTCTATGGTTAATTTTTTTTTCATTTTGTCCACAGCTATTTCAGTTTAAGATATAGGCTGGGAAATTAGGCCAACTTTGGCAGAAGGAGACAAGAGAAGAATTTATCCTCTAATGATCTTACTAATTATTCCTTCTTTGAAGGGCCTCATTTAAAGAAGCTCTTTAAGGGGGACAAAAGTCCCTAGTCCCAGAAGGGAGGTAAGCAATACCTCTACCTGAGGACCCAAGGTAGGCCCCAAAACCCTTCTTTAGATATCTTCTTGGCCTACTCCACTTGAATGCATCTTTTGGAGACATTCTTCAGAGCTGACCATTGATATTGAAGCAGAACCTATTTTTCTCTGTTTTCTTTCTGGAGACTAGCTCCATCCATCATTTCTCCCTTGGACACTTAACAGAGGGATGTGAACCAGTTTCACAATCAGTCTGTAAAATGGAAAGAATTATTATTCTGTGTTCATGGGAGATATAAGGATGACTATAGTTTGTTTTAGATTAGAGTTAACTGTATATGTTTTCTATGTTCCTCACAAGACTATGATTTCCTAAAGGTAGAGAAGATACTTCATTTACCTCTGGATTTTCCTGTCATCACTAAGTCCTAACAGAATGCCTGACATAGAAGGTATTTGTCAGGTGTTTTTTGAGTGACCAGAAATTCATGCTTCCCATGTCAAGGTGACTGCAGGTATGATATCATTTAAGTACCCCAAAAGATATCATGGCAGTCTCAGAAATAAATTGTCATGAAACATATATGGTAGAACCAAAGAGTAAAATATCTTCACTTCCAAGAGGTTGTTAGTTACCCTTGTGGATAAGCCAAAGGAAGTGGGCAGCATCACTTCCTTTCCATGAGCCACTTCTCCTTGACCCAACTCACCCTTTAAAAGTATTCCTTTGAGTGTAAAAGGAGCCAAGATTAGGCTCTGGGAGTGTGTGTAGTGGGGAAGAGAAGCTAGAGTCTTGGTAATATACCTACTGAGTAATCAGTCAGTCCTAAACCTGGGCCCACCCCTCTCTTTAATTATGGAAAATAGACAAGCCACTGGGCCCTGAAAATGAACACTTGGATTCTAGTCCCAGCTCTGCCACCGACCAACTACATGACTTTGGGGAAATTCTATCACTTCTGTGAGCCTCAGTCTCCCCATCTGGATCATCAAAGGAATGAGGTTAGATTGTCTTGAAGAATCTTTTTGGAATTCCATGACAGTATGTGCTCAATTAGCTGGTGGTTTGAAGTTTTAACCAGTTGCCAAAGAGGAGAAAAAAATAAACTATAATACATTGTGCTGTCATGTGAGTACTGAAGTGCCTGTTACTAAAGGAGTTCAAGTAGATATGGATAGTATTTCTTTATTGGGCAACAGAAAGATGGGACTAAGATGAGTTTTAAGCTCCCATCTAATTTTAAGATTGTGTGATTCTGAAAATTGTCTTATAAAATGTGCATTTACATGTGAGATCATAGGCTTCTTGTTATATCAGTTTCACTTTTCCCCTGCTGCACCACCACCTTTCTTAAGTAGGAAATATTTTGGCATCAATATCTCATCCTGTACAGACAGGCTTCATTCTGTGAGATTCTCCAATTCCTATTGGAAAGATAAATAGTCCTGAGATATGCTTGCAAATGGCCATCAGTTTGTATGTCTGCTTCTTTAGAATATTTCATTCCATGGCCTATGAGGAAGGGATGGTATACATGATAAAATTTAGATTGTTGTGGGAGAAAAGGCACTGTTCTTATTGACAACTTCAGAGAGATAGCTATTCCAGATTGTTTGGTAACTTGGACAGAGTGGAGAGAATGTGGGGCAAGACCAAAAAAATCATTAATAAAAATAGGAAATAAAAACACTGTGTATGTATGACTGAAACATTATGCTGTATACCAGAAATTGACACAACATCGTAAACTGACTATACTTCAGCTAGAAGCACATTTCCTCAAAATAAAGAAAAAGAAAAAGAAAAAGAAAGAAATGAAAGAAAAGAGCATTTGACTGAGTTTTATCTAGTTTCTAGCCCTGCAAAGAAATCATACTGTGAATCCAATTTTCAGCTGCAGGAACTTAGCCAAAAGTATATCCCCCTTGGGAAGCTAATGAATATCCACTCCCCAGCACTGCTGATAGTGTAACTAATTTTTGATGATACCATAATTTCATGGTATCTTGTGGTGATCAGCAAATGAATATGACTCACTTTAGCTAGGAACACTATGGAACAAAACAGGGGCTTTGGATATTGGTTGTTCATCTGGCCTATGGTTTGTCTCCAATGCCCTTTACACCCCAACTTTGGGTGGAATAGAAACAATAGTCATAGCAACCCTTTACATGTGTAGCACAGTTTGGAGTTTCCAGAGCACTCACACATACATTATCTCGTCTTTCCCTTGAACATCATCCAGAATAGTTTCTGTACCTTTGCTCCCACTTGGGAAGACTATTTCAGCAATCATTAAAATGATATTTTCCCCCTCATAATCAGACCAAAGACTTCTGGCCTTAATTTCATCCCATTTCTTTTATTAATTATATCACTATATTCTTGGCTGCATAATTCTTTTCTCTCCTTCCTTTAACATTTTTTTTCAGCAGTTGCCAGACACTAACCAAATATTTATATATTTTTTAGGTTTTCTCCTTCTAAATTTACAGTCTTTTAAGTTATGTTTGTCTTTTTAGGTTCATGCTTTTTTCTTGTGAATATATGTGCTTCCACATGTTTTGAAAGGGAAACATTTCAACTCACATGGTTAACATTTGCTTTTGGCTGAATTGAGATAGTCAAGTTCAGCTGTTTATTAATTCTATCTGTACAGTGACAATTGCTATTAATAAAATTTTCTTTTTCTTTTTCTACCCCAGCATCTTTATTCTTGCTGAGGCATTATTTGTTGTTCTGTACACTGGAGTAAAGTAAATATGTGTGGTACAAGGCAAATAGATGTGGCTTCTTTAGTTTTTCACAGCTTCCTTCATTCTCTTCTGTTGCTGTACTAATCCTGACGTTATTGGACCAGACATTGCTATCACTAAGTTGAAATTCTTCAGCCTCTTTGGAAATGGAAAGAGAAGCTTCCTAAAAACTGTAACAACCACCTATGATATCTGAATTATTTCAATTCCATACACCTATTATAATATACTCAAACATTAAAAGGCAATTTACTGTGTTCGCATACCCACAAAATAATGCATCTCCAGTCCTGATACTCCTTCACATCCCTGTACCAACAGCTGACACTGTTGTTCACCTTTTACTTCTTAAAACTTTGTCCTGTACTATCCCATCCAGGGTCTATTCTTTCTTCCCTGGATTCCACTTCTTGATTGCTTCTGGCTGTTCTTCCAGCTTCATGTATGGATGTTCCTTAATGTTTTATTCTTGGCATTTTTCTTTACTCATCCAAGCCTCTGCCATGACTTACCTAGGCCAATGGTTCTCAACCTCACAGAAGTTTTAATTTATTTGTTATAGGACATAGGTATTTTTAAGGTACCCCAGATGATTCTGATTTGCATCCATCAGAATCAGGGTTTTTTTTTATGCACTTGACCTATCTCTCTCCCCAAGCTATGTTCTACCTATTTTAATTGCCTGCTGAGCACTACCACTGACATGTTCCTCTCTTTCCATCTGTCCATACTTACTTTGAAAAATTGAGTGAATTATTTTTTTTTCTGACAAGCAAGTCCCCTTTCACACGCTTTATGACCCTGAGGTTCTCCTGGTTTTCTAGGTAGAAACCCTCAGAATCTTCTCTGACTCATGTCTTTCTCTTGGCTCTCATGTCTAAACAATTATAAGGTCCTATTGACTTTCTTTGTAAGAGCTATGTCTCCCACCATCACTTCATTTTTGTTCCTGTTGCTACCATCTTTGTCCTGGCCCTTATCTTCTAGGGCTTGAGCAGGAACCCTGTCTAGCCATTCTTTAAAGAACACATTAATGTTTAGAAAATACATTTTTGCCAACCTAAAATATTACTGATAAAATATTAAATTTAAGTGACAGCCTGGGAGAACTTCCATTCCCTATTTTAGAATTCAATACTGTCTTGGAAAGCATGCAAAACTCATGGGTCTTAAGTTACCTGTGAGTTCTGGCTTTATTTCTTACTAGTTAAATACATTTAAAGATACTATTTTTTTCTTTTTGAGCCTCTAGTTTTTAATCTATTAATTGGTAATAATAATCCACGACTTACTCCCAGGGTTATTGGAAGGAACTTTTGAGCTAACTGATGTGAAACCCTTTCAAACTGTGAAGATTATTACCATTATTCTGTAGATGTTTACCATTCACTCATCCAACAAATATTTATTTAGTGCCTACTATGTGCCAGGCACTGTTCTAAGCATGGGGGATGAAGTAGTGAACACAAAAGGATCATGATCTCATGGTGTTTACATTCTGGTTGGGGGAGAAACAGGCAATAAAGAAGTAAGATATAAAGTATGTCAGGTGGTCATAAGGGCTGTTGAGGAGAATGAAACAGGAAAAGGGGATAGGAAATATGGAGAAATATGGAGGAAAGTTGCAGTTTTAAAAGAGTGGTCAGAGAAGCCTCGCTAAGAAGATGTTATAAGATCAAACAACTGGAGAAAAGGAGGGTAGCCATGTGGTATGTGGTGAAAAACATGCTTAACCAAGGGAACAATGACTATGAAGTCCTTAAGGTGAGAGCATTTGAGGTCAGTTTGAGGAATAACAAGTGGGATGGCATGACTGGACTTAAGAGAATAGAGGAAGAGTAGTAGATCATGGGGCAAAGAGGTAATGGGGAGGTAGACAGATCATCTGTGGCCTCATTGGCCATTATAAGGACTTTAGTTTTATTGAGTGTGGTGGAGAACCATTAACGGATTTTGAGGTTGGAAGTAACATGATCTAACATGTTTTAAAAGAACCACTCCATCTTCAGCCCTTTAGACTCTATTGCACATTCTTTCCAGAAAAAAAAATGGGAAAGCCCCAGGTTACTTCCTCTCCAAGTTCCCTCTGAATGTGGGGGAACAGAAAAAACTTTTTTCTGATTACATCTTGTATTCTGGCAAAACAGAGAAGAGCCAAAAAGACCCCTTAAAACAGTGATTTTCAAAGTTGGCTGCACAAAAGAATCACCTGGTGAATTTTAAAAATTCCAAATACAGCAGAATCTCAGGAATGAGCCCCAAGTATAAGTGTTTCTTGAAGCTCCCAAGGTGTACCCTATACTGAGAACCACTAGTCAAAGAAATTGGCCACACCTTCAATGGTACGATTGGGGACCATGAGTCCGGCACTAGGGAGGAACATGCTTCTGATGGTAGAGTTGGGCCTGGGACCTCTCACCATACTGAGGAATGCAAAATTCACAAATACCGGGGCAGGAGAAAGATACGATGCTTAATGGTTTGGAAGCAGGTTATGGGCAAGAGAAAGCTGGGATAGGAGTGGCTCTGGGCCAGGCCAGGAAAGAGAAGGCTGAGAGACAGCACCAAATTGATAAAGCAAATCTGGATTATAGGCCAAAGATCTGGAAATGATGAGGACATTGCATAGATTAGAAGCTTGATTTTCAAAGAAAGTAGTGTTCTCAAGGCCAGGCTGAGCAACTGCTTTGATTTTTGCCAGTCCTCTGTATGTGGATGACAGGGTAGGCTCATAAGGAGAGGACTGGGTAGGGCATGGACCAGCTGCTGTCTTCCTCATCCTCTTTAATCCCACACCTCCTGCACTGCCCAGGCAAAACAAATATCTTCCATGAAGTCCTGAGTTCTTAATTTAGACCTATCATCCTGTTCTGCCTACCCATCCTAGATTGAGAGAGCATGTTTCACCCCACAGGCATGTGCAAGTTGAGAAGAGCAGCAATCGCAAGCTACAGCCAGAGGCAGCTGCACTGGCAGCAGTTTGAGTACCTAACATTCAGCAGAAACTTGGCCAACATCAATTTTTCAGGGAAAAATGAGCTAATGTGGGGATTATAATTAATGTCAGACTCATTGCTTCTCCTTTTCGCTGTCAACTTGCATTTTTATTCTTCTAGGTTATTTTTCAGGGAGATAATCAGGACAGGGGGATGGACAGGGTGAGCAGCAACATGACAGAGACAGACAAAATAAGGAGACATTCTAATCATCATGCCATTTGTCAGCTCCCCTGGTTAAACCCAATCAGCACTTACTAGATAAATTTGGGTGAAAAATTCACATTTGGAGGCATATATAAGAATATTCATAGTACCCTTTTAAAATTTTAATTTGGAGAATAGCTTAGGCAATATCTATTAGAATGACACAGGGTATCACAGTGTTAAATAAAAAATTGAAGAACCAGCTTTTTAAAAAATTGAAACATAATTTGCATACCACAAAATTCGCCTTTTTTAAAGTGTACAATTTGCTGTTTTTTAGCATATTCACCAAATTGTACAACCATCATTACTATCTAGTTCCAGACCATTTCATCACCCCAAAGTGAAACTCACACCCAGTGGGTAGTTATTTCCCATTCTCTCCTTACCCCAGCCCCTGACAACTACTGGCCTACTTTCTATCTCTATGAATTGCCCATCCTGGACATTTCATATAAATGGAATCATGTAATATTTTTCCTTTTGTGTAACTTCTTTCACTTAGCATGATGTTTTCAAGGTACATCCATGCTGTAGTATGTATCAAGTACTTCATTTCTTTTTCTGTCAGAATAACATTTAATTGTGTGGATACACCACATTTTGTTTATCTATTTATCAGTTTATGTACATTTTAGTTGTTTCTACTTTTTTGGATTTTATGAATAATGCTATTAGGAACATTTATGTACAAATTTTTGTGTGGATGTACATTTTCAATTTTGGAGGGTATATTACCTAAGATTGGAATTGCTAGGTCACATAGTAACTTTATGTTTAACATTTTGAGGTACTTCAAAGGCATTTTCAGACTGTACCACTTTCCTTTCTCACCCGAAATATATAAGGGTCCCAATTTAGCCACATCCTTGTCAACACTTAATTGTCCCCTTTTTTAAATTACACCCACCCTAGTAAGTGTGAAGTGGGATTTCATGGTGATTTGATTTGCATTCCTCTAATTGATAATGATGTTGAGTATCTTTTCATGTCCTTGGCCATTTTTATATTTTCTTGGAGCAATGCATATTCAAATTCTTTGCCCATTTTAAGTAAATTATTTTTCTTTTTATTGTTGAGTTGTAAGATTTCTCTTTATGTTCTATATATATCTTATCAGATCTCAGTATTTACAGTTTTTTTCTCCCATTATGTAGGTTATCTTTTTATTTTCTTGATAGCATCCTTGAAGCACAAGAGTTTAAATTTTGATTAAGTACAATTTATCTATTTTTTTTCCATTTTGTTGCCTTCTTTCTGGTGTTATATCTAAGAAACCATTGTCTAATCCAAGTTCCTGAAGATTTACACCTACATTTTTCTTGTAAGAAAGATTTTTAATCATATAATTTTGTTTTCTTATTAAAAAACACTCTTTTAAGAGTTTTATATCATTCATTTAGGGCTTTAGTCCATTTTGAGTTAATTTCATATACGGTGTGAGGTAAGGGAATGATTTGATTCTTTTTCATGTGGATACCTAGTTGTCACAACACCTTTTTTTGAAAAGCCCGTTCCTTTCCCATTTAATTTTCTTGGCACTCTTTTGGAAAATCAGTTGATCATAGCATAACAACTTTATTATAATGGCCACAAATTAGAAACAGCCCAATGTCCATTAACCAAAAAAATTTATAAATAAACAGTAGCATGTCCATACAATGGTATACTACATAGCAATGGTAAGGAATGAAAGTTGGTACACACAACATAATGGATAAATCTCACAGACATTACATTGAGCAAAGAAAATCAGAAACAGGATACTGGTCTTATGTGAACCCAATTTTTATGAAGTTCAAGGACCAGTAAAACTAATAATAGTGACAGAGGCCAAAATAGAAATTACTTGGGAGAAGGGAGTGGCATTGACTGGGAAAGGACATGAAAGAGCCTGATGAGGCAATGCAAAAGTTCTGTATCATTATCTGGATAGTGTTTGTTTGAGTATATACATAGGTCAAAATTTTATAAGCCTGTCTATATTGCAGCAGTTTGGAGGATTCAGACACATCTTCTGTGATACCTTAAAAATGTATCTAGCTGCAGTTATGGGACATCTCAGAGAGCTCTGATTTTCTCAAAACCTAATTATTCTCTCACCTTCTCTTAAAATAAAAAGCCAGTTACATGTGCCACCGGACACTGCTGAACAGAGGGAAGAATTTGGCATAAGGTCTGAGTTTGTCCCTGGATAATTACATTTAACCATTATTAGACAATTTTACCCATATAACCTGATTTCTGCAGAACAGACCAAATTCTATGTGGTTTTCTTCTCTTTAAAAAATGCAACTTGTTAAACTTATAATAAAAGACAATTTAATTTGTGTGTTTTAGATAAACAGTTTGACAAAAGAGAGAGAAAAAAAAAAGTCCTTTGTTCATCCCCTGAGGCCTTATATGGGGATTTGGCAATAAGCCTACCTCGCATAGACATGGGTTTCAAAGCAAGGTTAGAAGGACATGTTAAGATTCATGTCACATGACATTTATTAGATGGAAGGGGCTCTGGATACCAAACAGAATAGGGTGTCTCATACACCCAAAGGTGAACCATGGAGATTTCAGATGCCTATATCAGGATCTTATCTCAAGGGCAAGGCTGCTCTTTGGCTCCTGCCAATACTTTTCTGTTTTTATGGGCTAGGAAAGGATACAGGGGAGTTGTCCAGACCAGTATGCTGGCCCTGTGCCCATGACATTTAATTCCCTTGTCATCAGGGCTATGAGAACACTGCTAGTTTTTGTCCTTAATGAGAAGGGTGGGTAGGGAGGGGAACATGCCTACTGAGGCTGACATTACGGGCCAGTAATCAAAACAGCATCGGGGGCATCTTCAGCTTGTGCAAAAATTGATTTTGTAGCCTACTTTCATTTGCATGAACAAATGGGAAAGAATGGCCCAGTTGATGGTGGGGAAAGGTGCATTCAAGCAAGGATGTCACCCAGGATGACTTACCCTATTGCTACTGGGGACTTTTGAGGGGAGGAGTGATGATCTCTTGAGGTACATATACACATTCTTCTCTCTTCTGACTGGAAGCAGACACTTAGGACTTTCTATACTTTGAGAAGCCACCTGAAGTTCACCTCGGTGTGAGGTTAAGGAGTGAGAAAAATAATCTTACTCTGCCTTCTTTTTGAGTAGTGCAAGCCCCATATATATCAGTTACTTACATTAAAATTCATTTTTGTAGAAAGCTATCTATTTGCATCCTTAACTCTGTCATATTTTGTATAACTTTTCTAATCCTTCAAAATGAATTAGTAGACCTTAGCTCATTTAACCCTCCCAAGAGCTGTATAATATGGATGAGGAATATACTGTCCCCATTTTTCAGATTAAGTAACTGAGGCCAGAAAAGATAAAGTGACTCTTCCAAGCTCATAGGTTAGAAGGAAGAAGAGCCAAATAAGTTGACCAACCATCCCAGTTTGCCTGAGGCTGTCCCAGTTTTAACACTGAAAATCCTATATCCTGAGGAGGCTTCTCAGTCCTAAGCAAGTCCTGGATGCTTGGTTTGCCTATAGCCAGGATAGAACCCATATCTCCCAACTCTCAGACCAAATGCTAGTACCACTGCCCTATGCCATCTGTATTACGAGGACTATTATATGAGTAGTGTTTCCCCTTCTCTACACCTTAGTGCATCAGGACATTTCTTCATGCTAGGTCACCCTCCTCTCCTCCCACTCTTCCAAGGAAAGAAGCAATTGTAGCTAGTTGTCCTCAAAGGTACTTAAGAAAGTTTTGGCAAAGGAGAACCATGCTTTAGCTTTCTCATCCACAAAAGAATGATGATAATCTCTATATTACTTACCTCACATGGATGTTGTGTGGATCAAATATAATGGGTGTGAAAGTGCTTTCTAAACTGTTAATAGCTGGTCACATGTGAGAGACTGTGGTTATTCTCTACCCCCTAGACAGAAGCCAGTTCCTTGTATTATCATTTTCTTTCCAGTTAAGCAAGTGGTACAGCCACTAACTGTGTGAACTTTGGTGAATTCCTTGGACTCTGGGTCTCATTTTTCTTATATGCAAAATTGGGCTAATAATAATTTTTGACGCAATTGTTTTAATGATTAAATGAATTATTACACATAAACCATCTAAGTGATCCTGGCACATGATCAGTGCTATATATGAACCAGCAGTTTTGGGTTGGCTTCCTCAATCTCTATAACCCAGAACCAGAGACTAGATTAAGAGGATCCATAAACCAAGTGACATGGAAGCCACTACTTACTTTGCAATCCCTTTCCATTAGCTCCCTAGTTTTTATGTTCTATACCCACAGCCTTCCCATCATGGATTGCCAAGAAAATGAATACTGGGATGAATGGGGACGGTGTGTTACTTGCCAATTGTGTGGGCCTGGACAAGAGCTCTCCAAGGTAAGTCTGCCTAGTCAGGGTACTTATTTCTGTCACATCTTAAGAATCTGTCTGGAAACCGAGAGGATCCAGGATTAGGACAGTCAGCCCCATTTGTGGCTAATCCAGTTTAGCAGACAAAACATGGAATCAAAAAATTATGACAATAGCATTCACAGCTCCATTAAGAAGTCAATCTGGAAGGATCATGGTCAGGGGAAGTTTCCATGAGATAATAGGGTATATCAAGAGGAGATGTGGAATGCAGAGACTTAAGAAAACTATTTGGTATTAGAGACATTGTCAAATAAAATAGGACCCACCTATTTGGGGTTCAGCAGTCAGGTACCAAGTCTGTGGAATGGGAAAGAGAGAAGAACTGAGAAGGCTGAAGTGTAGCCTCTGCCCTAGAGGGACTGGGCCACTGAGGAAGCTGTGCAAGAGAGCATTCATGAATGCACAACTAGGGAAGGTCTAGAATCCCAATTAGCAATAAGGGTCAGAACAAAACAACCCACAAGGCAGGGATTTTATACTCAGCCCTGGTTTGCAAAGCTGGAACTGCTTAATTGTTCCTGTTTCAGGTCCCTATTAGTCCCAGAGCCTGGAGGTGGTGTTAAATTTAGGGTGCAACTGGGACCACAAAGGCTGGGAGAAGACAGCCAGCAGATTTTTCCCCAAATTTACATCTTATTTTATGCAGCTGTTCATCAATTTAGCAATCACTTATTGAACACCTACAAAGTGGCAGGCCTGGTTGTAGGCACTGTGGCTATGGCAAAACAAAAATCTTTGCCCTCATGAACCTTACCTTTTAATTAGTGAAGCAAACAATGAATGAGATACATACATAGACAAATGAAGAATTTAGACATAGAGGTATGACAAGAATTAAATTCCAGTGATCTGATACAGGGTGACTGGGTGGCTACTTATATCAGGTAGCATGGGAAGGACTCCCTAAGGAGGTGCCTTCTGGGGAGAGGATGCTAGTGCAGAGTTCCAAGGTAGGAATGAACAAAGCACATTCAAGGAATGAGAAGGTAAGCATAGCTGATGATTGGTGAGTGAGGGCAGAGTGGTACATAATGAGTTCACAGAGGGCGGTATGGGTCAAACCATGGGGAGTCTTGAAGTTTACGATGAGAAATTTTCATTTTTTCCTAAATGCACCAGGAACACTTTGGAGGGTTTTAGGTAGGAGAGTGACAATCGTCTGACTGAAAGAAAATACTGCAGTTATTTATCCCACCTCCTTCCTACCTCCCAATTTCACAAATGAAGAGGCTGAGGCCCAGGGATATCAACAAGCAAGTACTAAAATTTTAACTCTTTACACGTAATATTCTGTACAACAGTGGGGTGCCCACATAGTTAATAAGGGATCCCAAGACTAAAAAGTTCATCAGAGATCAGATCAGGCCGGATGTTAGGATGCACCCAGTAGAATAAGCTGCTTGGCTTGGGAAAAATATCTATTTTAAATCACATTGATTTTCATGATCAAGTCTCTGCACTCCCATAAGAACAATATCTTAGAAATGTTCCTGTCATGTACATGGCCTTTACATTTAAAATAATCCATATTTACAAACCTGAGCTTCTCCAAGGGAGAAAAATAGGTCTTTCTGTCAAACTGCTGTTAACCAAACTCTCAAAAAGTGGCCCATGATGAAATGTACATTTGTCTAAACACCACTCTAGTTGCTGTTTATTTCGGCACCACTAGAAAGCTCAGAGAAAATGAATGAATTACAATATTGTGCTCCTGCAACAGCTTTATATATAAACAGCCTGTACTTGTATAGCATTCTGTACTTTGTAAAGAGCTTTCATGTGCATTATCTCATTTGGCTTTCAGTTCCACCAAGAAAATATTGTAAGCCCCATTTTATATGATGAAACTAAGACTCAAAGTGGATATGTGACTTGTTCAAAGTCACAATGGTTCAGTAAAAATAAACATGAGCCAAATACACATGGGTTTGACTCCCAGCTTTGCTATGGGCAAAGTAGTTAATCTCTGACTCAATTAGGGTGTACTAAGTTAAAAGTAACATAAAACTTAACAATGACTTGAACCATAAACACATTTATTTATGTAATGAAATATGGAGGCAGAGAGACTTGTGGTTGGTTGGGCAGATCAACAATGTTGTTAAGGACCTAGGCTTTTTTTAATCCTACATCTTGGGCATCTTGCTATTTTGTCCTCATGCTTGTGGCCTCTTGGATGCCATAACTCAAAGCGTTATATCTTCACAACATAGTCAGGAAGAAGGGGCAGGGACAAAGTAGCTTAATTTTTATTAGAGAAGAAGTTCTTTTTCCCAGAAGCTCCCCTGCAGATTTCCCTTTCTATTTTAGGGGCCGAACTGGGTATTATAAGTATCTTTAAATTGTCAAGGGATGCTAGGATATGAGTACCTGTCAAACAAGAATGGGATTGTCACAACTGACTAAGATTAATCAAGAATCAAGTTTTGAGGCTGGTCACCTTGCCACCCAGGATGAAATCAGTATTATGTTAGTAAGAAAGCAAATGGACAATGATTTTTGGATAAGCAGCTAACAGCATCTGAAACAGTCTTGTTTTTATAAGTTTTTTTTATTTAGTTTCAAAGTTCACTCATGTGAATTGTAAACACCACTGTAAATCTTTAGAGAAAATCAGCACTATATCCTTGGGACATATTTTTATAAGTATAATTATCAAGCTAAAAAAGCATACAATTTTAAGATTCCTGTAATATATTAGCATTTGTGAACTTTTTTTACTAATTTTTATTACAATTACATTCACTTTTAACAGTGCATGGGATTCTTATATCTCAGAAGCCTTACCACCCATAAATAATTCATGTTTCTATTACCTATTATTTTATGTCTTTGTTTATAACATTAAATTACTATTTTGTGAGGACTTTATGATAATTTGTTTACTTTTTTTCCTATTTGATAGGGGAAAATATCACCTTTTTTATGTTTTGTCTATTTCCAATTTTGTGAACTGTTTCTGATTGCTTGTTTTCCTGTTCTATTCATTGTTTATCGTTTATTCTTTACTCATGTAAGGCACCTGAGTAGACAAACATATAGCAGAATATGGAGTATTTTTTAACTGTTTTATATAGTGTGTAATATTTTAAAAAATCAGAAATGATTTTGAATTTTATTTCATCTTCATCTCTTGACTATTTCATATATTTACTCTCTGATATTAATTGGATGACATATATTAATAACTTCCAAAAATTAAAATATCTTGCATCCTCACGATAAGCCATTTTTATTGTGATTTGGGGTTAAATGCCTTCTTATGTTTTATAAATTAACATTTTATTTATAATAAATCAATACTCATAGCATTATCAGCATCAAAATTTGTATCAGAGCAGTGCTAGCTTAGTAAAATTAATTAAGAAGATCAGTGTTTTTCTGGTTATAAAACCGATTAGTAGCAAAATATTTTGATCATTTGAAAGAAGTTTCTCTGCTTCATCATTAGGAAAGAAAACTTTCAATATAATTTTTTCATGATAATTTCTTCCTTTTTAACTTCCTAAGAAAAGTATCATCCATTTGTAGTCAAGAAATTATTATCATGGAAAATTGGATAATGTTATGACAATCTCTGCTTTTAATTGGTGTCTTTAGACCATTTATATTTAAGGTAATTATTGATATGTTAGACCTAAAGCCTGTCATTTTATTTTATTTTTTTCTGTTTCTTGTTCTTCCGTTTGTCTTTTCTTGCTTTCCTGTGGGTCACTTGGACTTTTTTTTAGGATTACATCTTGATTTATTTGTAGTATTTTTGTATAGTTTTCCTCAAAGTCATTCTGGGTGTTACAGTATGCAGATGTAGCTTAACATTCTCCACTGGCATCAACATCTTTCCATTTTGAGTACAGTATGAAAGCATTATTTCTACTTAGATTATTTTCCCCACTTTCAAATATCATTGCTTTGAGTATCAGATAATTTTGTGATTTTTTTTCCTTTAATCATTAAACATGATTTATAAAACTCATAAGGACAGTTTATTGTATATACCCATATTTTTGTTTTTCCAATATTCTTCTTTTTCCTTCCTAATACTTCAAAATTCCTTCCTCTATCATTTTATAATTTTCTGTTTGAAATTTACTGGCTGTTTGAAGATTCCCCTTTAGCCATTCTTTAAGGGTAGGCCTACTAGTAACAAATTCTTTTAGTTTTCCTTTGCCTTAGAATGTCTTTATTTTCCCTTAATTCCTGAAAAAATGTTTCACCAGATATAGAATTTGCAATTGTGACAATTCTTTTCTTTCAGCATTTGAAAAATATTCACCACTTCCTCCACGTCTCCATGGCTTTCAGATATAAACCCATTATCATTCCTATTGGTATTGTCTTTAGGTAACTCATTTATTTATAGCTACTTACAAGATATAGTTATTCTCTTTGTCTTTAGTTTTCATAAATTTCATTATAATCTGTATTTCTGTACTTTTCTTTGAATTTATTCTATTTAGTAATCACTTATTCTCTTGAATCTGTAGGGCTTTTGCCAAATTTCTGAAGTATTTAATTTTTATCCCTTTGAAAATATTTTCAGACACATATTTCCTTTTGTTTTCATGAAACTCTGATGACACAATTGTCTGATCCTTCATTACTGTCCTACAGGTCCATGAGGCTTTTTCACTTTATTTTCAGTCTATTTTCTCCCTGTTGTTCAGATTTCATACATTCTATTTTTCTGTTCTCAAGTTATGTCATTTGTCATCTCTTCTCTACTATTGAGTTTATACAGTGAGATTTTTATTTCTTTTTTTATTCTTATAATTTGTCTAAAATTACAAATTTTTGTAATTCGTATTTATTTGTTGAGATTTTCTAATTTTTTTCTTTTGTTTCAAGATAATTCATGATATCTGCCTTAAAATTCTTGTCAGATCATTCCAACATCTGTTTCATCTAAGCATTGGTCTCAGTTGATTGCTTTTTCTTATTCATGTTGTATTTTCCTGATTCTTGCTATGGCAGGAGATTTTTTTTTCATATTTTGAACAGTTTGTAAATTATATTAGGAGGCTCAGGGTCTTATTTAAATATTTTATTTTAGCAGGCAGTCACCTGTGTAGGTTTATCTCATAGGTCCTAGCCTACATTTGTTAGTGTGAATCTAATGACAATTTAATTTTCAGGGTCTTTGTGGTTGTAATTTTGGTCTGTATTTAGCTGGTGCTGCTGTGGGTCTCACTACTTGGTCCTGGTGCTGCTTGAGGGGTGAAAGAAATCTCCCTGAGTAGAGGCTTCCCAGGATGAGTCATTTGCTGTGACACACCATTATGATTCCAAGTCTGCTTATTTGTGAAACATAGATGAATAATGCACACCTTACAGAATTTTGTGGAGAATAAACAAAAAATAAGACCATGAGGGCAAGACTTTTTGTCTGATTGATTCAGTTTAGTCACAACATCCAGGATAACATCCTGACACATAGTAGTTGCTCAATAAATATATTTTTTTCTGAAGTGATGAATAAAATAAAGAGTCATGCCTGACACATGGTTGATTCTCAACAAATTCTAGCTTAGATGAAACAGATGTTGGAATGCCTAATTCTCCTCCATATGGGCTGTGCCATTTGCATCACCACCATTAATATGCTTATTTCCCAACAGCCTACCAACAGGCCATGTTGTCAAATTTTTGGATTTTTGTCAATCTAATAGGTTAAAAAAATGGTATTTCGACATAGTTTTATTTTTCACTTCCCTCATTCCTGTAAGTGAGGTGGAACATCTTTCATCTGGGTAAGAACCATTTATATTTCTTTTTCTGTGAAGTGTATGTTTAATTTTCTGTAGGATTGTGGTTTTCTTATTTTTACCAGTTCTATATATTAAGGATATTAGTTTGTTATATAAGATGTATATTTTTCCCTAGTTTGTCACTTGTCTTTTGATTTTACTTATGAATCTTTTACCCTGAAACACTTTTTAAAAAAATTTATGTGAGTAAATTAAATTCATATATCTTTCCATTATTGCTTCTGGACTTTGAATTACAGTTAAAAATATTTCTGAATCCTAGATTAAAGAGTGTTTCACCTATACTTTCTTTCAATACTTGTAGGTCTTCATTTTTTATATTTAAAATCTTTGATCCATTTGGAATTAATTCCGGTATGTATTGTGACATATGGATCAAATTTTACTGTTTATCACATAGCTATATGCTTATTCAAAATGACATACTAAAAAGGCCAGCTTTTCCCCATTGATTCAAGCTGCTCCTTTTGTTTATTTGCTCAGCTCATTTAATCATAAAAAAACCTATGAGTTAGGTAACATTATCTCTGATTTAATTGACAAGAAATTCAGGCCCAGTGACTTGCCTGAGGTCACATGACTTGGTCAGTGGTAGAGATGAGATTTAAAGCTAAGCCTCCTTCACCCTGGAAACAGAGCAGTATATCACTACACTGTATTTTCTATTACTTTGATCCTAAGTTCACCCTCTAGAACAGATATGGCATCCATCATTATTCCAGTGCTTCATCTAAGGTAGCAGAGGCTCTAAGAAGCCCTTTGCCTTCCCCATAAACCCAAATTTTAAACAGAATGGCCAGGATTAATGCTCCATGTGGTCTGTCAAATCCCTGGTATACAGCAGAGAGCTGAGTTTTAGTGGAAGAGGTTTTTGCAAGTTAGGTTATAAGGTATTAGCTAAGGTCTTTTGACGTAAAACAATAAAACAAACAATTATTTTATAAGCAAAATTGCTTTATATTCAGGAACAGCAAAATAAATACAACTCAGTATATAAAAGCTATGGTGAACCACAGGGAAGTCTGGAGAAGAAAGGAAGTAATGTTCTTTCATAGAGAAGAAGGGGTAGTTGGGATGGGCTGTTATAAACAATATGTCCATTGGAGGAAGTTTGAAGTGTAGTGGCTTTTCATTGGCCGAGTTGTGGCAGTCTTTCACTGACTAGTCTGTTGCCAGGCCTGGAGAAATTCTTCCTTCCTATTTCTAGATAGTAAAGTATTAACCTTCTTCCTGTTGGAGATGTAAATGTGTGTGTGTGTGTGTGTGTGTATATATATATATATATATATATATATATATATATATATATATATATATATATATATATATATATATATATAAGTCTTCCTGTTAGGTCTGCAATTGATATTGAATGCTAAGGTGTAAGATCTCCCCTTTCTGGCCTCCCAACTCTATTTAAAATGAGATTTCTGTTTATTAATTTTTATTTTCTTCTTTTGATTAAGATCTTTCTCTTAAAGCATCACTGACTAGGAATCAGGTTTTTTTCTGGATTCGGTGACCTTTTGTCCCTTGGTACCAGAAAGGACCTTTCCTGAGTGTCACATCCCATATCAAAGGGAAATTACACAGATTGGAAACCTATTGAGGTCACATTCAAGTAACTGGGAGAAATATTTCTCAGACATTTTTCATCTAAAGTCTATATCTTAGAATAGTGAAGACAGCAAGAGCATACTCAACACTGAAAGAATTAAACAGGCACTTTGGGAAGACAGTCCAGGAATAAACATGAAGCAATAGCTGATGAACATTTGCAAAAATAGCAAAAGTTCAAAGACTCTGTTTCAAAAAAAACCCCAGTGTTTTCAGTATTGTTATCTCAAAATAACTATTTGTAACCAAGTGTTTTATCAATAACACAGCCTATAGTTTGCAAATTTAGATATCACAAATTTGCATAAGAATCCAGACTCAGTTAATATTCCAGGTGAAAGAGAGAGACTTCTGTGAATTCTAAATCTTCTAATAGGCCTCATCCAGGCACCTAGGGAAAACTGTCTCATCAGATGTTGTTATCTCCAATTCTGGGAAATTTTTCACCTTCAGGTCACCAGATGGTGTTCAGCTCCAGTCATGATTTGGTGCTTTCTTTAGCTGTAGCATGTGAATTCCCTGGAATTTGGCAGCATAAGGGTTTATTAGCACTACCTGTTAGAGGATTTCCAGTGAAATTGAAGATAGTTCTTCTGGAGGTGCGTTTTCCAATAGACAAAATCTCCAGGTTGCAAGGTGTGATGCTTAAGGAGAACATTGTGCAAAGATTGCTTTACAAGAGCATGATTATTTTTAACAGAAACAATTAGGCCTTTATAATATTGAAACATATCTCCTTTTATGAGCTACACACAAAAGCTGTAGGGGGCAGGTGCTTTGAGCATCCTCTATCTCAAAGGGTAAGAATTTATGAGTTCCAAGTAGAGTAGATCTTAGATTTGGAAGGACCAATAGCAATGCTTTGTGCTTTAGTCCAAGGCATTTGGAGGGCCTCTACAAATCTTGCCTACTAAGTCTTAATGGTGCCATTGTATGTTTGACTAACCCTGAGAATTAAGGATGGTAAGCACAGTGAAAGTGTTGTAAAAATTGCCAAACAGCACAGACTTGTTGAAGTATCTGACCAGTAAGATAGATTCCTTGATCACTATGAAGTTTAAGAGGGGTTCCCTAGGTAGAAATAATTTTGACAAACAAAATTCTAGCCACAGAAGAAGCAGTAGCCTGTCTAGAAAGGAAAGTTTCAGTCCAGTGAGAAAAGATACAGACCATGATTAAAACATATTTATATACATGAGATGGGAGCAGCTGTGTGAAATTCATTTACCAAACCTCAAATGGCCCATTAAGCAATTCAGAATGTCCAGGAACATTGTGAACAGGTTTCCCAGGCTTGTATTTTGGATAGGTGGGTCAAATGAGGTAGGCACTTTTTGTGGCCTTATTAATATTTCCCCACCAGTGTTGGTTCATGAAAGCTATCATTTATCAGTGGACCAATGGTTTAAAGAATGTACAGTGGTAAGGAGTGAGAATCTTAGAATTTCTGATAGGACTGATTTTTTATTTAGCTGAAATCGGAATTCTGTCTCTATTGAACCAACATTTCCTAGATTTCCAATATAGATTTTTTTCCTTTTCTGGGGCATAGGGAAATTCTACTCATTTTTTTTTCTAGATTGTTGTCCTTGGGAGCATCCCTTTAAACCATGACAGAGGCTTGGCCATTAGTTCCTTTGACAGCAGTATTTTTGGTGAAATATCAGTGAGACGCTTTCTTCTAGCCTCTAGGGAGTCAAGCTTGGAATGCCCAGGGATCTTAATAATACCTAAAGCAGTTGGCAAGAGTATGGCATTAAAATAATAGATTTTGGATATGAGCCATTTTTAATCTTTCACACAGTAGAGATAAGGAAATCTCACTGGTTCAACACCATCCCAAAGTCATGGGTTACCCCAAATGCATGTTTTACCCTTGGCTAAAGCACGAGCCCAAGTGAACGTGTATTATTCAGCCTGCTGGGCCTAAGTAGCCACAGGTAAAAATGCTGCCTCAACAGTTTCAAGAGGAGTTGTAATAACATACACAACATGCTGTCTACCATATTCATCTTTTAAATAGTGAACCATGAAAAATCTACATTGGGTAGAGGAATCTTCTATGAATTATTACTGGGAGTCAAATAGTAATCTGTCAGTGTTAAGCAATTCTAAGGGGTTTTGTCAGTGGAGGAAGGAAGAAGAATAGCAGGGTTAAGGTTAGTATAATGTGAAAGAGTTGTGCAATGAGCTAACTGCAAAATTCTTTTGCAGTTAGCAATTTCATAAGAGGTAAGGTGATTGACTAAAAAGTGTTGAATGTGGCGAAAATTCAGGAGGGCGTCTACTGCATACGGTACCATGGCTATTTATTCCATAGCATTAACTAGAAGGGCAGTGGAAGGAAAGGCTCTGAGGCAAAGGGGATATCCCTGTGCCACAGGTCCAGCTGTTGGCTATAATAGCCTAATGGGTTGATGACAGTTCCTATGTTTTTGAATGAGTACCCCTAGGGCATTCCCTTCCTTCTTAAATACAAAAAAAGAAAAGAAAAGAAAAGGGAAGCTGATAATTAGGTTAAGTAAAGGTAGTCTCAATTAGCTTTTCTTTTTTTTATTCCTTTTCTTTTTTTTATTGAAGTATAGCCAGCTTACAATGTTGTGTCAATTTCTGCTGTACAGCATAATGCTTCAGTCATACATGAATATATGTATATTCATTTTCATAATATTTTTCACCATAAGCTACTATGATGTCAAATATAGTTCCCTGTGCTGTACATTATAAACTTTTTAATCTATTATATATATATATACCAGTCAGTATCTGCAACTCTCAAACTCCCAATATATCCCTCCCCACCTCCTTCACCCTGGTAACCATAACTTTGATTTCCATGTCTGTGAGTCTGTTTCTGTTTTGTAAATAAGTTCATTTGTCTTTTTTTTTTTTTTAGAATACACATATGAGTGATATTATATGGTATTTTTCTTTCTCTTTCTGGATTACTTCCCTTAGAAAGATAGTCTCCAGGTTCATCCATGTTGCTAAAAATGCCATTATTTTTCTATATATGACTGAGTAGTATTCTGTTGTATAAATATACCACAACATTTTTATCTGGTCAACTCTGTGGATAGTTAGGTTCTTGCCATATCTTGGCTTTTGTAAATAGTGTTGCTATGAACATTGGGGTGCATGTATCTTTTTGAATTAAGGTTCCTTCTGGATATATACCCAGGAGTGAGATTGCTGGATCATATGGTAAATTTATTTTTAGTTTTTCTTTTCATTATTCTTCTTACTATGTTTTATTGACTTATAGTTAGTTTACAATGTTGTATCAATTTCCAACATAGAGCACACTTTTTCAGTTAAACATGAACATACATATATATTCATTGTCACACTCTTTTTTGCTGTGAGCTACCACAAGACCTTATATATATTTCCCTGTGCTATACAGTATAATCTTGTTTAACTATTGTACATATGCCTGTCAGTTTCTAAAAATTTCGAATTCTCAGTCTGGCCCTTCCCACCCCCATTCCCCCGGCAAACACAAGTTTGTATTCTATGTCTATGAGTCTGTTTCTGTTTTGTATTTATGTTTTTTTTATAGATTCAACATATGAGCAATATCACATGGTATTTTTCTTTCTCTTCTGGCTTACTTCATTTAGAATGACATTCTCCAGGAACATCCATCTTGCTGAAAATGGAGTTATGTTGTCATTTTTATGGCTGAATAGTATTCTATTGTATAAATATACCACTGTTTCTTTATACAGTCATCTGTTGATGGATATTGAGGCTGTTCCCATGTCTTGGCTAATGTAAATGTTGCTGCTATGAACATTGGGGTGCAGGTGTCATCCTGAAGTAGGGTTCCTTCAGGATATATGCCCAGGAGTGGGATTCCTGGGTCATATGGTAAGTGTATTCCTAGTCTTTTGAGAAATTTCCATACTGTTTTCCACAGTGGCTGCACCAAACTGCATTTCCACCAGCAGTGCAGGAGGGTTCCCTTTTCTCCAAAGCCTCACCAACATTTATTGTTTGTGGACTTTTGAATGATGGCCTTTCTTACTGGTGTGAGATGATACCTCATTGTAGTATTGTTTGCATTTCTCAGATAATTAGTGATATTGAGCATTTTTGCATATGCCTATTGGCCATTTGTGTTCATTGGAGAATTGCTTGCTTAGTTCTTCTTCCTATTTTTGGATTGGGTTGTTTGGTACTTTCTCATTACATTGTATGAGCTCTTTATATATTCTGGAGGTTCAGCCCATGACAGTTTCATCTTTTGCAAAAATTTTCTCCCATTCTCTAGGTTGTAATTTTGTTTTGCTTATGGATTCCTTTCATGTGCAAAAGCTTGTAAGTCTAATTAGGTCCCATTTGTTTATTTTTGCTTTTATTTCTATTGCTTGGGTAGACTGCCCTAGGAGAACATTGATGAGATGTCTGTGAGATAATGTTTTGCCTATGTTTTATTCTAGGAGATTTAATGTGTCTTGTCTCATGTTTAAGTTTTTAATCCATTTTGAGTTTATTTTTGTATATGGTATAAGGGGGTGTTCTAGCTTCATTGATTTACATGCTGCTGTCCAGTTTTCCCAACATCATTTGCTGAAGAGACTGCCTTTATTCCATTTTATATTTTTGCTTCCTTCATCGAAGATTAGTTGACCAAAAGTTTGTGAGTTCATTTCTGGGCTCTCTATTGTGTTCCACTGATCCATATGTCTGTTTTTGTACCAATACCATGCTGTTTTGATTACAGTTGCTCTCTAGTATTGTTTGAAGTCTTGGAGTACTATTCCTTCAGCTTCATTCTTTTCCTACATTAATGCTTTGGCAATTCTAGGTCTTTTGTGATTCCATATAAATTTTATTATAATTTGTTCTACTTCTGTAAACAATGTCCTGGGGACTTTAAGACCCCATTAATATCATTGGACAGGATTTCCAGATGGAAAATAAATAATGCAATAGAGATACTAAATGACACGATAGAACATGTGAACTTGGTTGATATTTTCAGAATA
The DNA here is from genome assembly GCF_048564905.1 of Vicugna pacos. Taxonomy (NCBI): domain Eukaryota; kingdom Metazoa; phylum Chordata; class Mammalia; order Artiodactyla; family Camelidae; genus Vicugna; species Vicugna pacos. The sequence goes on along the minus strand of NC_133023.1, from coordinate 50,653,737 downwards.
TACATTATTTTAAAGTGCTCATGGAACACTATCTAGTATAGACCACATAGTAAGACACAAAACAAGCCCCAACAAATTTAATAGGATAGAAATTATTCCAAGGAACTTCTCTGACCACAGTGGCATGAAACTAGAAATCAACCACAGAAAAACAAATGAGAAAAAATGACAACATGGAGAATAAACAGCACACTTCTTTTAAGCCTTTTTTACTGATTTATAATCATTTTACAATGTTGTGTCAAATTGCAGTGTAGAACACAATTTTTTCAGTTATACATGAACATATATATATATTCATTGTCACATTTTATTCTCTGTAAGGTACCATAAGATCTCGTATATATTTCCCTGTGCTATACAGTATAATACTCTTTATCTAGTCTAAATTTTGAAATCCCACTCTATCCCTTTCAACTCCCTGCCTCCTGGGAAACCACAAGTTTGTATTCTATGTCTATGAGTCTGTTTCTGTTTTCTATTCATTTTTTTTTAGATTCCACATATGAGCAATATCATATGGTATTTTTCTTCTTCTTTCTGACTTACTTCACTTAGAATAACATTTTCCAGCAGCAGCCGTGTTGCTGCAAATATGTTATGTTGTCATAATTTATGGCTGAATAGTATTCCATTGTATAAATATATCATATCTTCTTTATCCATTAATCTGTTGATGGACATTTAGGCTGTTTCCATGTCTTGGTTATTGTAAATAGTGCTGCTATGAACATTGGGGTGCAGGTGTCATTTTCAAGTAGGGTTTCTTTTGGATATATGCTCAGGAGGGGGATTACTGGGTCATATGTTAAATCTATTCCTAGTCTTGAGGAATCTCCATACTGTTTTCCACACTGGCTGCACCAAACTGTATTCCCACCAGCAGTGTAGGAAGATTCCCTTTTTTCCACAGCCTCTCCAGCATTTGTCATTTGTGGACTTTTGAATGATGGCCATTCTGACTGGTGTGAGATGATACCTCATTGCAGTTTTGATTGGCATTTCTCTGATAATAAGTGATATTAAGCATTTTATCATGTGCCAATTTATCATTTCTCTGTTTTCCTTGGAGAATTGCTTGTTTAACCTGCCCATTTTTGGATTGGGTTGTTTATTTTCTTCTTATTGAATTGTATGAGCTGCTTATATATTCTGGAGATCAAGCCTTTGTCGGTTTCATTTGCAAAAAATTTTTTTCCATTCTATAGGTTGTCTTTCTCTTTTAATTATGATTTCCTTTGCTGTGCAGAAGCTTCTGAGTTTCATTAGGTCCCATTTGTTTTTTTAAACATTTTTTATTGATTTATAATCATTTTACAATGTTGTGCTGTGCCATTTGTTTATTCTTGCTTTTATGTCTTCCAAGAGAAAATTTTTTGAGATGTATATCAGATAATGTTTTGCCTCTATTTTCCTCTAGGAGGTTTATTGTATCTTGTCTTATGTTTAAGTCTTTGATCCATCTTGAGTTGATTGTTGTGTACGGTGTCAGGGAGTGTTCTAGCTTCATTGTTTTACATGCTGCTGTCCAGTTTTCCCAACATCATTTGCTGAAGAGACTGTCTTTATTCCATTTTACATTTTTGCCTCCTTCATCAAAGATTAGTTGACCAAAAGTTTGTGAGTTCATTTCTGGGCTCTCCATTCTGTTCTATTGGTCTATATGTCTGTTTTTCTATCAATACCATGATGTCTTGATGACTGTAGCTCTATAGTATTTTCTGAAGTCTGGGGGTGATATTCCTCCAGCCTCATTCTTTCTTTTCAGTAACGCTTTGGCAATTCTAGGTGTTTGATGGTTCCATATAAACTTTATTATGATTTTCTTGTAGTTCTGTGAAATATGTCCTGGGTCATTTGATAGGGATTGGATTAAATCTGTCGATTGCCTTGGGCAGTGTGACCATTTTAACAATATTGATTCCTCCAATCCAAGAGCATGGAATATCTTTCCATTTTTTAAAGTCTTCTTTAATTTCCTTCATCAGTGGTTTATAGTTTTCTGTGTATAATTCTTTTGCCTCCTTGGTTAGATTTATTCCAAGGTATTTTAGTATTTTGGGCACTATTTTAAAGGGGATTGTTTCTTTACTTACATTTTCTGTTGATTCATCATTACTGTAAAGAAATGCTACTGATTTTTTAACATTAATCTTGTAACCTGCTACCTTCCTGAATTCTTTGATCAGTTCTGGTAGTTTTTGTGTAAACCTTTTAGACTTTTCTATATATAGTAAACTATCGTCAGCATATAGTGACACTTTTAACTCTTCTTTTCCAATTTGGATCCCTTTTATTTCTCTTTCTCACCTGATTGCTGTGACTAGGATTTCCAAGACTATGTTGAATAGCAGTGGTGATGGTGGGCATCCTTGACTTGTCCCAGATTTTAGTGGGAAGCTTTTGAGTTTTTCACCATTGAGTACTATGCTGACTGTAGGTTTGTCATATATAGCTTTCATGATGTTGAAATGTGTTCCCTCTATATCCACTTTGGTGAGAGTTTTTATCATAAATGGGTGTTGAATTTTATCAAATGCTTTTTCTGCATCAATTGAGATGATCAGGTGGTTTTTGTCCTTTCTCTTGTTGATGTGATGTATTACATTGATTGATTTGCTTATGTTGAACCAGCCTTGTGTCCCTGGGATGAACCCCACTTGGTCATGATGTATAATCTTTTTTATGTGTTGTTGGATTCTATTTGCTAAAATTTGGGGGAGGATTTTGGCTTCTAAGTTCATCAGTGATATTGGCCTATAATTCTCTTTTTTTGTAGTGTCTTTGCCTGGTTTTGGTATCAGGGTGATGGTGGCTTCATAGAATGAGTTTGGGAGTATTCCCTCCTTTTCAATCTTCTGGAAAAGTTTGAGAAGTACTGGTATGAGTTCCTCTTTTTATGTTTTGTAAAATTCCCTGGCGAAGCAATCTGGTCCTGGACTTTATTTGTAGGGTGTTTTTTTAATTTCTAATTCAATTTCTTTTGTAATGATTGGTTTGTTCAAGTGGTCAATTTCTTCTTGGTTTAGTCTTGTGGATTGTAAGTTTCCAGAAATTTGTCCATCTCCTCTAGGTTATCCATTTTGGTTCCATATAGTTTTTCATAATATTCTCATATAATATTCTGTGTTTCTGTTTTATTTGTTGTAATTTCTCCATTATTCTTTCTTATTTCGTTAATTTGTGCTTGCTTTTTTTTCCTCTGTGTGAGTATGGCGAGTGGTTTGTTGATATTATTTACTTTTTCAGAAAAAAACAGCTTTTGGTTTCATGGATTTTTTTCTATTTTTTTAAATCTCCATTTTATGTATTTCCTCCCTGATCTTTATTATTTCCTTCTTTTAGCTGCCTTTTGGGGTTTTTTCCTCTTATTTTTCTAATTCCTTTATCTGGTGGGTTAGATTGTTTGAGAATGTTCTTCTTTTTAGAGGAAGGCCTGTATCACTATAAACTTCCCTCTCAGAACTGCTTTTAATGTGTCCCATAAATTTTCTGTGGTTGTGTTTTCATTGTCATTTGTCTCAATGTATTTTTTTTAAATTTCAACTTTGATTTCATCATTGAAGCATTTTTTTTTAATACCATGTTTTTTACTCTTCATGCTTTCCTTTTTTCTTCTTTGTTTCTCTGTAGTTGTTTTCTAGTTTTTTGGGCATTGTTGTCAGTAAAGATGCTTGAGATAATTTCTACCTTTGTAAAATTGTTGAGGATTCTTTTGCACCCAAGTACATGATCGATCCTGGAAAATGTTCCATGTGCATTTTAAAAGAATGTATATCCTATTTTTGGGGAGTGTAATGCTCTGAAAATATCCACCAAATCTTATTTTTCTATAGTAGCATTTAATTTCTCTGTTGCCTTGTTTATTTTCTGTCTGGAAGATCTGTCTAGTGATGTTAATGCAATGTTAAAATCTCCAACTATGATTGTATTCCCATCAATATCCCCCTTTATCTCTGTTAGTAATTCTTGTATGTACTTAGGTGCTCCTATATTGGGTGCATATATATTAACGAGTGTAATATCTTCAACTTGCATCACTCCTTTAATCATTATAAAATATCATTTATCTTTCTTTATGGCCTTTGTTTTAAAGTCTATTTTGTCTTCAATCAGTACTGCAACACCTACTTTTTTGGCTTTTCCATTTGCATGGAATATCCTTTTCCATCCTTTCTCTCTCAATCTATATGTGTCCTTCTCCCTAAAGTGGGTCTCTTGAATGCAGCATATTGAAGGTTCTTGCTTTATTATCCAGTCTTCCACTCTATGCCTTTTGATTGGAGCATTTAGTCCATTAACATTTACAGTAATTAATGACAGATGTGTGTTTATTGCCATTTTGAACTTATCTTTGCAGTTGAACTGGCATATCCTCTTTGTTCCTTTCTTCTTCCTTTTGTGGTTTGGTAATTTGCCTTTGTATTATCATGGGTTTTATTTAATTTTTGTGACTCCCTTGTAAATTTTTGACTTGTGGTTACCCTTTTTTGTAAATCTATTAACCCATTAGTATAACTGTTTTTATTAAACTAATAGTAACATGATCTCAAACCCATCCTACTCTTAAAAAATTTTAAAAAAGAAAAAAAATAATATTCTTTATTTACCTGCCTCCCTCTCCCTCTCTCAGTGATTTGTATGTTTTCTTTATTTGTAATTCATGGGTTATCACGTTTCCAGTTGTGAGTTTCTCATTTCTGTAGCATCCTGCTGCTTTTTTATTTAGAATAGCCATTTCAATATTTCTTTTAGCATGGGTTTAGTGTTGCTAAACTCCTGCAGCTTTTTTTTTTCTGTGTGAAACTCTTTATTTCTCCTTCTATCCTAAAGGATAGCCTTGCTGGATAAAGTATCCTAGGCTGTATCTCTTTTTCATTCAGGGCTTTGAATATATCTTGCCACTCCCTTCTGGCCTGTAGTCTTTGTGTTGAGAAGTCAGGTGAAAGCCTTATGGACGTTCCCTTGTAATTCACTCTTTGCGTATCTCTTACTGCCTTTAGAATCATTTCTTTATCCTTGACTCTGACCATCTTGATTATGATATGTCTTGGTGTGGGTCTATTTGGGTTCTTCCTGTTTGGGACCCTCTGAGCTTCCTGTACTTGGATATCTGATTCCTTCTTTAAGTTTGGGAAGTTTTTAGTCATGATTTCTTCAAAAACCTTTTCAATTCCCTTTGATCCTTCTTCCCCTTCTGGGACCCCTATTATGTGAAAATTGGGATGCTTTATATTATCCCATAGGTCACTTATGCTACTTTCATTATTTTTTATTTGCTTATCTTGTAGTTCTTCTGAATGGGTGATTTCTATTGCCCTGTCTTCTAGATCACTAATTCGTATCTCTGCATTATCTAGTGGACTTTGAACAGCTATTAGATCATTCCTCATCTCTTTCGATGAGTTTACCCATTCTGCTTGGCTCTTCTTTATAGCTTCAATTTCATTTTTGACATATTTTATATCTCTAAACACTATCTCTTTTAATTCCTTCAGCAATTTGATCAATCCTTTTTTGAAATCTTGATCTAGTAGGCTATCAATGTCTATTTCATTGATCTTTCTTTCAGGGGATTCCTCTTGTTCTTTTAATTGGGAAATGTTTCTCTGCTTCTTCATCTTGCTCATACGTCTCTGGCACTGTGGTTTATGGAGTATCAGTTGTCTATTTGGACCTTAAGGATTTTATCTATCTAATGCCTATTTAGGAATAGAACTTAGGAAAAAAGAAAAAAATAACAGAGAGAGAGAAAGATTTTTAAAAGAATGGAGAAAGAGTGTTTGAAAACAGTGTATAATTAATAATAGAAGAGCGAGTTGAAGCAGAGTATTAATCGGGTTGAGACGTCCTTTTAAAACCTTTAAAAAAAAAAGAAAAGGGGTGGGGAGATGAACAGATGTATTTGAAACCTGTGTCTAATCAATAATAGGACATCAAAACCCAAGAGAAATAGAAATGAATTAAGAAGTAAAAATTAAGAGAGTAATAGAAAATAGAACAGGTAAAAACAGATTTAAAAAAAAAAGGGGGGGTTGTCGGTGTTCTCCTGGAGTCTGTGTGCTTTTAATGTGAAGTCTTTCTGTCTTCGTCCTATTTTGGAAGCTCAGCTTGTTTTCAGAGGCCCTCCGTTGGTGCCCTCTTCTGTGTTGCTCCCAGCAGCTGTCAGCAAGCAGATCGCTCCTCCTCCTAACACGGGGTCAGGTGCAGCTCTCCTCTGCTGTGAGCGGGCGGGTCACTGCCCCTCCGGATCCCGCAGTCAGATGTTGCAGACTGGCCAGGCAGGAGGGCGGGTCGTGCCCCCTCCCAGCACCTTGGTCAGGGGCTGTGTTCCTGCCCGACAGGCGGGGGGCCTCTCTCCCTCTACCTGCACAGCTGGTAGCTCCGCTGCTCTGTGCGGCTGTGCGCTCCACCCTGGTTGGCGCTCAGTCTTGGTCGGCGCTCTGCGGGTGGGCTCGGGGAAGAACGAGGGACAGCTTTGTCCCTGCTCCCAGCCAAAACCCAGCTCCTTGTTTGTCTTTGTGTAGCAAGTTCTCTAAGGGACCAGGATGGAAGTATCCTATCTGCCCTGGGCTGTAGGCCCGTCTCAGTCCGGCCTTTGAGGCTGCTAAGCCCTTCAGTGCGGATGCAGGTTTCGTTCCCACCCCCACCTGGGTGCTCAGCGCAGGAGTCTATGGCGGCTGTGCCTGAGCCCCGCCTCTCTTCCCCCTAAAAGTTTCTGCTGGTTTTCAGAGATGGGGGTATGCACCCTTCCCCCCAAGAGCACATCAAACTTGTTGTTTTATGGAGGGCCCAGATTGTTCTGCCCTGTACACCCACAGCCATGGCACACAGCCCCTTGCGTTCCCCCGTGGCTGCCTCCGTGCAGCCGCCTCCATCATCCGCCCAGCTTCTGCAGCCTGACCCTGCCCAACGCTGCTGGCCCGCGTCTCAGGCTGGGTGTCGGGGGGATGCTCTGTGCCCATTTAACTTAGTTCTGTCAGTCAAGGGCTGCTCTGTACAGATCTGAACCTCGGAGGCTCCCCCTCCGTCCAGCTGGCCTCTCAGTTGGAGAGGGGAGACCCAGCGAGCGAGCGCCAGCCCTCCTTTGCCGCTCCCTCCCCGCGGGACTCGTCCCGCACTGCTTTGCCCTTTGTTCTTTCTTTTTTCCTTTTCTCCTACCAGATTTTTGGCGTCTTTATCTGTTGAAGAGGGCAATGTTCTGTCAGAGTTCCGTAGGTGCTCTGGTTGGCTGAGTGGGTCTGTAGATGTGGGTCTTGGTGTATTTGTGGGAGAGGGTGACTTACGAGCGTCCTTCTACTCCGCCATCTTCTCCATCTCGAAAACCCCCCTCCCACTCTTAATGTTTTAGATGTCTTCCTTTACAATTTTGTGTTTATTTTATTTGTAATTTATGAGTTATCACCTTTCCAGTTATGAGTTTCTCATTTCCATAGCATCCTGCTGCTTTTCTATTTAGAGTAGACCTTTCAATATTTCTTTTAGCATGCATCTAGTGTTGATAAACTCTTTTAGTTTCTTTTCTTTTCTGTGAAATTCTTTATCGCTCCTTCTATTCTAAATTATAGCCTTACTGGAGAACGTCTCCTAGGCTGCATCTTTTTTTCACTCAGGTCTTCAAATGTATCTTGCCACTCCCTTCTGGCCTGTAGTGTTTGTGTAGAGGAATCAGCTGAGAGCCTTATCGGGGTTCTCTTATAACTCATGCTTTGCTTTTCTCTTGCTGCCTGTAGGGTCATTTCTTTATCCTTGACTGTGGCCATCTTGATTATGATATGTCTTGGTGTGTGTCTTTTTGTTTTCTTCCTGTTTGGGACCCTCTGAGCTTCCTGTACTTGGATATCTGATTCCTTCTTTAGTTTTGGAAGTTTTCAGTCATGATTTCTTCCAATACCTTTTGATTCCACTTTGATCTTTCTTCCCCTTCCAGTACCCTTATTATGTGAAGATTGGCATACTTTTTATTATCCTCTAGTTCCCTTATGTTGTTTTCATTTGTTTTTATTTGTTTGTCTCTCAGCTCTTTCGACTCGGTGCTTTCTGTTGTCCTGTGTTTTAAGTCACTAATTCATTCCTCTATGTTATCTAGTCTGCTTTACACAGACTTTAGATCAGTTCTCATCTCAGCCAATTAGTTTACTAATTCTACTTGGCTGTTTTTTATAGCTTCAATTTAATTTTTGGCATATTTTGTATCTCTAAACATTATCGCTTTTAGTTCTTTCAGTACTTAGATCACTTCTATTTTGAAATCTTGATTTAGTAGGCTATCAAAGTCTATTTCATTGATCATTCTTTCAGGGAATTTCTCTTATTCTTTTAATTGCGAGTGGTTCCTCTCCTGCGTCTTGCTCATATCTCTCTGGCACTGTGGTTTTTGGAGTGTTAGTTATCTATTGTGGTCTTTAAGATGTTTATTTCTTTGTCTATCTGATGCCTATGTAGGAATAAAACTTTAAAGAGAGAGAGAGAGGGAACTTTAAAAGAAGGTAGAAATAAAGTTTTGAAAACTGTGTACAATCAATAATAGAAGAGCAAGTTGAATCAGACTAGCAATCGATTTGAGACGTCTTTTTAAAAACCCTTAACATGAAGGAAAAAAGATTTAAAAAAAACTATTTTAAACCTCTGTTTAATCAATAACAGATCAAAACCAAAAGAAATGAAAATGAAATCACGTGGATTTTTAAAAATAAAACTAATATAAGTACTTTAAAAGAAAAAATTAAAAAGAATTAAAACTAGAAGCATATGCAAATATTTAGAAAATAGAAATTGAAAAGGTAATAAAAAATAGAACAGATAAAAAAGATAAAGAGATAATTTAAAAAAAGGGAGGGAAAAAGGGTTTGAAAACAACGTATAATGAGTAATAGAAGAGTAAGTTTAAGCAGAATAGCATTTGGGTTGAGACGTCTTTAAAAAACCTTTATAAAAGGAGAAATCAGGGAAAAAATATACATTTGAAACCTGTGTATAATCAATAATAGGAGATCCAAACCAAGAGAAATAAAAATGAAATGATTTGGATTTTTTTAAATAATACTAATAAAAATATTTTAAAAGAGAAGTTGAAAAGGAATGAAAACTAAGAGCATATATAATTGTTTATAAAGTAAAAATTTAAAAGGTAATAGTAAATAGAACAGGTAAAAACAGATTTTAAAGAAAGGGGGGATTGTTCTCCTGGAGACTGTGCTCTTAATGAGAAGTCTTTCAGTCTTCATCCTGCTTCACAAACTCAGCTTCCTGTTTCCAGAGGCTGTCCACTGATGCCCTCATCTGTGCTGCTCCCAGTGCCTGTTGGCAAGCAGATCACGCCCGCTCCCAACATTGGGTCAGGTGCAGCTCTCCTTCCCTGTGGGCAGGTGGGTCACTGCCCCTCCCAATGCCATGGTCAGATGTTGCAGACTAGCCAGGTAGGTGGGCGGATCATGCCCCCTCCCATCACCACAGTCAGGTGCTGTGTTCCTGCCATAAAGGCGGGGGGTCACCCGCTGTCTCTTGGCGACTCACTCCACCACTCTGTGCTGCTGCCTGCTCTGCCTCAGATCAGCTCTCCATAGGCGGGCTTTGGGAAGACAGGGGAAAAGCCCCACCCCTGCTCCATGCCCAAACTCAGCTCCTTGTTTGTCTTGGCATTGCAAATTCTCTGAGGTACTAGTGAGGAAGGATCCTATCTGCCTTGGGCTGTAAACAAGTCTCTGTCTGGCCTTTGAGCCTGCTATGCCCTTAGGTGTGGATTCAGGTTTTGACTCCACCCCTGCTTGGGTGCTCAGCACCAGAGGATATGGTGGCTGTGCCTGAGCCCCACCTCTCTTCACCCAAAAACCTTCCACGGGTTTTCAGAGATTGGGGTATGCACCCTTTCCCCAGGGCACAACAGCTGTATTGTTTGATGGAGGGCCCAGTTTTTTATGCCCTGTGCACCCACTCAGCCACAGCACACAGCACCCTGCAGTCCCCCGGGGCTGCCTCAGTGTAGGTGCCCCAGTCCTCCACCCAGCTCTGGCAGCCTGTCCCAGCCCCCAGCTGCTGGCTAGCATCTCAGGCTGGGTGTTGCAGGGACCCTCTGTGCCCATTTATGTTAGTTCTGTCAGTCAAGGGCTGCTCCATACAGATCCAAACCTCAGAGGCTACCCCTCTTTCCCACTGGTCTCTCCGTTGGAGAGGGGGAGACCAGCAAATGAGCACTAGTCCTCCTTTGCCACTTCCTCCCTGCAGGACCAGTCCTGTACTGTTTTGCCTTTTCTTCTTTCTTTTTCCTTTTCTCCTACCAGATTTTTGGCATCTTTGTCTTTTGAAGAGGACGATATTCTGTCAAAGTTCCACAGGCTCTCTGGTTGGCTGAGTGGGTTCATGGATGTGAGTCTTGGTGTATTTGTTAGAGGGTGAGCTATGAGCATCCTACTACTCCGCCATCTTGGCCTCCTCCCCCAGCAACACACTATTAGTAAGCCAGTGGGTCAATAATGAAATCAAAGGAGAAATTAAAAAATACTTTGAGACCAATGACAATGAAAACACAACCTAACAAAACCTATGAGTTGTAGCAAAATCAGTCCTAAGAGGGAAGTTCATAGCAATATAGGCCTTCCTCAAAAAAAGAAAAATTTCAAAAAAAACCCCTAACTTACCACCTAGAATAATTAGAAAAAGAAGATCAAATAAAACCCAAAGTCAGCAGAAGGAAGAAAATAATAAAAATCAGGGAGGAATTAAATAAAATAGAGATTAAAAAATAGTAGGAAAAAATCAGTCAAAGCAAGATCTGTTTTGTAGAAACAGTAAGCAAAGTTGACAAAACTCTGGCCAGGCTCACCAAGAAGAAAAGAGAGAGAGCACAAATAAACAAAATAAGAAATGAAAATGGAGAGATTACAACTAACAGCACAGAAATCCAAAAAATCATAAGAGAATACTGTGAACAACTATATAGCAATAAATTTGACAACTTTGAAGAAATTTACTTGTTTCTAGAAACATAAAGTCCATCAAAACTGAATCAAGAAGACATAGATCACTTGAACAAACCGATCACTAGAAGTGAAACAAAATCAGCAATAAAAAACCTCCCTGCAACCAAAAGTCCAGGACCAGACTTTTCACCATGGAATTTAATCAAACATACTAAGAATAGCTAATACCAATCCTTCTCAAACTCTTCCAAAAGATTAAAGTTGAGGGAATACTCCCAAAATCACTCTATGAAACCACAATCATCCTGATAGCAAAATCAAAGCCACTACCAAATAAGAAAGGTATAGGCCAATATCAGTGATTAACATAGATGCAAAAATTCTCACAAAAATATTAGCAAACAGAATCCAACAACACATAAAAAAGATCATACACCATGATCAAGTTGAGTTCATTTCAGTTATACAAAGATGGTTCAATATACACACATCAATCAATGTGATACACCCCATTAACTAGAGAAACAACAAAAATCACAGGATCACCTCAATAGATGCAGGAAAAGCATTTGATGCAATTCAACACCCATTTATGATAAAAATTCTCACCAAAGTGGATATAGAGGGAATATATCTTCACATAGTAAAAACTATATATGCCAAACCTACAGCCAGCATAGTACTCAACTGTGAAAACTCAAAAGCTTCCCCCGAAAATCTGGAACAAGACAAGGATGTCCACTCTCACCACTGCTATTCAACATGGTATTGGAAGTCCTAGTCATGACAATTAGACAAGAAAAAGAAATAAAATGGATCCACATTGGAAGAGAAGAGGTAAAATTGTCATTATGTGTGGATGACATAATACTGTATATTGAAAACCCTAAAGGTTCCACACAAAAACTACTAGAGCTGATAAAAGAATTTGTTAAAGTAGCAGGATACAAGATCAACACACAGAAATCAGTTGCTTCTTTACACTAACAATGAAATATAAGAATAGGAAAGTAAAGAAATAATCCTTTTAAAATTGCATCCAAAAATACAATACTTAGTAATAAATCTGACCAAGGAAGTTAAAGACTTATAGATGTAGACTTATAGATGTAAACTGCTGACTAAGGAAATTAAAGAGGACTTATAGAAATAGAAAGATAGCCCATTTTCTTGGATTGGAAGAATTACTATTGTTAAAATGGCCACACTACCCAAAGCAAACTACAGATTTAATGCAATCCCCATCAAATTACTCAATTAAATTTTCTTTAAGGCTCCAAAAACTCTGTGTCATCTTGATCTCCCTAGATAATGTGGACAGGTTTCCTTTTTTTTTTTAAAGCATGTAAGGATTCGATGATAGGAAAGAAATTTTGAACCCAATTTTGACAGTAGCCAAGTAGGCAAATAAAGCTTTATAATTGACACTTAGTTTAGGTTTAGGGAAGTTCAGGATTCCATGAAGCCTACCTGGATCCAAATGTAGTCCTTCTTTGGAGATCTCACACCCTAAATATCCAATCTGAGTTCGAGCAAACTGCAGTTTTTATTTGGAGTCTTTATGTCTCCTTAGGGCCATAACTTCTAATAGATGGATGCTATCTTCATATGAAGAGATTTGGACAGGAGAGTGCAGAAGCAAATAATCTATATTTTGTAAAAAGTTGACCCTGTGGAAAACTTTATATCATCCAAATCAACACTCAAGATTTGTGAAAATTAAGGAGGACTTTCTGGGAAACTCTGGAGCATTACCATTCAGATGTATTTGTCATCCTTTCCAGGTGAAGGCAGGAAGATATTGGCTAGCCTTATCAACTGGAAAACTGATGAATGCACTGTATAGATAAATTATGGTGAGAAGTTTTCTTTCTGCGGGAATGGATGTTAGCAGTGTGTAGGTGTTAGGGACAACAAGGTATTGAGAGATAACAATATTGTTTATTGCTCATAGGTCCTAGGCAAACTTTCGTCCTCAGCCCTTGGGTTTTCTCAAAAGTAAAATATGAGTACTATAGGTACTAATGCAAGAGATAATGAGGCCCTCAGCTTTGCAATCTTCTATTATGAGTTTTACAACTTGAAGGGCTTCTTTACTTATAGAGTATTGATTAATTCTGGAGAGAGGTTTTGAGAGATCTATTTGAATCTTGATGGAATATACTCTGTGGATCTTAGCAATTTCAGTTGGAGATTTTTGTCCTATAAGAAGGATGGGAGCTGATTCAATAAGTAAAAATGATGTGTCTCCAGAATCATCTTCAGTACCATCAGAGACAGAAAAGAAATGTTGAAGGGTCATTTAGTTCATCTTGTTGGCTATTTTAACTGTTATTGTCAAATTCTAAATTATTTCCCCCTTCTCGAAGAAAGAAATTCCAGCACAATACTTTTCTAAGAAGTCTCAGCCTAATAAATGGCCAGGGGTAGAAGAACTAAGGGGAAAAATTAGGGTATCTCTCAAAGGGCATAAACAAGAAGTAATAGGTTCAGAGACAGGAGCCTGCTGAGGATCATTGGAAACTCTCACTATTTGAACTGTTTTAGTATTACAGGACAGGAGCTACTTTACAGCAGTGGGATTGAACTCTGACCGTATGACTCTGGTGTCAATAAGGACAGAAAGAAATTCACTCCCAATCTAGACAGTTGTTTCTTCAAGCTGATTAAGAGGGAGGATTGGGAAGATCCCCTATTATTCCTTGGAGCACCATTGTTGAGGAATGGGAGGGCATTGGAAAGTCTGCTTTGAATCCTGAAGGTACATAAAGTGCTTATGTTTGTGACAATCATTTTGCCAATGTCCTGGCTGTTTGCAATAATAGCAAAAACTAAGAGGTTTTCTGTTTCATGTAAGGGCCTTCATTTATCAGAGTTGAAAATTAAGAATTTTAGCATTTTTTTTCTATTAGGTGACTCATTTGAGGTGTAAGTAAGCTGATTTGCCACATTAAATAAATCTAGTGTGGACATAGTTTCACATTCCACCTTGGTCTTTTTAACTAAAAGAGAAAGTTTCTGTTTCAGCCCATTAGTAAACATAGAGTTGAAGGCTAGTTAATTGGATTTAACATCTGAAGGATGGCCAGAGTCTACTTAGAAAATAAACTTAAGTCAATTATAATAGTCATCAACAGGTTCACCAGATTTTTGTGTGCAAGCCTGAATTTTGTTTCAATCAGTAGGCTTAGGGAAAGCTACTGTAATTGCTCAGGAAGTTCTCCAGAAAGTGCTGTAGCCTCTTTCAAAAGTTATGGGATTGTTTTTATAAATCCCTTTAAGGACTTTCCCATCAGGCAAGTTTTATTCAATGTTTGGCTTGATCCTCACAAGCATGTGAACTAAGTGATATAGATCCAAAAAAGCAGGTTAATAAGTTGGAATGGCTATGTTAAATTCATCAGCAACCTAGGGGGTCCTCAATGACTTTAGAAAATTCTTCAACTATGGCTTTCAATTCACCTTTGGTCTTGGAAACAAATAAACTTGGAGTTTGTTTGGATTTTCAGGAGACTTAATTTTAAAGGGGCAGTTTCTAATAGGTTCAGAGGAGGAAGGAGCAGGGAGAGATTTAAGGAAAAGGGGAAGTTTGGCAAGAGAATTATAAAGGGGAATCTGAGGGTGCAGAGGAGGAAGAGGTGGTCTATAAGGGAAGGAGGAAGATGACACCAGAGGTGGGGACTGGACACAAGGTGGCTGCTCTATGTCCAGGGACAAAGAAGATGGGAGAGGGTACAGAGAGGCCTCAGAAGCCATTTTTGTCTTTCTTCAATTGTTTGCCTCGGTTATTTTAAACATTGTATTTTACAACGAGGCAATTTTAGACTCCTGTGATAACACTTGGAAGCTTCAAAATACCAATTAAAATAGATGTGCTATTCAGTTTTGACAATTTTAGAGCCATGAATGATCAATTCAGTCTTAAGAAAAGTATGTTTGGGAGTTCAAAAATTCTCAGTATTGTCCATCAGTGTTCTAAATTAAGTTGGTCCATTTAGTGAGAAATGCACATAAAGAGGAACTAGAATTTGTAAACATAAAACTGGCCAGGATCCCTAAAGTAGGGGAATTCTCAAAGCATTTAGATGACTGAGATTACATTTCTTAAAGAGTTTTCTCTAGAGCAAAGGAAAAAAAAATCCTAAACACCACAATTCCAATAGGAAGATCTGAGTTCCAAAGGAATGAGACCAAAGGCTTAGCAGCAAAGTTGTAACAGATACAGCCTGGTTCCAAAATGAATAAGAACAAAGGCTAGCAAAGCTACAGTAGGGACAGCATAAATTCAAAAAAGGCCAAAGTGCCAAACAAGTACTAACAGAAAGGCCAAAGCCTTTAATAGAACAAAATGAAACTTTTCCAAATAAAATACAGAAAGAAAAGAAGGTTCTGAATAAAGCCTGGAGAATTTCAAAATGCAGAAGGAGGGGAAGGGCCAAGATGGTGGATTAGAAGGACATTCATAACTCACTGTCTTCCACAGATAAAACAAGACTTACATCCATGGACCCACCCAGCCAATCAGGACACCTGCTGAACTTTGACAGAACATAACCTTCTTCAAAAGACAAAATATGCCACAAATTAGGTAGGAGAAAAGGGAAAAGGAAGGAAGAAAAAGCAAAACAGTGTGGGACCAGTCCTGCAGGGATGGAGTGGCAAAGGAGGAATAGTGCTTGTTCACTGGATCTCCCCCTCTCCAACAGAGGTCAGCAGGACAGAGGGGGAACCTCCAAAGTTTAGATCTGTATGGAATAGTGTTTGACTGTCAGAACTAAGATAAATGGGTACAAAGGGTCCCCACAACCCCCAGCTCTAGAGGCAAACTGGCAGGTAGGGGATTAAACAGGCTGCCCAAGCCAGGTATAGAACTCAGGCCAGCTGTACAGAGGCAAACTTGGATGACTGCAGTGTGCTGTGTGCTGTTGCTGGGAGGGTATATAAAACAGAACAACCTAGGAACCCCACAAAATATGGGGAAAAAAAGAGCAAAGCAACAATCCTGGTGTGCCCTGGGGGAAGGGGTGCTGAATCCTTTGCCTCCAGAGACCCATGGAACCATTACTGATGTCTTCTTGGAAGAAGAGAGGTGGGGCTCAACCACAGCCACCATATCCTCTGGTGCACAGTGACCAGGCAGAGACTGGGTCAACACCTGAATCCATACCTAGAGGCTCTGCAACCTCATAGGTGGGACTGAGATTTGTTGACAGCTCCAGGCAGATAGGATTGTCCTGCCCTGCTGACTCTGTGAACTTGCACCTCTAAGACAAATGAACAAGGAAAGGCGTTCTGGCACAGAACAGGGGCGAGGGCTTGTCAGCCATTTTCTAGGAGCCTACCTATAGAGTGTGGACCCAAAGCAGAGCAGAAAGCTGCACAGAAAAGGGGAGTGAACTGCCAGCCTACCATGCACTAGTAGGGTACTGGACTGCAGCTTTGGGAGGAGGTGCTACCCACCCACCTACCATGCAGGAGCAAGGCTCCTGGACCTTGCATCGGGAGGAGGTGCAACCCACCTGCCTAATGTGCACAAGCACAGCACCCAACAGTGGCATCAGGAGGGGGAGCAACCCACCTGCCAACCAACACTGGGAGTAGCACAGACATGGAGTGCAAGGAGAGGGCCTCCAGAACCAGCAAGCTGAGTTCTCCCAATAGGGCAAGGGCAGGAGAGACAGCAACCACAAAACAAAAAGGAGGCCCCATTCAATAGCAAGGCAGGCTCTGACTACCAAGTTAACAGCCACATCCCTAACCAGAGGGGTAACAGGCAAAAGGCATAGAAGTAAGACTTGTCAACCACCCATACTTAAGAAGTACTTCTCAACAAAATTAAGAGCAAACACTCTCCATAGGAACACAACCACTTTTTTATTTTCCATTTGATTTTCTTTTACTTTTTTAACTTATACTTAAATTTTTTTGTTTTTATTTTTAATCCCTTTAAAATTTTCTTTTAAAATGTTTTTATTATTTTTATTTAAATTTGCCTTAATTTGATTTTCATTTCTCTTTGATTTGGTCTTCTCTTATTGATTATAATCATTTTTCAATTTTTAGTTTTTGTTGTTCTAAGATTTTTAAAATTCAACTCAACTAGATTTTTATTTTTCTTTTATTTGTTCTTATGTTATTGATTATATGCTGTTTTCAAACCTTTTTCTCTTCTTTTATATTTCTTTTTGTTTTAGTTTTATTTCTGCATTCACTTTAGATAAATAAATAAATAAACACTTTAAGTATCACAGTAGATAACTGATACTCCATAATCCATAATGCCAGAGAGATATAAGCAAAATGAAGAAGAAGAGGAACCACTCCCAATTAAAAGAACAAGAGAAATCTGCTGAAAGAACTATTAATGAAATGCACATTGATAGTCTACTAGATCATGATTTCAAAAAAGCAGTGATCAAAATATTGAAGGAACCAAAAGAGATTACATTTAGAGACAGAAACTATGTCAAAAGGAAATTGAAACAATAAAGAGGAGCCAATTAAAATTGGAAAGCTCATTTGTTGAGACGAGAGCTGAGCTAAAGGCTGTAAAAAGTAGGCTAGATAATGCAGAGGAACAAATAAGTGACTTAGAAGACAGTATAACAGAAGTCACCCAATCAGAATAGCTGAGAGAAAAACAAATAACCAATGAAAACATTATAAGGGACCTATGGGATAATATAATGCATGCCAACCTACACATAATAGGGGTCCTAGAAGGAGAAGAAAGAGCAAAGGGGATTGAAAAGGTATTTGAAGAAATCATGACTGAAAACTTCCCAAACCTAAAGAAGGAATCAGATATCCAAGTACAGGAAGCACACAGGATCCCAAACAAGAAGAACCCAAACAGACCCACACAAAGGCATATTATAATCAGGATGGTCATGTTAAGGATAAAGAAATGATTCTAAAGGCAGCAAGAGTAAAACAAAGAATAAGTTACAAGGGAACCCCCATAAAGTTTTCAGCTGATTTCTCTGCACAAACAACACAGGCCAGATGGAAGTGGCAAGATATATTCAAAGTCCTGAATGCAAAAAAAGATGCAACCTAGGATACTTTATCCAGCAAGGCTATCCTTTAAATAGAAGGAGAGATAAAGAACTTCACAGAGAAGCAAAAACTAAAAGAATTTAGCAACAGTAAACCTATGCTAAAAGAAATAATGAAAGGTCTACACTAAATAGAAAAGAAGCAGAATGCCACAGAGAGGAGAGAACTGTAATTGGAAAGCCATAACTTTCATGAATTACAACAGAATAAACATGAACTTATAAAAGATGATATCAAATTCAGTAAGGATGGGAGAAGAGAACAAGAAAATATAGTTTTATTTTTCTTTTGTAAATATTTTGTTCTCGGTAGGATAGGTTTGAGCTTATATTACTATCTGTTTACAACAAACAGTTATAGAAATGAGTTAATATATGTACAAAACAAGGTAACCACAAGTCAAAAACTTACAATAGAGTCACAAAAACTAAAAAAAAAAGAAAGAAAAAAATCTAAGATAATACAAAGGAATATTGTCATACCACAAAAAGAGAAAGAAAGGAACAAAGAGAAAACATAAAATCAACTGCACAACTAAGTTCAAAAAGACAAGAAACACACATCATTAATTACTGTAAATGTCAATGGGCTAAATGCTTGAATCAAAACACATACAGTGGCAGACTGGATAATAAAACAAGAACCTTCAATATGCTTCATACCAGAGACCCACTTTAGGGAGAAGGACACACATAGACTGAGGGTGAGAGGATGGAAAAAGATATTCCACACTAATGGAAATGACAAGGTAGCAGAAGTAGCAATAGTGATTTCAGGAAGAAAAAAGACTTTAAAACAAAGTCCATAAAGATAAAGAAGGACATTTAATAATGATTAAAGGAGTAATACAAGATGAGGCTATTACACTCATTAATATATATGCACACAATATAGTAGAATCAGAATACAAAAAGCAAATACTAACAGATAAAAAGGGAGAAATTGATGAGAATACAATCAATGTAGGAGACGTTAACACCCCATTAGCATCACTAGACAGATCTTCCAGACAGAAAATAAATAAGGCAAAAGAGAAATTAAATGGTAAAATAGAGCAACTAGACTTCATTGATATTTCAGAACATTATGTTCCCCCAAAATAGAATATACATTTTTTCAAGTGCACATGGAACCTTTTCTAGGATAGATCATGTAATCAGGCACAAAAGAAGACCCAACAGTCTTAAGAAGATAGAACTTATTTCAAGCATCTTTTCTGACCACAGTGCCATGAAACTAGAAATCAACTACAGAAAAATAAAGGAGATAAAAATGACAGCATGGAGATTAAGCAACATTCTACTAAAAAACTTAAGGGTCAATGATGAAATCAAAGAGGAAATTAAAAAAATTACATTGAGACAAAGGACAATAAAAACACAATCACACATAATTTATTGGATGTGGCAATGGCAGTGCTAAGAGGGAAGTTTATAGTGAGACAAGACTTCCTCAAAAAAGAAGAAGCTCAAATAAACAATTTAACCTACCAGCTAAAAGTATTAGAAAAAGAAGAGAAAAAAAAGTCAGTAGAAGGAAGGAAATAATAAAGATCAGGGAGGAAATAAATAAGATAGAAATTTTAAAAATAGAAAAAATCAGTCAAGCAAGGAGCTATTTTTTTGAAAGAGTAAACAAAATTGACAAACCTCTGGCCAAACTCATGAAGAAGAGAAAAGAGAGAACACAAATAAACAAAAGAAGAAAGGAAAATGGAGAAATTACAACCAATTCCACAGAAATACAAAATACCATACGAGAATACTATGAACAACTCTATGGAAACAAAATGGATAATGTAGAAGAAATGGATAAGTTTCTGGAAACATATAGTCCACCAAGACTGAATCAAGAAGAAATTGACCACTTGAACAAACCAATCACTAGAAATGAAATCGAATTAGCAATTTAAACACCACCCTACAAATAAAAATCCAGGACTGGATGGCTTCACTGGTGAATTCTACCAAAAATACAAAGAAAAACAAAACCATAAACTGTTTCAGAAGATTGAAATAGGGGGAGTACTCTCAAACTCATTCTATGAAGCCACCATCACCCTGATACCAAAACCAGACACAAAGACACTACCAAAAAAGATAATTACAGATCAATATCACTGATGAACATAGATGCAAAAATCTTCAACAAAATATTAGCAAACAGAATCCAATAGCACATAAAAATGATCATACACCATGATCAAGTTGAGTTCATCCCAGGAACACGATGATGGTTCAACATACACAAATAAATCAATGTAACACACCACATCAACAAGAGAAAGGAAACACACACACACACACACACACGATCATCTCAATAGATGGAGGAAAAGCATTTGATAAAATTCAACATCCATTTGTGATAGAAAGTCTTACCAAAGTGGGTATAGAGGGAACATATCTCAACATAATAAAAACTATTTATCACAAACCTACAGCCAGCATAGTACTCAATGGTGAAAAACTGAAAACATTCCCACTAAAATCTGGGACAAGATAAGGTTGTCCACTCTCACTACTCCTATTCAACATAGTCTTGGAAGTCCTAGCCACAGCAATCAGCAAGAAAAATAAATGAAATTGATCCAAATTGGTAAGAAGAGGTAAAATTGTCACTATATGCAGATGACATGATACTATATATAGAGAACGCTAAAAGTTCCACATAAAAACTACTGGAACTAGTAAAAGAATTCAGCAAGGTAGCAGGATACAAGATTAATGTACAAAAATCAGCTGCATTTCTTTACACTACTGATGAATCAAGAAGAAAAGAATTTAAAGAAACAGTCCATTTTAAAATAGCACCCAAAGTAATAAAATATCTAGGAATAAATCTAACCAAATGGGTGAAAGACTGATACATGGAGAACTACAAAACTGAATACATCTTTTTTAATGCAGAAAGAGCAGAGCTCAAATACAGGTGAATACTTGCCCTCAAACTCAGGGTTGGCAAGAAAGCAGTGAGCTAAATGGGCTACCAGCATCTGTTTTCTCATCAGCCTAGGAGTTAATGTGTGTGGTCATGAGACCTGGGTCGTCTCTGGATCCCATTTCTGACACCAAGTAATGTAACCTAAAACAGTGGAATAGCTGATTATTTTGCCAGCCAAATGGGTTTATTTAGGAACAACAAATAATTGCAGTTTAGGGCACACAGTTCAGTAGGGCTGTTATAAACAAACAGTCCTTTGGAGAAAACTGGGATTTTGAAGTGTAGAGGCTTTTTATTGGCTGAGTTTGACAGTCTCTCATTTGCTGGGCTTTTGCTGGGCAAGGAGAAATTCTTCATCCTGCTGGATAGTAAAGTAGTAACCTTCTTTCTTTTAGAGTTGCAAAGGAAACATTCTTCCTGTTAGGCCTGTAATCAACGTTGAGTGGTAGTGTTTGAGAGCTCCTGCTTCCGGCTTCCTGATCCCACTTTAAATGAGGTTTATGTTTTTAATTTTCACAAGCCAAAATGGGAAAATAAAAGGACAGAATGTCAGGGGTATTTAATAGTTGGTTGGTGCTCTCATTTTCCAGTGCCTTGTAAAGTCTGTCTTATCTGGTATTGCTTCAGTTAATTCCTGTAACAGATAAATACTAAAATTTTAGTGGTATAAAAGATTAGTGGTTTATTTCTGACTCTAGTAAACTACAATATGTGGTGTGGAGTGGGAGGATTCTTCTTGATCATTCTGGGAACCAACTTATGGAGGGTTTGTTATTTTCTTAACAGTTTTATTCAACTATAGTTCACATATCATATAATTCACCCAATTAAAATATACAATTCAATGGGTTTTGGGACCTTGAACTATTAATTTTTAATATTGTAGTAAAATAGAAAACATAAAATTGCAATATTTTAAATGTGCAATTCAGTATCATTAATTATATTTTCAGTGTTGTACAGTCATCTCCACTATCTAGTTCCAAGACATTTTTATTACCCCAAATAGAAAATTTCTACCCATAAAACAATAAATTCCTCAATCACTCCTACCCCCAACTTCTGTTAATCTCTACTCTGCTTTCTGTGTCTATGAATTTTCTTAACCTAGGTATTTCATATAAGTGAAATTACATAATATTTGTGCCTGGTTTATTACACTTACCATAATGTTTTCAATGATTATTCATGTTGTAGCATGTATCAGAACTTTATTTCTTCTTATTGTTGAATCATATTCCATTGAATGTATATACCACATTTTGTGTATCCATTTATTTGTTGGTGGATACTTAGATTGTTTCCATCTTTTGGCTATTGTGAACAATGCTGCAGTGTACATTGATGTACATGTATCTGTTTGAATTGCTGCCTTAAGTTATTTTGAGTGTTTAAGTAGGGGATGAAATTGCTGGGTTATATGATAATTCTATGTTTAGCTTTTTGAGGAATGGCAAGACTGTTTTCCTTAACAGCTGCACCATTTTACATTCCTAGCAACAATATGTAAGGATTCCAATTTACTCACATTCTTGTCAACACTTGCTATTTTATGTTTTGTTTTGGTTCTTTAAAGCCATCCTATAAGCCATCCTAGTTGGTGCAAATTGGCATCTCATTGTATTTTTGTTTTGCATTTCCCTAATAACTAATGATATTGAACATATTTTCATCTGTTTTTTGCCATTTGTATATCTTCTTTGGAGAAATGTGTATTCAACTCTGTCCATTTTGCAATTGGATTTTCTGTCATTTTGGTTTTGAGTTTTGGGAGATCTTTATATATTGTGGATATTAAGCTGTTATAAGGTACATGATTTGCAAATATTTTAACCCATTCTGTGGATTTTCCTTTCAATCTTGATGTTGTCCTTTGAAGCACAAATGTTTTCACTTTTGATGAAGTCCAATATATCTATTTTTTCTACTGATTTCTTGGTATTTTCTTTTTTGATGTCATCTCTAAGAATCCATTGCCAAATCTGAGGTCATGAAGATTTACACCTATGTTTTATCCTAAGCATTTTATGTTTTTAACTCCTATAGTTAGAACATTTATTCATTTTGACTTCATACTTTTTCATGTAGAAATCCAGTTGTCCTAGCACCATTTGTCAAAAAGACTGTTCTTTTCTCATTGAATGGTCTTGGAACCCTTACCAAAAAATAATTAGTCACAGATGTATGTGTTTATTCTCAGACTCTCAATTCTATTGTATATGTCCAATATACTGATACCTGAATTTTGATTAATGTAAATTTGTAGTAAGCTTTGAAATAAGGAAGTGTGCCTCCTCCATTTTTTCCATCTTTTTCAAGATTGTTGTGCCTCATTTTGACTTCTTACAATTCTATATCAAATTTATGATCCAATTTTCAACTTTTGCAGAAAAAAACTGATGGAATTTTGACAGGGATTTTGTGAAGTCTATACACCACTTTCAGTAGCAATGGCATCTTAGCAATATTAAGTCTTTTTATACATGAACACAGGATGTCTTTCAATTTATTGGGGTCATACTTAATTTCTTTCAGAGAAATTTTATAGTTTTCAGTGTATAATCATTCAAACACCTCCTTGGGGAAATTTATATATATATATATGTATATATATATATATATGTATATATATATATATATATATATGTATATATATATATATATATACACATACACACACACACATACCACATCTCCTTTATTCACTCAGCCATTGATGGGCACTTTGGTTACTTCTTTATCTTGGCTACTGTAAATAATATTTCAGTGAACATAGGCGTTCAGATTTTTTTTCTATTAGTGTATATCTTTTCTTTGGATACTCTGGAGTGGAATTGCTAGATAATAAGTTGATTCTATTTTTTTCATTTTTTGAGGATTTCAGTACTGATTTCCATAGTGGTTGCACCAAATTATACTTCCACAAACAGTACATGCAGGTTCCCTTTTACTACCTCTTCACCAACATTTGTTATTTGTTGTCTTATTGTTAATACCCATTCTGGCATGTGTGAGGTGATATCTCATTTTGACTTTGATTTTCATTTTCCTGATGATTAGTGATGCTGAACATCTTTACATGTGACTGTTGACCATCTTTATACTTTCCCTGGAAAAATGTTTACTCAGTTCCTCTGCCCATTTTTAAATCAAATTGTCTGTTTATTTTTTTTTTTTTTGAGTTGTCTATTTTGGATATTACCCCTTTATCTAATATATCATTTGCAAATATTCTCCCACTGACTAAGTAACCTTTTTGTTTTATTGGTATTTTCCTTTTTTGTGAAAAGTTTTTTAGTTTCACATAGTCCCATTTATTTATTTTTGCTTTTGTTATCCTTGCCTGGAGACACAGATCCAAAAATATATTACTTAGACTGGTGTAAAAAGCATACTGCCTATGTATTCTTCTGGAAGCTTTATGGTTTAATGTCTTACATTTAAAGTCTTTCATACATTTTGAATTTATTTTTGTGCATAGTGTGAGAGAGTACTCAAGTTTGATTCTTTTGCACGTAGCTGTCCAGTTTTGCTAACATCACTTACTGAAGTGGCTGTATTTTTCCATAGTATATTCTTGCTTTCTTTGTCACAGTTTAATTACCCAATTAACTATAAGTACATTTCTGGGCTCTATATTCTTTTCCACTGATGTATGTATCTGTTTTTGTGCCAGTAACATACTGTTTTGATTACTCTAGCTTGGTATTATAGTCTTAATTCAGGGAGTGTGATATTTCGAGATCTATACTTTTCCCAAGATTTCATGGGCTATTCAGGGTCTCTTGTTGCCCAGGACAAATTTTAGGCTTATTTATTCTAGTACTTTGAAAAGTGCCATTGATACATTGTTATGAGTTGCATTGAATCTGGAGATTATTTTGGATAGTATGAACATTTTAATATTAATTTTTCCAGTCCATGAGTATGGTATATCTTTCCATCTGTTTGTATAGTCTTCAATTTATTTTATGAGTATCTTACAGTTTTCCAGTACAGATCATTTACTTCCTTACTTAGATTTATTGCTAGACATTTTCTGATATGATTGTAAATGGGATTGTTTTCTTAATTTCTATTTCTGATAGTTTATTGTCAGTGTATATAAATATAATAGATATCTGTATATTAATTTTGTGTCCTGCAACTTTACTGAATTTACTGGTGAGCTCTAGTAGTTTTTTGGTGGGATCTTTAAGATTTTTTTGTGTGTATATAATATCATGCCATTCATAAACAGTGACAGTTTTACACCCATTACAGTTTGGATTCTTTTTTTTTTCTTTTCTGATTGTTGTGTCTAGGACTTCCAATACTATGTTGAATATATAATTAGTTTAATTTGTAATCCTATGTGTTTTACACTAAGCATTTAAAAATCATTATTCGGAAAATGGGTCAATAGACTTCACCAAACAACCAAAGGTGTCTGTGGCACAAAAAGTATCCCTACAGTCATCCTGGAAAAGCCTGCAGCCCCTCCAATATTGAATAACATGGGGAAAGGACCAATGCAAGTGAAATATCCAGAATCAGAATCTTCATTAGTTGTACAACAAATTGATCACTGGTTGTAGCTGAAACAGCATTTTTTTAATCTTTTTACTGCACATATGTTTTTAATTTACATAGATGTACTATTCATTGTTTTTTAAGAACATTTAAAGCTTTAGCTTTTTAAACTTACATAGTTATCAAAGGAATAAAGCCAACCACAAAATAAGAATTAACTCAAAAAGATACATATACCCTGTTATTAACAGCACTGTTATTTATAATTGCCAGGATATGAAAGCTTCCTAAGTGTACATCAGCAGGTGAAATGATAATAGAAATATTATATATATATATATATATATATATATATATATATAGCATTTATATATATAGCATTATATATATATATATATATATATATATATATATATAATGGAATACAGCTCACCCATAAGAAAGAAGGCTATTTTGCCATTTGTGGCCTTTTATTTGCTTATTTTTGTTTTCACTTCAAAAACCAGAATTTTATAACTGGCAGAGGTATTTCCAATACATCAAAATCAACAAAATACCTAGGAATAAACTTAACCAAGGAAGTTACCTATAATCTGAAAATCGAAATGACACAAAGAAATGGAAAGATTTCTTGTGCTCTTGGAGTGGAAGAATCAACATTATCAAAATGGCCACACAACCCAAAGCAGTCCACAGATCCAAAGCAACTCCCATCAAAATACTCATGACATTCCTCACAAAACTAGAACAAACAATTCCAAAATTTATAAGGAACCACAAAGGACCCCAAGCAGCCAAAGCAATCTTTTGTAGGTCTTTATTAATTTTCTCTTTTTTTTGTTCTCTTTTCTTATGGTTTGATAACTAGAGAAGGTCTTTTATCATTTATTGTAAAACTTGTTTTGTGGTGCTGAAGTCTTTTAGCTTTTATTTATTTGAGAAGCTTTTGATTTCTCCATCAAATCTAAATGAGAGCCTTGCTGGATAGAGTATTCCTGGTTGTAAGTTTGCCCCTTGCATCACTTTAAATATATTATGCCGCTCTCTTCTGGCCTGCAGAGTTTCTGCTGAAAAATCAGCTGATAACCTTATGGGAGTTCTCTTATATTTTATTTGTTGCTTTTCTCTTGCTAATTGTAATATTTTCTCCTTAGCCTTAATTTTTGTCAATTTGATAACTATGTGCCTTGATGTGTTCCTCTTTGGGTTGATCCTGTGTGGTACTCTCTGAGTTTCCAGGACTTGGGTGACTGTTTCCTTTCCCAAGCTGGGGAATTTTTCAGTGATTATCTCTCCCAAAATTTTCTCAGGTCCTTTCTCTCTCTCTTCTCTTTCTGGGATCCCTGAAATGTGAATATTAGAGCACTCCATGTTGTCCCAGAGTTCTCTTAAACTATTCTCATTTCTTTTTATTCTTTTTCTTTTATCTGTTCTGAAGTAGTGATTTCCACTGATCTGTCTTCTAGCTCACTGATCCATTATTTGCCTTATTTAGTCTATTCTTGGTTCCTTCTAGTGTATTGTTCACTTTCAGTGACTTTATTCTTCAACTCTGTTTGGGTATTCTTTATATTTTCCAACTCTTTGTTAAAAACTTCACTCTGTGCATCTATACTCCTCTTGCATTCTCTGAACATCTTGGCCATCATTACTTTAAACTCCTTCTCATATAAATTGCCTATCTTCTCATCACTTATTTCTTCTGGAATTTTATTTTGTACCTTGGCCTGGGAGATATTCCTTTGCCGCCTCACATTGTGTATCTTTCTATGTTTGTGGATTCCTTCCACAGGTTTTGGGATTATTGTTTTCTTATTTCTAGTGTCTGCCCTTGGTGGATGAAACTGGAGTAGAGGCATATGAAGGTTTCCTGGCGAGAGGAGCCAGTGCCTGCGCACTCCTGGGTGAAGCTTAGTCCTGGACCTCTGGTAGGTAAGGGCTGTGTCTAGAGGCAGGTGTGGCTTAGGAAGTCTGTTGATAGGTGTGTCTGTGTTCCCACCCTGTATGTTCTTTGGCCTGAGGCTTCCCTACAGGCTGTTGGGTGGGTCTAGGTCTTGATGCTAGTGATCCAGTCAAGATGTCAGCCTCCAGGAAAGCTCATGTAAATTAACACTTGCAGAAAGACCACCATCAGCTTTTATGTCCCCTGAGTGAGTCCCATGTCCCCAGGAGACCCTCCAAATCCAGCAGGCAGGCCTGGCCCAGGTCCCTATGAAATCACTTCCTCTATCCTTGCACCTAGTGCATGTGAGTTTCTGTGTACACTTCTGAAACAAATGGAGTCTCCGTTTCCCCCAGTCCCATGAGGCTCCCAGAGCCAAGCCCCCTCTGCCTTCAAAACCAGATATCCTGTAGTCTCCTTCTCTTCCCAATGTCAGAACCTGAGCTGGGGAGCCTGACTTGGGGCTTAGAGCTCTCACTCCTTGGGAGGGCCTCTGCAACTTATCAAATCTTCAGTTTGTGGGTCACCCACCCAGGGGATGTGGGACTGAAGTATATCACAAGCACGCCCCTCCGACTGTCCTTCTGTGGCTCCCTTTATATGTTTACAGTTGCAGAAGATCTTTTTTGCTAGGTTCCAGTCTTTTTTCAATGGTTGTTTAGTATTCAGTTTTGGTTTAGTTGTAGTTGCAAGGAGAGGCAAGTTCATGGTCTTACCACTCTGCCATCTTGATACTCTGTGTCTTTTGATTGGAGCATTTATTCTACTTACATTTTAAGTAATTATTGACAGGTATGTACTTATTGCCATTTTGTTAATCGATTTGATGTTTTTGTGTTTCTTCACCCCTTTCTTCTTTCGTTCTCTTCTCTTGTAATTCGATGACCATCTCTAGTGTTATGTTTGGATTCCTTTCTCTTTTGCTTGTGTGTATTATAGATTCTTGTGTGTGTGGTTACCATGAGGTTAATAGAACACAATCTCTATATATACATGATTATTTTAACTTGCTGATCTCTTAATTTCAAACACTTTTTAGCAACATTGCATTATACTTCCCTGCCACCAACACATTTACTGTTTCTCACATCATACTTTACATCTTTTCTGTGAGTATGTCTCTTAACTACTTGTTGTGAAATTAACTTATTTTACTAGTTGTCTTTTAATCTTTCTGCTAACTTATGTATTGTTAATTTACTGCTACCTTTACAGTATATTTGCCTTTATCAATGAGATTTTTCTGTTCCTCATTTTCATATTTCTAGTTATGGCCTTTTTTCATGTGGAAAATTCCCATTAACATTTATTATAAAGCTGGTTTGGTGTGGCTTAACTTTTAACTTTTGCTTGTCTGTTAATCTATGGTATCGCCATCAAATGTGAGTTAAATCCTTGCTGGGTAGAACATTCTTGGTTGTAGGTTTTTCCCTTTCATCATTTAAAATATATCATGCCACTCCCTTCTGGGCTGCAGAGTTTCTTGTGAAGAGGCAGCCTTATGGGACAGCCTTGTATGCAACTTGTTGATTTCCCTTGCTGCTTTTAATCTCTCTGTATCTTTATTTTTTGCCATTTTGATTATAGCATGCCTTGGTGTGGTCCTCTTTGTGTTGAACCTATTTGGGACTCTCCTGGAGCTAGTTTTCTGTTTCCTTTCTCAGGTTAGCGAAGTTTTCTGTTATTTTATTTTTAGATATATTCTCTGACTTTTTTTCTTCTCCTGCTAGGTTCCCTGTCATGTGAAGGTTAGCACACTTGATGTTGTCCCAGAGGTCTCTTGAACTGTCCTTATTTTTCAAAATTACTTTATCTTTTTTGTGTTCAATTTCAGTGATTTTCACTGTTATATTTTCATCTTTTTTTGTTTGCTGTATTTTCTAACTCTTTGTTAAAAACTTTTAAATTTCTCACTCTGTGTATCCAATCTGCTCCTGAGTTCTTTGAATACATTTATGATCATTACCTTGAACTCATTATCAGATAGATTGCCTATCTCCACTTCACTTTATTCTTCTGCAGTTTTACCTTGTTCCTTCATTTGGATCATTGTCATTTTGCCTCATTGTGCCTAATATGCCACTTTCATTTCTATGTATTTGGTAGGTTGGTTACATTTGGTAAGTTGGTTACATAGATTGGAGTTGGAGAAGACACCTTTTTTGGGATATGTCCTATGAACCCCAGCATTGAACTCCTTTCTGGTCACTAGAGATAGGGGTGCCCCCTGTGTGGGCTGTGTGGGTCCTTCTGTAGTTGCAGGATGACTATTGTGGGCTATCTGGTAGGTGTGTCTTTCCTCCAGTCTGGTTGGTTGCCAAGCCTTTCCTTATGAGGAGGCTGTGTGCTGCTGATTGGTAGAGCCAGGTCATGAGGTGGCAGGCTGCAGAGACCTGTCATTTCCCAGGGCTAATGCTGTCATTTTCCAGGGCTAGTGCTGACCACCAGATGGGCAGAGCTAGGTTCTGGGTTGGGTGACTGCAGGTCTGGAGTTCCCAGATCTAGTGTCAGCCTGCTGGTGGACAGGGCTGTTTTCTGACATGTCTGAGTGTTGGGTCTGAGGTGCCCCAAAGTTGGTGCTGTCACACCAGTGAATAGATCTATATTACAGGGCAGCTGGCTCAGGAGTCCAAAGTATTTCCTGACTGTTGCCCCCATTCTGGTGGCTGAAGTCATGTCCGGGCCTAGTGCAGGCCCACTTGTGGGCAGAACCAGTTTCTGGGGCCTCTGGGTGCAGGACCTAGCTGTCCCAAAGCTGATGTTGGCTGACTGGCATGCAAGACTGAGGCCCAGGGGGTATTAGGGCTACTGCCAGTTCATTGGTGGATACAGTTGGGTCCCAGATTCTCTGGCTGCAGTGTCCTGGGGGTCCCCAGAGTTGATGTGTTGGACAGCTGATGTTCAGGTCCAGGACCAGGGGGTCCTGGATATTCCTACCAACTGGTGGGTGAGGCTGGTCTCAGAGCTAGTGATGATCCAGTGATAAACATAGCTGGATCCCCGCATCTCTGGCTGCAAGTCGCTTGGTTCCTGGGTCTAGAGCTGACTAATATGTAGGCTTGGGTCCTGTGCCCTCTGGTGGACTGAGCTTGGTCCCAGGGTTGCTATGGTCTCAGAGGTATTAAGGTAGACATCCTGCTCATTGATAGGGCTGTATCTCTACCTGACAGCTAGTTACTTGGCTGTAGTTGTCACAGTACTCATGCTGACAGACTGGCATGCAGGGCCTGATCCCTGCACTAAGCTAGAGGCAGGATTTGAAAATGGTGTTTTTCAGCACCAATGTCCTCATAGTAAAATCATCTCACAAAGATTGCTGCCAGTGGTGTCTGTGTCCCAAGTGTGAGCTCCATTTGCCTCTGGCCTATCCAAGAGGCTATTCAAGATCAGCAGGTAGGTGTGACCCAGGCTCCTTTCAAATTAATGCTTCTGCCCTGAGCATGTGAGATTTTGTGTTCACCCTTTAAGAGTGGAATCTATTTCCCACAGCCCTTGGCTCAACAGAAAGTAACTCCCACTAGCCTTCAAAGTGCAAAGTTCTGGGGGTTTTGCACCTCCAAGCTGGGAACCCCAATGTGGGCTCAGTCCCCTCACTCCTTGGGTAGAAACTTTGTAATTATAATCATCCTCCCTTTTGTGGATTACCCATCTGGAGGTATAGGTATTCAATATACTGCATTTCTGCCCCTCCTACGTGGTTATTATAGTTCCTTCTTTGTATTTTTAGTTGTAGACGATCTTTTATTCTAACTTCCAGGCTCTCTCATTAATAGTTGCTCTGTAAATACTTGTAATATTGTTGTGCTCATGGAATGAGGTGAGGTCAGTTTCTTCCTATTTTGCCATCTTAACCAATCTCTTCTTCAGTTAAATTTATTTTGAGATTTTTTTATTCATTTAGATATTATAAAGTGTAATTGCCTTTTAATTTCCCTTTTAGATTCTTTCTTGCTGGTGTATTGAGATGCATATATTTTTGTGTGTTTACCTTTTATCCTGCAACTTTACTGAATTCATTTATATGTTACTTTGCTAGGGCTGCTATAACAAAAATTATATATAATATATTGGGAAATTTTATTTTTCAGAGTTCCAGAGATTAGAATACTGCAATCAAGGTGTAGACTGGTTTCTGTTTCTCCTGAGGTCCTTGCTCCTTGGCTTCAAGATATCTGCCTTCTTTCTGTGTATTCACATGGTTGTCTTTTGGTGCATGTATATGTGTGAGTTTGGTCTCTCCCTTTCTCTCTGTCTTAATCTCTTCTTCTTGTAAGGACACTAGTCATATTGAATTAGGGCCCACCCTAACCACCCCATTTTAATTTAATTATCTCTTTAAAGGTCCTTTCTCCAAAATACAATCACATTCTTAGGTACCAGGATTTATGACTTCAACATATGATTTGGGAGGTGGGACACAATTCAGCCCATGACAATTTATTATCTTTACTAACTTTTGTATGGAGTAATTAGATTTTTCTATGCTTAGGATCTACAAATATGGTTTTACTTCTTTATTTCTAATTTGGGTCCATTGTATTTATTTTCCTTCTGTAGTAGTTCTGGCTAGGACATCCAGTAAGATGTTGACATCCAGTAAGATGTTGAATTGCAGTGGTAAAAATTGCCATGCTTTTCTTATTTCTGATAATAGGGGTAAAGATCTCAGTCTTTTATCATTGACTAGGATGTTAGCTATGGATTTTTCATATATGTCTTTTATCATGTTGAGTAAGTTTCCTGTTATTACTGATTTTCTTTGGCAATTGAGATGATATTGTGTTTTTTTCTTTATTCTATTAGTGACCTATATTAATATACATTTTCTTATGTTAAATCCTCATTGCATTCCTATGATAGACCACACTTGGTGTCTAATCCTTTTACTATGCTATAAAATTCACTGTACTAGTATTTTGTTGAAGATTTTTACATGAATGTTTGTAAGGGATATTGATATGTAATTTCTTTTTCTTGTGATGTGTTTTTTTATCCAGTATTTTATCAAGTTAATGCTGGCCTCATAAAATGAGTTAGGAATTTAATTAATTTAATTTTTAGGAAAACCTTGAGAAAGATTATGGGTAATTCTTTTAATGTTTCCTAGAATTCACCAATGAAGACATCTAGTCCTGGATTTTTCTTCATTGAGACATTTATTATTACTGATTCAATCTCTTTCCTTGTTAAACATCCATTAATATTGTCTATTTCTTCTTAAGTCAGCTTAGGTAATTTGCGGATTTCTAGGAGTTTGTCTACTTTATCTAGATTATATAATTTGTTGCTGTATAAGGGTTCATAATATTTTAATAATTGTTTTATTTCTGTAAGGTTGTTAGTAATAGTCCCACTTTTATTTCTGATTTTGTCATTTGCATCATCTGTCTTTTCTCTTTGTCAGTGTAGCTAGATTCTGATTTTGTTGACCTTTTCAAAGAATCTATTTTTCATTTAATTGATTATTCTGATTTTCTACAGTCTATTTTATTTACCTCTACTCTAATCTTACTTCATTCCTTTTGCTAACTTTAAGTTTAGTTTCCTCTTTTTTTTTTACTACTTCCTTATGGTTTAAAGTTTGGTTATTGATTTGAGAACTCATTTCTTTTTTAATGCAGACATTTACAAGTATAAATTTCCCTCAGAGTACTACTGCCTTTCTGTATCCCATAGATTTTGTTGTGTAGTGTTTTTATATGTATTCATCTTTAAATAATTTATAGTTACCCTTAGGATTTTTTGTTTGACCCATTAGTTGTTTAAGAATGTGATATTTAATTTCCACATATTTGTGTATTTTGCAGTTTTCTTTCTGTTGTTAATTTATAGCATCATACTCTTGTGGTCAGAAAAGACACTGTGTATGATTGCAGTCTTTTAAAATTCATTGAAACTTGTTTTGTAACCTAACATATGGTCTAACTTACAGAGTGGTCCATATGCAATTGAGAAAAATGTATACTTTTCTTATGTTGGTTATAGTTTTCCATATATATCAGTTTGCTGTAGTTGTTTTATAGTGTTGTGAAATCCCTCTATATCAATATTGATCTTCTTTCTAGATATTCAATCCATTATTAAAGTACAGTATTGAAATTTGCAAGTATTTTTGTGGAATCACTATTTCTTACTTAAATTTTGTTTAGTGCTTGATTCATAGATTTTTCAGGAGCTTTGTTTTTTAGTGTATATATGTTCACAATAATCATATCTTCTTGATGTATTGAACCTTTATTAATACATAATGTCTTTTCTTTTGTAGAAGTTTTTACTTAAAGTCTATTTTGTCTGATATCAGTATAGACATCTCAGTTCTCTTTTTGGTACTATCTGCATGGAATATCTTTCTTTTCCTGTCAACCTATCTCTGTCTTTGGATCTAAACTGAATCTCTAGTAGACAGCATGTTGGTAGATCATGTTCTTTTTATCTAGTCTGCCAATCTGTGCCTTTGGAGAGTTTAATTCATATACATTAAGATTGGTACTGATAAGGAAGGAGAAACAGATCAAGATGGCAGAGTAGAGGAATGTGAAGCTCAGATCCTTCCACAAATACATCAAAAATACATTTACATGTGGAACTTTTCTCATAGAATACCTAATAAAAGTTTGCAGAAGATCTCATAAACTAAAGCTGAAAGAATGATCCCCACATTTCCATGTAGGATGAAGGAAAATGAAGAAGAATCACGATGGGACCTGTGCCCATGGCTGGCAACTGTGAAAGAAGAAAGGTTTCCTAACCCTAGGAACTTTCTTCACCAGCTGAGAGGCCTACCAGGATAGATAGGGAGCTTTAGAGGCTGGAGATGAGAGTACAGGACCTGGCCTGCAGCCCTGCATGATAGAGATACACCATCACAGACAGTCTTTGACATAGCATCACTCTTCCCAGCCCAAGACATACACCTGCTGGTGTTTGTAGTGACTGGGTGCTGAAACTCAGGCTTCAGTGGATAGACCTGGGGAGAGGACTTGGTTTGGCTGTGTGGAGACAGTACAAAGAGCCTGGAATGTGGCCTAAGCTGCAACTGGGGGTGCACACAAGACAGATCACGGGTCTGTCATTGGAGCCCCATTGTAAACACTGGAAAAGAGGAGCATGTGTCTGCCATAGTACCCTTATTATCAGCATTCTCACAGTCAAGCACAGCTTCAGTCACTGAGGGTTTTGTGAAATTTGTGGGCATCTGCATGTGGAGGTTGGGATGAAATCTGAAGCAATTACCAGTACTGCAAAAATGGGTGCAGCTCCAGCAGGTTCTCACACTGCTGAATTTTGAGATCAGGACTGAGCACACATGCCTGAGGGTGGAGCAAGCCAGTTAACAATGCTCCCACAGTGAGGCTGAATATAAGCCAATTATCAATTATCCCAAAGTGGGTGCAGGGAATGCAGTGTTGCCAGATTCTTCTTACTGCATCTTTGTGAGCACATACACACTTAAGGGATCTCTAAGCCAATTACTGGTGCTCCCATAGTGGCCCACAAAGGCAGTGCCAGTAACACTGATCTTCATGACATGCACATCTGGTTGCAGGATGAGTCACAGAGTCACACATTCCAGCAGACAGCTCCTGGGGAAGAACAGCAGCTCCTTTCTGAGAGAGAGCTCTCAAGTCGCACCTACCTCATACCACTTCTTAGAACCAAGTCTGTGAGCTTCTACTCCAGCAATTGAGGAACAGAACCTACCCCTGACAGAGTTGTGACAACCACAGAGCAAATAGGAGGCCCCACCCAACATCCAGTATAGGCTCTGGTCACCACAACACCAAACATGCCTCCTGTAAAGGAGACAGGGTCCAACACACCCTGTGGAAAGAAGTGGCAAGCATCCAACCAAAAACATCCCTCACACCAAAGATATTGGACTCATACAGTCTACACCAGGTTGTTCTCACATAAAAACAGCTCTTCAAGACCATAGCAGATAAATGTTTCTCCTAAATTCATAGAATCACAAAAATATAAGTAAAATTGAAAAGCAGAGGAATTAACACCAATTAAAAGAACAAGAGAAATTCCTTGAAAGACAAACAATAAAATAAACCTCTCCAGTCTACCAGAGCTGGAGTTGAAAAAGGAAGGAATAAAACTTTTAATTTTTATTAATATAAATATATAGGAATTGACAAAGACTATCAATACAAATGCAGATCACTGTAACAAGGAACTAGAAACTATAAATAGGAGCCAATTGAAGTTAGGCAACTCCATTGCCGAGATGAAAACCTAGCTTAAAGTGTGCCAATCTACACATAATATAAATCTTGCAAGAGAAAGGAAAAGAAAAGGGGATCAAAAATATATAAGAAATTATGGCTAAAAACTTCCCAAATCTAAAGAGTGAAACAGATATCCAAGTACAGGAAGCACAGAGGTTCCCAAACAAGATGAACCCCAACAAAGCTACACCAAGACGTATCACAATTAAAATGGTAAAAGTTAAAGATAAAGAGAGGATTCTAAAGTTAGCAAGAGAAAACAAAGAGTCAGTTACAAAGGAATTCCCTTAAGGCTATCAGCTGATTTCTCTACAGAGACATTGCAGCCCAGAAGGGAAGGCACAATGTGTTCCAAGTCCTAAAAGGGAGAACCTATAACCTAGGATACTCTAACCAGCAAGATTATAATTTAGAACAGAAAGAGAGATAAGGAATTTCTCAGACAAGCAAAAACTAAAAGAATACAGCAATACTAAACCTATCCAAAAGAAATGTTGAAATATCTTCTCTAAATAGGAAAGAAGCAAGGATCTATAAGAAAGTGAAAATCACAATAGGAAAGATAAAT
The DNA here is from genome assembly GCF_048564905.1 of Vicugna pacos. NCBI lineage: Eukaryota > Metazoa > Chordata > Mammalia > Artiodactyla > Camelidae > Vicugna > Vicugna pacos. The sequence continues at coordinate 50,617,560 of NC_133023.1, read as the reverse complement.
ATACAAAAGGATTGAAGATCACTTAAATAAGTCAGTACAAAGATTAAAAAAAATATGTGAAAGTGATTAGAGCTGCAATGAACAGCAAAAGGATAAACATGAATTGGACATCAAAATTACAAAGTATAGGGGAGGGGAGTATAAAATGGAGATATTTTAATATTATTTTAATTGAAGTATATTTGATTAACAATGTTGTGTTAATTTCAGGTGTACAAAAATGTAGATAATTTAGAATGTGTTTGAGCTTATATGACTACCAGTCTAAAGCAAGTAGACATAATTATGGGTTAACATGCTTGAAAACCAGAGTAACAACAAATCAAAAACATACAATAGATTCACCAAGGAAATGAAAGACTTTTATGCTAAGAACTATAAAACATTCATAAAGGAAGTCAGAGCTGATTCAAGGAAATGGAAAGATATCTCATACTCTTGGATTAGAAGAATTGATATAGTTATGGCCATACTACCCAAATAGATCTATAGATTTAATGTTATCCCTATCAAATTATCCATGGTATTTTTCACAGAATTAGAACAAATCATCTTAAAATTTATGTGGAACAACAGAAGACTTAGAATTGCCAAAGCAATCCTGAGGAAAAAAGACAAAGTTGGGGCAAAATCCTTCCAAACTTCTGATAATGCTACAAAGCTACAGTAATCAAAATAGCATGGGATTGGCACAAAAACAGACATGTATATTAATGGAACAGAATAGGGAGCCCAGAAATATACACACACCTACAGTCAATCTTCAACAAAGGAGGCAAGAATATACATTGGAGAAAAGACAGTCTCTTCAGGAAGTGGCATTGGGAAAACTGGAAAGCCACCTATAGATCAATTAAGTTATAGCACTGCCTCACATCATATATAAAAAATCAAAATGGTTTAAAGACTTAAATATAAGACATGACACCATAAAACTTGAAAAGAGAACATAGGCAAGATATTCTCTGATATAAATCATAGCAAGGTTTTCTTAGATTAGCCTACCAAGGCAAAAGAAATAAAAGCAAGAATAAACCATGAGACCTACTCTAACTTATACACTTTTGCACAGCAAAGGAAATAATAAGCAAAATTACAACCTATAGACTAGGAGAAAATATCTGCAAATGATGTGACTGACAAGGGATTAACTTTCAAAATACACAAACATCTCATACAACTCAAGATCAAAAAAACAAATGATCCAATCAAAAAATGGCAGAAGACCTAAAAAACTTTTCTCCAAAGAAGACATACAGATGGCCAACAAGCACATGAAAAGATGCTCAACATCGCTAATTATTAGAGAGATGCAAATCAAAATTACAATGAGGTATCACCTCACATCAGACAGAATGGCCATCATCAAAAAGTCTATAAATGCTGGAGAGAGTGTGGGGAAAAAGTAATCCTCCTACACTGTTGGTAGGAATATAAATTGATGCAACCACTATGGAAAATAGTATGGAGGTTTCTTACAAAACTAAAAATTGAGTTACCATGTGATCCAGCAATTCCACTCCTGAGCATATATCCAGAAAAGATGAAAACTCTAATTCAAAAAGATACATGCACCCGAATGTTTATAGCAACACTATTTACAGTAGCCAAGACATAGGTGCAACCTAAGTGTCCATCTATGGATGAATGGACAAAGATGATTAAAGATGATTTTTATATATATACACACACACAATTCAGCCATAAAAAGAATGAAATTATGCTATTTGTAGCAAAGTAGATGGACCTATAGATTATCATGTTAAGTGAAGTAAGTCAAACAGAAAGACAAACATTATATGATATTATTTATATGCAGAATCTAAAAAATACTGCAAATAAACTTATTTGCAAAACAAATAGACTCACAAACATAGAAAACAAACTTATGGTTATCCAAGGGAAAGTGGGGAGAGATAAATTAGGATTATGGTATTAACAGACACACCACTATAAATAAAATACATAAACAAAAAAGATTTAGTGTATAACACAGGGAATGTATTCAATATACTATGAGAAAAAAATTGGAAATATATATACATAATCAAATCACTTTGTTGTACACCTCAAACTAACACAACACTGTAAATCAACTATACTTCAGTTAAAATTTTATAGAAAGATTAGTACTGATAAGATAGTATTTATGAAATTTTATTATTTGTTTTATGTATGTCTTGTACCATTTTTGTTTATCATTTTCTACTTCAGTGTCTTTTTTATGCTAGTTGATTTTTTGTAGTGAGAAGTTTTAATTCCACTATTTCTTTAATGTTTATTTTTGTATATTTTCTTTGTGTTTACTATGTTGATTCCCTTTAACATACTAAATTTTAACAGTTTGAATTGATAATAACTTAACTTCAATTGTGTGCAAAATTCTACTCTTTTACAACTTTGTATCACTTCCCTCTATGTTACCATTTTCATTCTAGTTTTTATCTTAATCATTGTGTATCCAATAACATAGATTTATTTTTATCATGGTTAATTTTTCTTTAAAATCATATAGGAAATAAAAGGCAGAGTTCCAAAACAAAAATTAAGTAGTTCTGCCTTTGTATTTGCCCATGTGTTTACCTTTACCAGAGATATTGATTTCTTTTTGTGGATTTGAGTTACTATCCAGTGTGCTTTCATTTTAACCTGAAGAACTCCCATTAGCATTTATTGAAGTACAGGTGTAGTAGTATCAAACCTGCTTAACTTTTTTAATCTAGGAATATTTTCATTTCTTCCTAAATTTTGAAGGTATTTTTCCACTGGGTATAGAATTATTGGTTAATAGTTTATTTTTTAGATTCTTAAAGATACCATCTTATTGTCTTCCAGCTTCCACAGTTACTGAAGAGAAATCAAGTTTTAATCTCATTGAGAATCCCTTGCACTTGACAGAATTTTTTCTCCCCTGCTGCCTCAAGATTTTTACTTTGTTTTTGGCTAACCATATTTTGTTTATGTCTCAGTATGTTTCTCTTTGAGTTTTTCTTACTTGAAATTTTTTGAGCACTGTGGATGTGTTATTCATGTTTTTTTGTCAAATTTGGGAAATTTCAGCCATTATTTATTCAAATGTTCTTTCTGCTTCTTTATCTCTCTCTTTTACTTCTGGGACTCCCATTTATGTGTATGTTAGTCCACATGATGACATCTCTTAGGTTTTGTTTGCTTTCTTCATTCTTTTTAAATTTCTCCTCCTTACATTTGGTTATTTCAACTGTCATATTCCAAGTTTGTCATTCTTTTTTCTACTTGCTCAAAACTGCTGTTGAACATTTCTAGAAAATGTTTTCATTTCAGTTATTTTAGTTTCAGTTCTAGTGTTTCTGTTTGGTTACATTTTTATAATTTTTAATTGATATTCCCATTTTGTTCATACATTTATTTCCTTATATCCTTTAGTTCCTTGTCCATGTTTTTCTTTGGACATATTTAAGACAGTACATTTTTCTCTTTGTCTAGTAAGTCTGATGTCTGGATTTCTCAGGAACAGTTTCAATTTTATTTGCTTCTTTAAAAGAGCCATACATTTCTGTTTATTATTATGCCTTGTGATTTTTTGTTGTTGTTTTTGAAAATTGGTCATTGTTTTCATTATAATGTGATGGTTCTGGAAATCAGATCCTCTTCCTTCTCCATATGAAGATTTTGTTGTTGTTGTTGTTACTTCATTTGATGCAGGCTATAGAAGTCCATTGTTTAGGTTTTTATTTATTTTTTATTGAGTAATAGTCGGTTTACAATGCTGTGTCAATTTCTGGTGTACAACACAATTTTTCAGTCATACATGAATATACATATATTTATTTTCATTTTTCCCTATGAGCTACCACAAGATTTCGTGTGCTATACGGTATAATCTTGTTCATCTATTCTGCCTATACTTGTCAGTATCTACAAATTTTGAAATCCCAGTCTATCACATCCCATCCACCTCCCCCTTGGCAAACACAAGCTTGTATTTTAGGTCTATGAGTCTGTTTCTGTTTTGTACTTATGTTCTTTTATTTTTTAGATTCCACATATGAGCAATCTCATATGGTATTTTTCTTTCTCTTTCATTTCTCTTTCTCTTACTTCACTTAGAATGACATTCTCCAGTGCCATCCATGTTGCTGCAAATGTCATTATTTTGTCATTGTTTACAGCTGAATAGTATTCTGTTGTATAATTATACCACAAGGTTGTTTAGGTTTTTAAGCTAAAATACTTGTGCAAAGGCTGTATTCCTTTGTATTCCTAGTCACATATGATCACTGAAGTGTGTATTCATTTAGATAATATTTAGCTATTATTTTGACAAGGATTTCCTTAAGTGCCAAGAGTTAAAACAACAACAACAGCAACAATGACAACCAAAAAACCCCACACATCTCTTTGATTCTTTGCAATTTGGCTCTGTGCTGAAGCACTCCTTCAACAGTTAGGCAAATTGGCACTTAGCCTATGGATCAGCCTAGTGTGTAAACTTTGGGTCTTCTCCATATTTTTCTAAGCATGTGTCTTGTCCTGGTTATGCATGTGCCTTTCTAAATTCCCCCATATGTATGGATGTTTTTGAATGTCCTAATTTCCCAAAAATTCTTCCCCAACTTTTGTTTCCAGACTTAGACAGTCTATTGTATGTCTCCATCCATAGTTTCTTGCCTCAGGCACCTGTAGTTTTTCAGTTTGCTTTGCAATATTTTTAATAAATGCCCACTCATTTTCCAGCCTGCATTCTTAACTGAATTAAACAGGGATAATTACCTTCTATTTGTCCTTCAGATAACTGGTTAGAATGTATATATTCAGTAATTGGTGAATAAGTTTTTCTCAGCTCAGTCTGGAACTAGGGATGAGGGTCTCATACTAGACCTGTTGCTGGGGAGAGAGGTACAGTAAGGTAAGTGAAAATGGCACAAAGCTTTCCTGTCATTTTCAAGATGATTTTTCTTGATTCAGAATTTGCTTCATTGCTGTAAATGTTTGTTTGACTGTTCCCCAAATTTATGACAACATTGATCCTGACAGTTTCTATTTGTTTTTCTATGTTTCTGTGAGGGAATGAAAGCTAGGAGATATTGCATTCTCCACTTTCCTCATATCATTTATTGTTTTTAATACATTGATTTCAGCATCTCCCTGTGTGTCCCTGTGCACCAGAAAATCAAAGTATAAATAAAATTGAAGAGATTTTAATTATAAAATAAGTATAAAGAAAAAAAGGCAGTTTTTTGTTGGGCCAAACCTGAGAGAGGCATACATCATTTTATCCATATTCCATTGGCTAGAAATTAGACACATGATCTTATAAAACTGCAGTGGGGTTAGGGCATATTGACCAGTGGTATTCCCAGGAGGAAAGGAGAATGAGTTTAGTGAACAACCAGCCAACTTCTGCCACAACTAGCAAATATCTAACATATATTTTTTATAGATGCTTCTTTTTTTAACATTTTTTATTGATTTATAATCATTTTACAATGTTGTGTCAAATTCCAGTGTTCAGCACAATTTTTCAGTCATTCATGGACATATACACACTCATTGTCACATTTTTTCTCTGTGATTTATCATAACATTTTGTGTATATTTCCCTGTGCTATACAGTGTAATCTTATTTATCTATTCTACAATTTTGAAATCCCAGTCTATCCCTTCCCACCCTCTACCCCCCTGGTAACCACAAGTCTGTATTCTCTGTCCATGAGTCTTTAGATTCCACATATGAGTGATCTCACATGGTATTTTTCTTCCTCTTTCTGGCTTACTTCACTTAGAATGACATTCTCTAGGAGCATCCATGTTGCTGCAAATGGCGTTATGTTGTCAGTTTAACATATATTTTTAACTAGAGTTCTGTCTTTGACAAAGAGCTGTGATTTATCAGGTAGGAGCCTTGTCCCTATTTCAGAATGTCAGAGCTGGAAGAATATTTAGAGACCATCTATTTCAGTATCCTCAGATGTTGGGGGCTCTGATGCTCAAAGTAGAGAAGAGCTGGCCAGAGTCACACTGTCAATACCTGACCTGAGACAAAAGCCAGCTGGACCACTTATGTATTCTCTATACCATCTGCATGCAGACATTTTTGAGCATTTCCAAGAGTAAGATTCAGTCTTGCAAGATTGTATGTTTCAAGGACTTTATCCATTTTTCTAGGTTGTCCAATTGATACCATATAATTGTTCATAGTATAATCTTATGATTATTTGTTTTTCTATGATATTGTCTGTAACTTACACAGCAAAGCATGTTAACTAAACAAAAAGGCAACCTACTGAATGGGAGAATATAATTGCAAATGCTATACCTAATAATAGGTTAACATCCAAAATATTCAAAGAACTCTTACAACTCAACATCAAAAAAAAATAACCCCATCAAAAAATGGGCAAAGCACCTGAATAGATATTCTTCCAAAGAAGACATGTAGATGGATAACAGGCACGTGAAAAGTTGTTCAACACCACTAATTATCAGGTAAATGCAAATAAAAACCACAATGAGATATTATCTCACACCTGTCAGAATGGTTATCATCAAAAAGAAAAGAAATAACAAGTGTTGGTGAGGATGTGGAGAAAAGGGAACCCTTGTGCACTGTTGATAGGAATGTAAATTGCTAAAACCATTATGGAAAACAGTATGGATATTCCTCAAAAAAGTGAAAATAAAACTACCCCTTGAATCTGCAAATTCTACTCCTTGGTATTTATCTGAAGAAAATGAAAATATTAATTCAAAAAGATATATGCACCCAATGCTCATTGCAGTGTTATGTATAATAGCCAAGATACAGAAGCAACCTAAGTGTTCATCAACAGATGAATAGATAAAGAAGATGCATTGTGTATATATATAAAATGGAATATACTCAGCCATAAAAAAGAAGGAAATTTTGTCATTTGCAATGACATGGTTGGAGCTAGAGGGTATTATGCTAAGTGAAATGAGTCAGACAGAGAAAGACAAATACCATATGTTTTCACTTATATGTAGAATGCAAAGATACAAAACAAATAAATATAATGAAACAAAGACAGAATCACATATATAGAGAACAAACTAGTGATTGCTAGTTGGGAAAGGGGTAGGGATAAGGGCAAAAAAGGTGAAGAGGATTAAGAGGTACAAACTACCAGTTGTAAAATAAGTATGTCACAGGGATTATAGTCAATAAGATTATAACTTTGTATGGTGTATAATCTATTAAGATATTGAATCACTGTTGTACACCTGAAAGTAATATAATGTTATGAGTCAACTATACTTCAATAAAATGTAAGAAATAAATTTTTCATCACAACCCAATACATACTTAACATATTTCACCTGTAAAAGTTTTACAAAACAATACTGAGATACTTAGTGATTAGAGCTGTATGTCAAATATTTCCAGCTCCCCATCTTCTGGCACATTGTAGAATTACACTTTATTTTACTTTTATAGTTACTAATGATCAGGTGATGTATATGGTCAAGGACATGTGAGCAAAATGAAATGGGTCATTTCAGGGGGGAAATTTTAAAAGCCAATGCACAGTTCACAATATTCTATTTTCCCTGATGCTTCAATCATGGCAGCACAGTGAGTATAATGTAAAGAAGAATACCCAGGAGCTCTCTGATAGGCAAATAGTGAGAGTGAGAAATAAATTTTTGTCCTTTTAAGACACTGATATTTGCAGTTTTCTTTTTACCATGGCATAACCTATCCAATGCTGACTGATATAAATACCTAGTTTTAGTACATGATCTGTATTCTGATATTTGGTATCATTTTATTTTGTCCTATTTCAGTTTTCAATGATAGTTGCAATCTACTAAATTGATTTCATGTCTCAGTAATGGGTTGCAACTTATAGTTTGCAAAATCCTACTATATACAGTGTCCACTTGTCCCATAGCTAATCCTCTCTCCAGGTTTTCTTTTTTACAGTAATGTTTGTGACTCCCATTTCTCTGCAGGATTGTGGTTATGGAGAAGGTGGAGATGCATACTGCACAGTCTGCCCTCCCCGCAGATACAAAAGCAGCTGGGGCCACCATAGATGTCAGACTTGTATCACCTGTGCTGTCATTAATCGTATCCAGAAGGCCAACTGTACGGCTACCTCTAATGCTGTCTGTGGGGACTGTCTGCCCAGGTGAGCCTGCTATATGAGCCCAATCTATTCAGGCCTTCTCTAGCCCTTTTACGTTTCTCTCAACCTTGCTTCTCAGAGCCTAGTTGAAGTATTCTAACTCTCCATATCATGATGAGTTTACGCTCCCCTGAGACATAGAAGCAATATCTTCCAAAGATCCCCCTATAGAGTGCCTATCATACAGTCCATCACAGATGATTACTAAACAATGTTTTACAGGTCCAAGTTTCAAGGTAAATCTCACTGTAGACCTAAAAGAGATTAGGAAGCCCTTGGTGTCAAAGCAGTGTTCCCCTCTCTTGTGAGACTGGTTCTCCTTTTGGCTGTAGAGTTTGGTGAATGGGGGAAGAGGTGGAGTGTCTGGGACTTTGAGTCAGACATAGAGGCATAGAACTCACGCAAGGCTGAGGTGGGTGCTAACTTCTAACCTGGAAGGCAACACTCTTAGAAGCTGCCTATGTTTCAGGAAGAACCAGTACAAATATATTGCTCATTTGATCACCTTGCCATTTTTTATTGCTCTGACCACAGATTCTACCAAAAGACACGTATTGGAGGCCTGCAGGATCAAGAGTGTATCCCGTGCACAAAGCAGACCCCCACCTCTGAGGTTCAGTGTGTGTATCTGATTCTCTTCTCTCCTTTCCTCCTCAATCTGCTGGGTGACCCCCTTGTACTCCTTTCTGTAGGGTAGATTGGCAAGGGAATTGGTTAGATTTGAATCTTAGTTTCCAATCTGTGTAACCCTGTGCAAATCATTGAAACTCATTGAACTTCATTTCCCTCATCTGAAAAAAAAAACTCATGATAATCATTTTTCTTTATATCTTATGAGATGTTATCTAGTTCTAATGAAATTATAAATTTAGAAAAACTTTATAAATTATAACATTATACACTTGTGGATTATTATTATTATTATTGTTATTATATGAGGTTTATAGTAGTCCCTAGTGCTTAAGACTAATATAAGGCTGAATGAAGTACTAGGATCTAGTCTATGCCCATATCACTATCTATTTATAAGTCTATCATTTTTGTCTATCTACCATGTATATGTCTAACCACTTATTTTTTAAATGATTGATATGTTTTTAAAACATGAAATATTTCAAATATGTAGAAATATTTTAAATGAAGAAAAATACAAAAATAAAAATGCCCAGTTACATGACATCAAGAATTAATAAATCTTAAAATTTTGCATATTTTCTTCAGATTTAAAAAAATGAATATTCCACAAGCTTAGTGGCATTCCCTTTTTGATCCTTTCTGAGTTCCATTCTCTCCCTACCTCCCCATTAGCAACCACTATCATGAAACTGTATGTCTCTTGTTGGTAGGCTATGCTACAGTAACAAACCCCCAAATCTCAGTGATTTAAGGCAATAAAAGTTTATTTTTCACTATGAAAAATTCTTACTCCATCTTCTAACTGTACCATCAGACCATGTGGCTTCCAGGTTGATGGGACAGGGTAAAAGATGGAGGAGACATACTGCCTCTTAACTACTGCAGTCTGTATGTGGCACACATTACTTCTACTCATAGCCCATTGGCCAGATGTACTCAGATGGCCTTACTACAAGGGTGTTTGGGAAATGCAGGGAAGCATGTGGATAATTGGTGAGCACTATGACTCTGCCATACTCTCCACCTATGTTTTGATACTTGTATTCTTTTGTGATATAGGTATATATCCATAAGCAATATCTGCTATTATTTATATTTTATGTTTTATATATAAGTACTTGATACAAATATCAAGCTATATACTCTCTTTCTCCACTTTGCTTTTCCCCTCTGGATCAGTTATATTCATCCATACAGGTCTTTTATTTTAAATGCTATATAATCATATTATCATCTATATGATATTATTATATATTACATTACAGAATTATATCATGATTTATTTATCATGTGCCCTACTGATGAGTATTTTAGTTTGTTTCTATTTTCCTAGGTTATATAACTAGATGTGACATAGAAAGATCATAGGATATGTGCATCTTCAAATAACTGTGCTAATTTATACCATACTAGCAGTATATGAAAGTTTCTCTACTTTATTCTTTATACTTTTGCCACAAAGAAGTAAAACTAGTTTAGCAGTCCTAATTGAAGAAGACACTAGGGACAGGATGTTGGTCTGAGAAAGTACAGGTCCAGTGTCAGGGTGACTATTGACTACCTACAATGACTGACCTCTCCCACTTTCTTGTCTCACAGGTGCCTTCCAGTTGAGCTTAGTGAAGGCAGATGTACCCACAGTGTCCCCTCAGGAGGCCACACTTGTTGCACTGGTGAGCAGTCTGCTCATGGTGTTTACCCTGGCCTTCCTGGGGCTCTTCTTCCTCTACTGCAAGCAATTCTTCAACAGACATTGCCAGCGTGGTAAGGGTAGCTGCTTCATGTATTACCTGAATCAGGATCAAGGCTCTGACTAGCAGAAGAGAGACATTTTCTGGGGCTGAGAGTTAATGAGGCTTCCCTACAGCCTGGAAAACCCCAAGGATGGACTCTCTAGGGGGTGGCAAAAGAAAGCATGAGACTTCAGAGATGATTGAGGATGATCCTGTGAGTTTATAGGACTGATTCATTAAGGTGTAGGGGTTCATAAAGGAATACAACATTATGGGAAAACCGTTGGGAAAGGAATCTGGGGACCTAAATTCTAAATCCACTTCTAAATCATTGTGTAACTTTGGATAGGTCATCTAGCTTCTTTAAGCCTCTTTCTCCTTAATCTTTAAAATGAGAGAGAAAGTTGATTTCTGAGTCCTTTTACAAGTCTTCATTTCTACTAACAGCTATAGATTCTGGAGCATGTCAGGAATGGAGGAAGGCTGGCTGAAATGAGACACGACTCTAATAAATATGAATGAGGTCTAAGGCAACAGTTATCAGTACAATAACAACTGAAATATAGGTAACTGAGAGTCCAGTGTCCAGAAGAGTTGGCAAGCTTAGACATTTATCCTCAGAAAATAATTATACCCAGAGAGGTCTGGGCCAGCCCATAGGACATGGCCATGTGAAATCTTAGATTGAAGGTCATATTTAAAGCCCGGATTAATATCGGGATCTGTTTTCAGCACCAACTCTAGCCATTAGCCTAGAATGTGGGACAGAAAGTCCAGATCACTGAGGGGAAAGATGGGGAAGGTGGGATGCTGGCTGGCCAGGATCAGGCAAGGGTTTAGATATTTAGTCAAGAATACTGAGGCTCAGTGCAGCTTCATTGCCATCACAGGAACTGAGAACTAGGCAGAGACACCAAAATAAGGACCGAGGCTAGTAAGTGGAGTTGGTCTAGTAAGGAAGAAGGAGGATATATTTTACTGGATATGCAGGTACTTAGAACTCCTCTTCAGCCCATTGGATACTTGACCCAAAGCAACACAATTTTTTTCAACCTCTGTTTGTGTGGGAAAATCCTTCTTAAGTAGGCCTGCCTTGGCCAGTTTGGCTCTAGTGCCTGCCAGATGATCTTCAAAAAGCCTAGCAGATATGTTTGGCTTAAGTAGAGGTGAATCTAGAATTTCAGGGAATGCACGGCACAAGGGGAACACTGTTGGACCTTTATGACCCTTCTCAAACTCTACTTCTCTCTCCTCTACTCGTTGGCCTGGAATATTGTGGCCAAGGGTGGACCAACCTGTCTCTTACTTTGGAGGCTAGTTTCTCAGATAAGAGCTATTGCCCAGTCCCTGGGCATGGGCATGAAACATGGGACATGAACCATTTGGGCCCCAGGGCCCAGAAAGAAGAAGATGAGGCAACATCTGTGAGATGCCTGTCTCCTTCCTCCTGCCTCAGGAGGGGAGAAATGGATAACCCTTCTCTGCTCCTCCTCTGTCCTCAAGATAATATTGCAGTACCCTTTTCTGGGAACACAAGGGTAGGCAGCTCCCTCAGGGTCTCCATAGGAGAAATAGGATTAGACATTTTTTCATTTAGGGAAGGTGTTTGTCAGGAGTCACTGACTTACATGCATACTGCGGTTGTACAAGTGAGATTAATATGTGAATTAGACCCAGTATAAAGTCCAATAGAGAGGAATAGGGACTGTGGCAAACTAAATAGTTCATCCTCTCTAAAAGGGGAATCTACTACTAAGCAGCTTCAGCTGTTTGTTGCCATGTGGGAATATTGAATGTTTCATGATCTTCTGAATTTTCAAGAGAAGCCAAAAATCTGGATTTTTGTATGAAATAATATTGAGCTCTGACAATGGGTTTTAATTAAAAAAACACAACCACAATATGGGGATCAAACCAACATGCATTCCATAGTCTTTCAGTTTGTAACCTGATAGTGAATCAGACTTATGCATGTCTATCACTGTAATAACAAATTACCACACATTTAATGACTTAAAACAACACCTACTTATTATCTATTTCCATAGATCAGAAGATTTGTAGGCTTGGCTGGATCTTTACCTTGACTCTCACTAGGCAGAAATCAAGATGTTTGCTAAGGTTGCATTCTTTTCTTTTTTTTTTTTCAAGTTGTACAACATAAGTTTAATGAACATCCATCATCTCACATAGATACAAAATTAAATAGAATTTTTTTCCTTGTGATGAGAACTCTTAGAATTTACTCTCTTAACAACTTTCACATATGACGTATAACAGTGTTAATTATATTTATTGTGCTGTGCATTACATCCCTAGTACTTTTCTTTTAAACATTTTTTATTGAGTTATGGTCATTTTACAATTTTGTGTCAAGTTCCAGTGCAGAGCACAATTTTTCAGTTATACATGAATGCATTCCCTTCTGAAAGCTCTAGGAGAGAATCCATTTCCTTGATCATTCAGGAAGCTGGAAGAATTCAGTTCCTTGCAGTTATTGGGCAGAGGTCTCACTTCCTTGCTGACTGTCATCTAAGGGCCATTCCCAGTTTCTAGAGACAAAACACATTCTTTGGCTCATGACCCCTTACCATTTTCAAAACTAGCAACGGTGATCAAGTCCTTTTCATTTCACATATATCTGATACTCTCTCTGACTCTTCTGCACCCCTCTTCTACTTTTAAAGACACGTGTGATTACATTGGGCCCACCTGGGTAATCCAGGATAATCTCCTGGATTTTAAAGTCCATAATCTTAATTCCATCTGTAAGGTACCTTTTGTCATATAACACAGCATATACACAGGCATAACACGAAGGAATGAAGATCATGGCCAGGGTGTGGGGTTGAAGGGGATGGCAGTTTTAAAAATCCTGCTTCCCACAAAGGGTTGCTCTTTCTCTGAAGAAATTGACTCTTTTTTTTCTGATCCACTACCAGGTAGCCTCAATCTGATACACCAATGTAAATGTGTTTCTCAACTGTATCACCTTAGCCTGGTGCTAGGTACTTCAGTCCCTGGGTCCCCAGGGAGGGAAAGAGGAGCACTAGTTCCCAGATTTCGCCCTATCTTGTGCTCAGGACCAGATGCCCTGCTGAGAGGAGCCCCTCCCTGCCTTTGGATGACCCCATGGCTTTCTGCTTCAAGTTTCAGGAGGTTCGCTGCAGTATGAGGCTGACGAAGCAGCAGAGGAGGAATCTCTCTTCCCCGTGCTACCTGGCCAGGAGACTAGTCCTGAGTCCCCACTGAGTGAAAACATCTTTGAGACCAAGCCACTTAACCCCATCCTGGAAGATGACTGCAGCTTGACTCATGGCTTCCCCACACAGGAATCTTTTATCTTGGCCTCCTGTGCCTCAGAGAGCCATTCCCACTGGGTGCATACTCCCATCGAATGCACAGAGCTGGACCTGCGAAAATTTTCCAGCTCTGCTTCCTATACTGGAGCTGAGACCTTGGGGGTGAACACAGCTGAAAACTCTGGAGACAGGCTGGAGCTCACTGTGTCCTTTGAAGTCCCCAGCCCTTAACTCTACTGAGGTGAGCTGGAAAGTTAGGGCAGAAAGACCAGAGATTGGGGACCTCCCCCACAGAATTCTCCTCTAGAGGACTGTTGTTCAGTGGGGCTAGGAGTGAAGAGCCAGCAAATTAGGAACATTGGTTGATGGAGGGACAACAGTGGTAATGCTAATCTTTTGAGCCAGTCACTCAGACATCATGTATCTGGGCCTACAGTTGTCAAGGAACTGGCCAGGTTGACATGACATCAGTTTCTCTATCCTGGCCTTGTGCAAGCTCTCTCAGGGCCCCACTGTTTAATAGTCAGATTCAGTTATCTCCCATCATGTGTACAAACACCAAGGCACAGTGGAAAATATAAAAGCCTTGGCATCTGGCAGCCCTATATTTCAAATCTACCTCCATTCCTTAATGCTATGTGAAATTTGTGTAAATTACTTCACCTCTCTGAGCCTCAGATCCTTAATTTGTAGAAAGTAGGAAATACTACTTACCTTATGTTGTGAGGGTTGAATGAGAAATGCACATGCTAGTGCTTTTTACAGTGTTTAATGCATTAGAGTTGTTTAAAACATGTTATTTTTTCTTTCCTTCCCTCACCCACAGTCACAATTTATACATGCCTTCATATATGCTACACTCATCTAGTCTTCATAACATCCCTTTGTGGTAAGCAGTTCAGAGTTTGTTAGCCTCATTTTATAAAGGCAGGAACTGAGATGCAGAGGGGGAAAGTGATTTGTTCAAAGTTACAGAGCATTTTAGTGGCCAAACTGGGCTACAGCCCAGGTTTTAGAGCCCCAATTCAGAGCTTGTCCAACTCTATCAATGTGACTATTCCATAACCAATGTTACTTTCTCAAAAGCTTAAGTAGCATGGGGCAGTATGAGGCATGAGGGTAGATTCCTATTTTTCAACTAACGAGCTATTTTCACCACCCATTTCCATATTTCCCCAGCTATGATATTGTCCAGGTCCCCCAGTGACTCCCACTCTCTAATTCTTACCTAAGGAAACGTGAAAAATATGTAGGTAAAAGCCAAGACTGCTATTAAACCTCAGGCTAGATACCTTCAACATCATCTAGTCCAACCTCCCATCCAAGTCCTCCAATCCATGTTTGATTCCCTTTTATAATAACCCCACACAGTATTTGTGTCATCTTTGCTCACATGCTTTCAGTGTCAGAGAGCTCACAACTGCCCAATGTGTATTGCAGCTATGACTGGTGGAATTGAGCTCAATGTAAAGAAAACTTTCTGTCTCCCTGTAGTAACCACCCATGGGTCCTTGGGCTCTCTTTCTTTGGCCTCACAGACCTCATCTGCTTCTGCATTTCATGATAGCCCTAAAGAAGTCTAACTAGCACCTCCTCTCTAGAAAGTACCACTTTGGGTTCCTTTAAAGTATGGAGTCTTAAAACTGAACCCAGTTTCGTGAGAAATAATGTCACCAATGTAGAGTAGGCTAGAACTGTCATCATGTCATTGCCCTAGATAAATGATGCATTTCTGCTGTTGCACCCTAACCACTGGCTTAAACCCTGTTTGTTTGCTTGTTTGTTTTTTAAGGGATGGGGAGAGGAATGAACTAGTGAGCTCACGTCATAGATTTCTAACTTGCTCTGCTCCCTCCCTAGGTCTCTTGGGCTCCTAGCAGTCCAGTCATTCTCCTCGGACTCTCCTGACTTGTTCCAATACCACAACAGCAGCAGGGGTGTGGGATGTGGTATCCACAACAGCCTATAATCTACGGATGGGACACATCCTATCCCATCCTACTAGAGGATTGATTCTTCACCACTTTCTGAAGACTGAGCAGCAGCATTTCTTGCTTTCCTATTCTAGCTAGCTGGGAAAGCCAGCTTCCCCAGCCATGGAACTACTAGACATGTTCATAGCTCAGCTTTATTATAGAGAAGAGGGAGGAGGACAATAGTGAATGTGGCAGAGTTTTACTGCCTGCATCTTTGGACAGATGAACCTGAAGAAAGAGCCTCTCAGTACTCTGTTGATACACCTATCTAGCACTTTAGGGACAAAATCAAAGTCTTCCCACTTTAAGTCCTCTGTACAGACACACCTCCCCAGTACACACACACACACACACACACACACACACACACACACACACACACCCCTACACACATCCTAGGGGAGGCCTGACTTCTTTATCCCCCATATATCTCTTGGACTTCTGTGGCTGTGACAACCATGGAGCTAGTTCATTTGCCCCCTAGAGTCTTTCTTCCTACATAAGGTTTCTTACTTTCTTTAGTGGGGATCCAAATCAGTGTGTTTTTAATCTTTAAAATGATATTTCCTGAAGTCCCTTTTATTTATCTTCTGTTTTGCCTCTTTTGTCCCTTCCTGGTGCCTGGTCTTTTTAAGCCCAAGGCTTTCTTTAGATTCCCAGAGCCAAATTCAGATCTCAGAGCTTTGGTCTTTGAAGGGACACTCAGTGGTGCAAGGGTGAATATAAAGGCTAGGAACCACTCCCTATCTTGAAATCTTCATTTTCTGGAAGACAGTGTTTTAAAGTAAAAAGATTTTGGCTTTCTGGCATATCTGTTGCAGAAAACAACTCTTTTTGGAAGAAAAAAGAGTAGAGAGACAAACAAGACTTTTATGTCTGAATGTGAATGAGGTAATGTCCTTGCCCACCATACTAAGCCTATTCTCTCCCCTTCATGCCATCTCCCCTACCCCTACCCTTCAGACATCCTGGATGTATACTCTCTGCCAGATCTCACCCCAGTGCAAAGTTAAGAGGATTTCCATTCATCCCTGCCCCTCAATAGGTCAGAAAGTGAGAATAGCTACAAGATCAGACAAGAGTCTTTGTATCTTACCTCTTTTGCCCCTGGGGTGTAAAGAGAAGAGATAATGGCTGGAGCCAGTAGGAGCATCCATTCTACTTGCCCTCCCTCCTGCATTCCTCTGTTCAATTTAAGAGTCTCTGTTCTTCATTTAGGCAATGACTTGAGACTATTTAGCAGTGGGAGGGGGACAAATACCCCATATTTAAAAGCCTGCTGCAGGTAGATTGCAGATATTTGAGAAAATCTGTCAATTATAACACTTTAGTGCTGTATAGTCTAAAAAAGTTCATTCCTACATTATGCCTATTTTAAAGATGAAGAACCTGAGCCCTTGACAGGAGTAGTAGCTTACCCAAAGAAATTTGTAGTTGGGAAAGACAACTTGCTCCACATGCCCACCCCCAGACCCAGGTGTGGATCCCATGGCTGAGAATAGAGGCTAGGGAAGGGCAGATAGAGAAGACACTACTCTTGGCTGTGTCAGAGGGATAGACAGGGCTGTTGGAGGGCACTGGTTATTTCTCTCCACTAGACACTGCTCAAATAACCCTTAAAAGATCATTAAGGAGCACAGGGAAGAGACTTAGGAGATTGATTAAGGCAGTTCATCTCCATCACCAGAAAAAGCAACTGGTCCCATAGTCTAAGTGCTGCTGAGGCAGCAGTATAGTCTAACATTGAAAAATAGCACATGACTTCATCTGCACCCAGGACAGTGATGGTTTGTTTGTTTATTTATTTATTTATTTATTTATTTATTTATTTATTTATTTTTCTTTTGGCTTTACTCTATCTGAAGCTCTTACCTCCTATGGCCTACAAAGCCCTTCCCCTTCCTACAGGTCCCTCTAGACTCGCTGCATTCCCTGGGTCAGCTGGAAGTTCTTACACATATTTGAAGAGCAAAAGTTCTGTGTTGCAGCATAGGGCAGGGCATCCCTGTGGATTTCCTGGGCCTCATAATTTATTTGAAATGCTATAAATCTCCACCTCCAGCAGGCAGCAGAGCTGGAATTTGCCCTCTTGTAACCTTACAGAAAATTTCTGAGCCTAGATTGGAGCCTGATTTCCCCAAACTCCCTCCCATCAGTCCCCCAAAGATATTTCCCAATATATACAGGGGCAGCTGAGTAGGGAGAGGAAAGGAGCCCCACTGCCTCTTTCTATTGACATGTCTATTGGATCCCAGTTTTCTCACCACCCCTTCCCATTCGATTCTTTCAGAAGTGTGCTTTTGCTTTAATTCCTACTTAGAAATCTCATAACTAGGGAGGAACAAGCTCCTTGGAGGCTGTATTCTTCTTTATTATCTGATTATTTTTCTGAGGCCTGCACAGCTAGTTCCTGTCCCACAAGTACTCTGTAGTTAATTAAGTATATTAGGTAGCATGTACACTTCGTCACCAAGTCCTACCCCTGGCAAATGAATGTTCCTTACAAGAAGATCTCTGCTTTCAGGATTTTATTAAATACATCTTTGGGGATAGTTTATCTACAAACACTGATTAAGGCCCCCCTAAGGCAACCCATAAGTCAGGGTGCTAAAAAGCACTTGGAAAAAACACCCCATTGTACTGGACTGAGAATTAGAAGCAGTCGAATTACAAGCCTGCACCAGGCAGCCTGGCCTCATATAAGTGCTAATAAATATGTGTGAGCCAAGGGTTTAGGCCTTGATTTTTAGGTTCTCTGTATTTTTCTTTCTGGGACAGTTTATTCTTAACTCACTGGCTCTAATTAGTCATATCTACTGCTTCTGGTAGGGCAAAAACTAATTACCCAAACAAAAGGTGATTCAGCTTGAGCAGGCTTTAGGTGTTCAAAGGTCACCATATGCCTGGCTGTGGTTCAAGCCCAAGTCTAATGCTACTGCATCTATGGGAAAGATAGTGATATATCACAGTTGTAATAACAATAATATAATGATAAAATGTTACAGCCAGCCCTCTTCACTGTGCCTGCTCTAGACTTATAATTTACAAAGCTCTTTTACTTTTATAGTCTCATTTAATCCTCACAAGCTCCTGAATAGGGTGTTATTATATCCTTTTTAAAGATGAGAAAACCAGCTCATATTAAATACATGGCTTGTCAGGCCAGCAATCAATCTGGTTCAAGTCTCCTGATCCCCAGACCACCACTTTCTCTCCCATTTCATGGCTTCTCTTTAACAACTGCTTTAAGATGGTGCAGTTACCATAGTGGCCCTGGGGGAAACACTGAAGAAAAACCAGCAGCCATGTAGCTAAATTCCCCAATAGTATATCCACAAATAATCATGACAAAGCTCATTGTAAGCCCCACTCAAGGCAACAAACTTCCTGGCTAAAATACCCAGCCCAGAATAACTTCTTAGCACTGAACTTTTCTGTAGCAATTAAGACACTAGATTTGGTTACTGGGACTACCTCAGTGCACAGATGTGCCAGTCAGGAGCAGGGTCCTCATGGTGAGAACATTATCTGACCATCCCAAGTCATACCCAGAATCACCTTGGTTCTAACTTTCATTCTGAAGTTCAAAAATTGTAGTTAGCAATTAGAATAAGGAAATGAAGTTTTACTTTGCTTTTTAAGGTATCTTGGGTAGAGGTGTGGTGAAGCATGCTTTTCTTCTTTATAATTGTGGTTAGCCATGGAAAATATCACACTGAAGTGTTTGTCCCATGGCAGATGCTTTTAAAGATTTCCTTCTCATTGCTTTTAAAGAGCAAGCATCTTTGAAGGCCTTGCTTTCATGTATCTTTTCTATTTAGGGGTTATTGGTCAGTGGAAGCATAAATGGCACTTGATAGAAATGTTTTCAATATGCCCAGAAGACTAGATAATAGTTGAGTTGTCTATATTTGAACTAGCAAAAGAAAGTTGTCATTATTTATAACAGAGGGGATGTGTTTGCTGGGGATGTGATTGGATTTTTGATTCAGTATCTTCTCTGTACACCTGAATTTGGATTTTGACAGAGAGGAGTCTAAGAAAGCAGCTTTCTCCTCCAAGGTTCTCAGACCCAGGCTAGCTAAAAGTGTCAATACTGCAGCACCCTCTCCCCAACACACAGCCCTACTATACTGGGAAAATAATCTCTCATGCCCCAACCCCCTGCTTACCTCACTACCAAGGTCTCTGGTGTTTTGCATTTAATGTAGATAAATTTTAACTTCTATTCCTTCCTAAGTTGGTTATTTATAGAGATTTTGTTTAATCTTGAGCCATATGTATGTGTGGCTACTGGCAGAATTGTTACTTCTGATGATCTGAATATATGTCATATTAGCCAATAATGACAAATACAGCCAAATACCTTGTTTATTCCTCTACTTTCAAAGAACTAAAGTACCTCATTTGGCTGATGTGGCTTTGCTCAGTGAGTACAGCAAGGAAATGTGTTTCTTATCAGTTAATCCAGCACCAGAGGTATTGGAATCCACTGACTTGTCACCTAGGAGATCTGGGTTATACTCCAAGCTCTCCCTCTATATTTTTTGAATTGTTTATGACATTTATCTTTTTGTCTGTGCTACAGATCTACTAGAAAATCTTGTGATCTAAATTAATACTTCATAAACAGGGTTTCATGGCCCTAAGAGGACTGTGCATGTCTTTGAGGTCTTTAAAATCTCTAGGAGTTTGTGTGTGTGTTTTCATTTTAATCATAATTTTGTTTAAAAAAATATAAGCATATTATGTCTAGACCATCTAGATGATTATCTCTTAAGAGTACTAACTGGCCATTTCGGAGTCTGTGTTTGTGTCTACCATCTCATTGGATTCAAGGAACCGCCTAAAGAGATACTACTTAACTTTGAATGCTGTGCTTTACTATGATGTTATTTAAGAGCTAGAGAAATCAAGTTCCTCTCATCTTTAATATTCTGTGATCCTGACAACAACACATGTTGACAAAGATATGGATAAATGGGGACGCTCATACATTGCTAGTGGGTTTGTAAAATGGTGCACCCACTTTTGAAAACAGTCTGGTAGTTTCTCTAAAAGTTAAAATTAGAATTACCATATGATCCAATAATTCCACTATATATATATACCCCAAGATAATTAAATACATATGTGCACATGAAACTTTTACACAAATATTCATAGAAACATTATTTATAATATCAAAAAAGTAGAAATAACCCAGATGTCTATCAACTAATGAATGGATAAGCAAATTGTCATATATACATATAATGGAATATTTAGTAATACAAAGGATTGAGCTGACACACAATATGTCATAAATGAACCTCAAAGCAAGCCAAGTGGAAAAGCCAGACACAGGAGATCACATATTACGTGATTCCATTTATATAAAATATCCATATAGACAAACTGATAGAGACAGAATGTATATTTGTGGTTGCCTGGGGCTGGGGGTGAGAAAAGGAATTATAGATGGTCTCTACTTTATGATGGTTCGACTTAGAACTTTTTGACTTTATGATGGGGTGAAAACAATAAGCATTCAGTAGGAACAATACTTCAAGTTTTGAATTTTGATCTTTTCCTAGGCTAGCAACATGCACTATAATACTCTTTTGTGATTCTGGGCAGCAGCAGTGAGCTACATCCCCCAATCATCCATGAAATCCTGAAGGTAACCACTGATATACTCACAGCCATTCTGTATCCGTACAACCATTCTGTTTTTCACATTCAGTACAGTATTCAATAAATTACATGAGATATTCAACAATATAATATAAAATAAGCTTTGTGTTAGATGATTTTCCCCAACTGTAGGTTAATGTTTAAGTGTTCTGAGCACATTTAAGGTAGGCTAGTCTATGCTATGATAGTTGGTAGCTTAGGTGTATTAAATGCATTTTCAACTTATGATATATTTATCAGCACATAACCTGACTGTAAGCTGAGGAAGATCTATAAATGTAAATAAGCATGAAGGGGATGAAAATGTTCTAAAATTGAGTTATGATGATGGCTGCAACACTTAGTAAAGTGTATAAAAATTGTTGAACTGTACACTTGAAATGGATGCATTTTATAATATGTAAAATATACCTCAATAAAACTATTTTTAAAAATATTTTATGATCACTGATCTGAGTAGACTTGTGTTGATTTAACAATTTAATTATTTTCCAAACACCTGCATTGCCAGAAACAATCTCTATCTCAGTCAACCTCTCTCTCTCTAAGACAGACAGACTCTCTCTCTCTCTCTCTCTCTCTCACACACACACACACACACACACACACACACACACATACAACCCAGTTACTCAGTTAGGACAAAAGAAAGAGACAGAAACAGAGAGTCCTCTTCAGTCCTCTTCATTTTGAGCTCTCTGCATAGTCTGAAGGAAAGAGAAAGGATGCATCTAGAAGGAACTTATAGGACAAAAACAGGAAGCATAATTCAAAACCAAAGGGGGAAGAACAGAGGAAACCACTATAGCTTCAAGAGTGAGTATAGGAAAAGAGGTATTGGAAGATACCATCATGGGCTACAGAGGAGTTTTTTAAGGGAGCCACCACAGAGTGAGGGAGGATTAAATGGGAGTTACTTGGCAGGTAAGAAGCCAGGACTTACGGTGAATCTGTCCTGCTGCTGTGTCAAAAAAAGACCATTTGGCCCAACTGGTCTCTCATTCTTAATAAAATTTTGAATGTTGATACAGTGGGATAAATTTAACTCTCTAATTTATGGATGGTGATTAAAGCATAGGAAGGGTTAGCACTTCTCTGTCAGAGTTGATACAAGTGTGTGCTTGTACCAGTATATGGCAGTGAACTTCTACTCCTTACCTTAGAAGGACATGGGGGGTCTAGGAACACTTGCATATTTCTGGGCTGGTGTGATGTGCTTTCATTTTATGTTCACAACATAATTGGCAAATTTCTGTGCACCGAGCAATTAGTCTTTTAAGGCCTCAGAAATTGTGTGTTAGAAAATGTGTGTTAGTGGTTCAGATGCTGCTTTCTTGGACAAAATGGATCCCCTGTGAGAATAGCTGCCTTGTCACATGGCTGTCATCCCTAAAGCCTTTTGTTTCCTTGTGGTTTCTAGTGCCAGCAAAATCTTCTCCTTAATATACTCTTTCTGAGGAACAGTTCAGTGAAAGGGAAGGGGAAAGCAGTGTTTAGCGATTATCACTCATGTGCTTTCTCACTTTCATATTTTGTCTCATTCACTTTTCATGATGTCTCCAGGTGGCAGGAGCTCTTTATAACCTTCATTTTACAAAAAAAAAAAAGAAACTGAAGGTCAGACAGGCTTAATAGATTTTCTGTGGTTATATGGTAGTAAATGATGTGCTAGAATTCCAGTCTTAAGTCAGTCTGACTCTGAGGCACAAACACTTCCCACTATGTCTCGGCTGCCTCCCTCAGACAGATTCCAAGAAAGAGAATCCTATTTATCCCACTGGACCTCTCACAGTTCCACACTTGGAAGGCTTCATCAGAGAGTTTCCCTAGGATTCTCTATTACATAGTTATGTCAGCTCATGGTATATTAATCATTCCCATATAATCAGAAAGGCCACAATGACAATGCTTTCTCCTTGGCCACAATGTTGCCACTTAAAGAGCACACTGGAGATCTGAGTTTTTATTTCACCATCATCATCCCCTAGCTGGAGTAAGAAAAGGGTACTTTTCTTGGCCTCAGTTTCCCCCATGGCACACAAAGGAAATTGGATTCAGTGATCTCTAAGTGCCTTCCCACATTGATGCCCAATAAACATACAAGACTGACTTTTGCTATAGAATCACCCTTAGTAGCAGGCGATATCAAAGGAGAAGGACAGACAAGATAACCAGAAATGGTGACTGGAAAACAATTGAGTAAATAATAGGAGTCTTATTTTTGTAACCTATGGGCTTTATTGCTGTTTTCCATTCCCTTTTGGAATCAGCTTTTTTAAAATCCTGTGACATTTTAACTGAATATTAATTAAATGTGCCTCTAGGAATTATTTTCAGATCCTTCAGATGCATCTGAGAAAGTAAGCTTTCCACAAGTAAGAACAACAAAGAGACAGATCATGGGGAACTTTTCTTCTCATTGATGTGTTATCTGTAAATCCAGATCTCTTGGTTAAAATAGTACATCAGTAACAATATTGAACAATATTTTATTATACTGAACAACCCATATGGATAAAGATTAAAAGACCTGGGTTTGGTTACAGACTATCTCCATGAAGACTTAGTTGTTGACAATCACTTAATCTCTTCTTGATTCCACATTATCACTGTCTTGTGTGGGATGTGTTTCTTATTAACATTAATTGAACCTTCCTACTCTAGTCAAAAACTCCTGTAGCAGTTGTTCTTAACCTTGGCTTTATACGGGAATCACTTGGGGAGTTTTAGAAGTACTGATGCATAGATTTCATCCCTAGAGATTTTAGCTTAATTTTTCTAGAGTAAAGCCTGATCACAATTTAAAAACAAAACAAAACAAAACAAAAATAAGAAACAACAACAACAAAAAGCTCCCCAGGTGATATTAATGAGTAAACAGGGTTGAGAACCTCTTCCCTACAAGAAAATTCTCTCTCCTATTCATGGCTTTCTTTATCATGTCCACAGGTAATCTATTTACTCTGCTAAATGGTCCTTTGAAAACTTCCATCAATAATTTGTTTTCTGCTTCCCCATCTGTAGGCAGAAATCAAGAGATACGGTACCAAAGGACAGTTGGTTTTCCTTCTCTTAAACTAAACTCTTTGCCCATTAAGGTTGAAATCGGTATTCTTCCTAATCTGTATTAACTAATCCCCTACAAAGCATCCCAATTACAGTATCAGGTATAAACTTAATCTATAATACAGATGGCTTCTAATTTGCCAGCTTCCTGTAAAGATCCTGAAGGCTGTGAAATCAAGCCACATCCAAACTTAACTTAAAAACAACAAAAAAAAAGCTTCAGGTTCCAAACTAAAGTTGCATTTCTCTATTCCTCCCACTTAAGTACAGCCCATATCTCTGGACATGACATATAAAACAAATATGAGAAAGTCCTGAAAAGTGGAGAGAAGTCAGACCATCTAGGAGCTATGGAACCTGATGAATGATATAGCAGTGAGTTCCCTGGGTATTATTTCTGTTGTATATATCTCAGACTGGGTGGGAGAAAATCCAGCAACACAGAAATTCCAGTGAGCTATTAATGCCAATAAAGTCCCCAGGAAAAGCCTGCTCTGTCCAGCCAGAAGATATAGAAAGAGTCAACCTAGCAAGATAGAAACCTTCTAGTTAATAACTTCCTTACATTGTGGAAATGATTGTGGCCCCATTCCTATCCTTGTCATTAAAGGCAGTGTGGGAGCCAAGACTTCTGCCCTTGCCCTGCTCTAATGAAGTATCCCTTCCTTTTTTGCCAAAGCCATATCATAGAAGACCAAATGAGGACTGGAAGCTTTAACCACTGCCTTGTGGTAACAAACACCTCTCAGTGATATCAGTAGAGATCTACTGGGGGCTGGAATTCCACCCTTACCTGGTAATAACCAGACAACCCTCCCATTCCCCACCAGTTTCAGTGAAGGATGAATGGGAAGCTAGAACATTCACTACCAGCCAGAAGTAACAAGGCATCTCCCCACTCAGAGATGTCAGTGGAGGCCACAGGGGGAACAATAAAACGGTGCCACTTCTCCTCCTAGCCAGGGTGGTACCATCAGAACCCTAGAGAAGATCTGAAACTCCTACCTTTCCCCAACAGTAAAAAGTCACCCCTTACCTCTGAAGTATCAAGGAAAACTGAGTGTAAGACCTGAATTCCTACTCCTCACTTGTCAGTAAAAACAGAGTGACCCTCCTTCTGCCACTGGTGTGATGTCAGAGGAGGCCTGCTAAACAGAATATATTGCAAATACCCAGGGTTTCATAATATAAAACACAAAATGTTCATATACAATAAAACATCATGTTCATAGGAAGAATCAGGAAAATTTCAACTTAAATGAGAAAAAACAGCTTATATCAATGAAATGACATAGATGTTGACATTATCTCACATGGGTGTTACAGCAGTCATAACAGTGGTTCAATGTGCAAATATGAACTTGCTTGAAGCAAATAAAAAAGTAGTAAATCTCAGGAAAAAAACAGAAAGGTCAAATAACTTTTAGAATTGAAAAATGCAATACTGCTAATAATTCAATGGATGGACTCAAGAGCACAGTGAAGAAGGCAGAAAAAACGAATGAACTTAAATATACAGCAATATTAATTATTCAGTTCAAACAACAGAGAAAAAAAGTGAACTGAAGAAACCTGACAAGATACTGGCAATGAATAAGTGAAATTTAAAATTTAAAAACACATTATTATTTACATTAGCAACACCATAAAGATCTTGTACAGTATGTACAGGATCTTAATGAGGAAAACTACAAAACTTTGATGAAATAAACTGAAGAAGAGCTAAATAAATGGAGAGATATTCCATGTTCATGGATAGGGAGTCTCAATATTTTCAAGATGTTAGTTTTTCCAAATTGGACTTATTGATAAAATGCAATCCCAATCAAAATCCCAGCAAGTTATGTTGTGGTTATCAACAAGGTGATTATAGAGTTTATATATAGAGGCAAAAGACCCAGAATACCCAATACAATATTGAAGGAGAAGAACAAATTTGGAGGACTGATACTACCTGACTTCAACACTTTACTCTAAAGCTATAATAATCAAGACAGTGTGGTATTGGTGAAAGAAAAGACAAATTTAGATCAATGGAACAGAATAGAGAGTCCAGAAGTAAAGCCACCTACATATAGTCAACTGATCTTGGACAAGGGAGCAAAGGCAATACAATGGAGCAAATATAGTCTTTTCAGTAAATGGTACTGGTACAACTGGACATCCACGTGCCAAAAAATAAATCTAAGCACAGATCTTACACTCCTCACAAAAATAAATCCCAAATGAATCACAGGTCAAGATGTAAAATGCAAAATTATGAAAGTCCTAGAAGATAACATAGGGGAAAATCTAGGTGACTTTTTAGATGCAACACCCAAATCAAGGTCCATGGAAAAAATAAAAAAAGAATTGATAAGCTGGACCTCATTAAAATTAAAAATTTCTTCTCTGTGAAAGACACCATCAAGAGAAAGAACAGACAAATCACAGACTGGGAAAGAATATTTGCAAAAGATATATCTGATGGAGAAGTGTTATTCAAAATTCATAAAGAACTCTTAACACTCAACAATAAGGAAATGGACTAATTAAAAAATAGGCTGAAGACCTTAACAGACACAGCACCAAAGAAATATAAAGATGGCAAATATGTTTATGAAAAGATGCCCTACACCATATGTCCTCAGAGAAACTCAAATTTTAAAAAATGAGATACCACAGACATTTTTTTAAATGGCAAAAAATCAGACCACTGACAACACCAAATGGTGGTTAGAATGTGGACCAACAAGAATTCTCATTTATTACTTTGTTCTTAATTTTGTGTGTGTGTGTGTATTTCTATCATATGTATAGATAGACTGATGTAAATACCATCACAATCATAACTGTTCAAAATAACTTCTTAGTAGTAATCTTCATTGTCACAGCCCCCTAACATTTTATACTTATATGTATGGTATAAAATGAGTTATTCTTTTCTATAAGATATGAAGTTTAGATCAAGGAGTTTTGTTTTGTTTATTGTTTTGTCTTGGTTTCTTGCTTATGGACATCTAATCGCCATTGTTTGAAAGGGCTATCCTTACTTTCTTGTATTCTTTTGAAGTTTTGTCAAAATGCAGTTGATTGTACTTGTATGAGTCTATTTTAGAACTCTCTATTCTGTTCTATTGAAATATGTATCTCCACCCCCCGACTATTAACACACTGTATTGATCAATGTAGGTATACAGTAAATTTTTAAATGGTAAGAGTGATTTCTCTTACTTTATTTTTTTAATTGTTATAACTAGTTCAGTTCCTTTAACATACCTTAACAATTTTAAATTAAGCTTGTCAATATGTAGAAAATAATCCTGTTGGAGTTTTTGTAGAAATTGTATTAAACCTGTAGATCAAATTGAGGAGAATTGACATCTTGTCTTTGCTGAGTTTCCCAGTCCATGAACAAAGTATACCTCTCCATTTATTTGTTTTTTTTTTTGTTTTGTTTTGTTTTTAGTTCTTTAATTAGCATTTTGCAGTTTTCAGGACATAGATCCTACATATTTAGTTATATTATACTTAAAGATGTCATTCTATTTTTCACCTATTATAAATGGTATTGTGTTTTAAAATGTGGTTTCTAATTGTTCATTGCTAATGTATAAAGATGCAATTGACTTTTGTGCACTGACCTTTTAAAGCTGTGTCATTGTTAAGCTCCCTTATTAATTCTGTTCTTTCTCTCTCATGGTTCTTTGAGTTTTTGTATGTAGACAACCATGACATCTGATGATAAGAACAATTTAATTTCTTCATATCCAATCTGTACATATTTTATTGCTTTATTTAACTGGCAAGGACTTTCAGAATTATGTATAATAGCAGTGGTGACAATGCACAAAATTGCCCTCTTCACAGTTTTTGGAAGAAGGCGTTTAGTTTTTCACCACTAAAGACAATGTTAACTGTGGCAGTCTCTTTATCTGATTGAAAACATTCCTTTATATTTAAAATTTGGTGACAATTCCTGTACTAAGTTGTACTGAATTTGATAAAAATGCTGTTATATACTTATGTTTTTTTTCTTTTTTATAATGTTAATATGGTATTTTACATTGATTTTGAATATTGAACAAGTTTTATGCTTATGAAATAAATTCTTCTTTTCAAGGTTTACTGTTGTATATTGATAGTTTTATTTCCTAAAACTTTGTTGAGCATTTTTTGAATTTATGTTATAAATGCTATTTGTAGCTTAACACATCTATCACCTCAAATAGTTACCAAATGTGTCTGTGTGTGTGTGTGTGTGTGTGTGTGTACGGTGATAATAATTAAGACCTAGTCTCTTAGAATCTCTCAGGTATACAATATACTATTGTTAACTATAATTAACATACTCTACAGTAGGTCCCCAGAATTGAATCATCTGATAAATGGAAGTTTACACCCCTTGACCATCATAACCCGTTTCCTTTTTCCCCCTAGGCCCTATGATACTGTTTCCAGGAGTTCATCCTTATTTAGGTTTAATATATAATTAAGATCATACAGTATTCTTCATTCTCTGTCTGACGTATTTCACTAAGCAAAATGAATCCTTGGTTCATCCATATTGTTGCAAATCTAAGGATTTATTTTTTTTATTTTTCATTGATTTTAAAAAATTATTTATTGACCCAGGGGGCCAAGATGGTGGACTAGAAGGATGCTAGTATATCACCTCTTCCACAAATACACCAAAACTCACATCCATGGACCCACTCAGCCAACCAGAGCACCTACCAAGCTCTCAAAGAACATCACCCTCTAAGTGCCAAGAATCTAGTAGGAAAAAAGAAAAAAAAGAAAGAAGAAGAAGCAAAGCAGTGTGGGACCAATCCCATGGGGAGGGAGTGGCAAAGAAGGAATAGCACTTGTTCGCTGAATCTTCCACACTCCAACTGAGAGGTCAGCGGGGCTGAGGGGAAGCCTCTGACCCTCAGATCTGTATGGAGCAACCCTTGACTGACAGAACTAAGTTAAACAGGCTTAGAAGGTCTCTGCAAGCCCCAGCCCTAGAGGCAAAGTTGTAGGTGGGGGACTGGACAGGCTGCATGAGCCGGGCAGAGGAATTAGACAGCTGCACTGAGGCACCCCTGGGGGACTTAAAGTGCTGTTCACTGTGGATGAATGGGTACACAAAGCATAACAACCTGAGCCCTCCATAAAACAACATAGCTGATGTGCCCTGGAGTAAGGGTGCCATATTCCATCTCTGAAAACCCACCAAAGGTTTTCTGGAGAAGAGAGGCGGGGCTCAGCCACAGCCACCATATCCTCCAGTGCTTAGTACCCAGGAAGGGGCGGGGTCAAAACCTGAATCCTTACCTAAGGGCTTAGCAGCCTCAAAGGCCAGATGGAGACTTGTTTACATCCTGAGACAGATAGGATCTTTCTGCTCTGGTACTTCAGAGAACTTGCACCACCAAGACAAACAAGGAGCTGAGTTTTGGCAAAGAGCATGGGTGGGGCTTTTCCACCTTCTTACCTAAGCCCACCTATGGAGTGTGGACCTGGGGTAGATCAGGCAGCTGCACAGAGCAGGGGAGTGACTGGCACCGGGAGAAGGCGAGTGGCCACCCGCCTACATGGGAGGAGTGCAGCACCTGACCATGGTGCTGAGAAGGGTTGTGATCTGCCTGCCT